>NC_133785.1:26837634-27006479 GCF_003597395.2 Chelonoidis abingdonii | reverse complement strand
ATCCATGAAAGGACCTTCCCTTTTATCCCATGACAGCTTAATTTACGTAAGAGCCTTTGGTGAGGGACCTTGTCAAAGGCTTTCTGGAAATCTAAGTACACTATGTCCACTGGATCCCCCTTGTCTACATGTCTAGTCCCACAGCTCCACATGAGTCATTTGTGACACTATAGCTTCCTATTCCTATTCCATGGGCCAAATTCTGCCATCAGTTACAGCCATGCAACTGTACTGAGTCAAATGGAACTCCATGTATTTAACTTAAGGACAGTATTCAAACCTCTCATTCCACTTTGCCTTATCGTAATTATGACAATTGAACCATTGCAAAGGATATCAAGAGGCGATGGCTGTAAATAACTGAATATTTGGGTCCGGCATGGGTCTGGAAAAAAATTTTTGGGTCCACACAAAATAAAAATGTTTCCAAATTGTTTTGAATCACAATGTCAACAAAATTGTTTTAATTTGGGGGTTTTAAAAACATTTAAAATGTTTTTTAAATAAAATTAGGGGAAAAGCCAAAACAAAATGTTTCAGAAATGTGGAAATAAACTGTTCTGACATTTCCAAATTTTTTTTTTTAAGAAAACAATTCACCAAAAGCAACTTGAATTTGCAAATTGTGTCAGTGGACCTGTATCTGCATTTTTCAGCCACAGAAAGGTTTTTGCATGAAAAATTTCACTCAGCTCTACAAAAGTCTGAGCTCACTTTGTTAGTGGATTGAATGAGTTCCAAGATTTCCTAACGTGGAATCAGGTTTTGCTTCCCAAGCTGACTAAAGATCACTGGTTTATGGAATTACTTTAAAGAGGTTAGAGTCCAGACTCTCCACTGGTGTAAATCAGCATAGCTCCATTGAAGTCAGTGGAGCTATGCTGGTTACATCAGCTAATAATTTGACTCCAGATGTATTGTGCTGTTTTTGGTTGACAGTTCCTCATAACACCCCCAGGCTCAGGAGATGGGCAGGAATCCACCCTCATTTACAGAAATATATTGGTTTTAAAAATTTAGTTTTAATCCTCAGATTCAATCCATTTCACTCATCTGAAGCAGTACATGATTATTACTCTGAGCTTAGGGCAGAGAGGCTACAATTCAGTGCTTTATTTATGCAATTGTTTTCAATTATCACAGTATAAATCTTCATTACATTGAGCCCTCAGTGGACAGGTTGGATGGTGTGAGAGAATGAGGCAGAAAATGAGGTGGTGGGTGCATCACCTCCATGGACCACTTGTGGGTGAGACATGTTTCTCTTTGCTTTAGTCTTTGTTGCAAGTATTAAAAAAAAAATTTAACCACTTTGTTCTAGGATTTGATTTAGTGAAGTCTTGAGCACTTCCTAAGAGGTGGCTCAGCATCCTTCACTCTCGATTAATGCTTCAGTTCAGCAAGTTACTAAGAACATACCTAACTTTTAATGTGTATTTGCTTCAATACCTTGCTGATTTGGGGCCCAAGGCAATGAGAACTGAAGGTGCTTAGCGCCTCTTGAGAGAAGCTCGCAGAATGAGACACCTAATGACTTGCACTTGGAGGATCATAGAAACATGGAATCCTGTTTTGAAATTATGAGTCTGTCCTGTAGTCTACTATAAAACCAACATCAAGTGTTTCATCCACTGGAACCTTAAAATATTACAATATCAATTTCGCTTTCCCTGTAAAGGGCACCCCCACAAAGACATGAATTTGAAAAGCAGATAAAAATTCACTACATTAAAAGTCATTAAGATTTGTGTTTCACCCTAGGTAGGGTTTTAAACTTCCTGTGAAACATAGGGTATGGCATCCTCCTATCCATTATTTAAGCTTGCCGTAGTGCACTTGCTACAATGAATGTCTCCTTCTACTCTTAAACAAACTAATTTCTCAGTGAAGCCTCTTCCTCAAATTAGTATAACATTATCTGAACTCTTCATTTAGTGCCATTCTCTCCTCCCTCCTCCTTTTGTAGAATGGTTGCAGTGGTGACAAAAATGAGCTAGATCTGTCACTTCATCTCACCTAGCACTAGGAAATGGTTTATCATAATCATCCACAAATTCCATAGAGGATTATGAAAACAATCATTTTCTATGAGGGGACTGAGGTCTAGAGCTCCTCATATTAAATTGTCACAATGTCAGAAGTCTGATCATCAAAAAGGATATTGCAAAGAAATTGCAATTATATTTACCAGTTTTTTTCATTGACCTTTGAAATCAGTTCTCCATGCGCATGGTAGAGTTTCAGAACGTGCTATCAAAATCAATCTGACTGAAAGAGGCTTACTTCTTACCTCGTAATAAGGGCTTGTCTGCAGGGGGACATTCAGGAAAGTTAATCCTAACTAACCAAGGGCTGGACTACACTGGGAATTTACCTCAGCATACCTTCGTTGCTCAGGTGGGTGAAAAATTCACCCCCCTGAATGACATCATTTAGCTAACCTAACTCCTGGTGTAGACAGCGCTAGATCGACAGAAGAATCCTTCCATTGACCTAGCACTGTCTACACCAGAGATTAGGTTGGCATAGCTATACAAAATTTTTAGTGTAGACCAGCCCACAGAATTAAAGTGGCCTTAATTTTATTGAGTTTAAATCGCTTCCAGAGGTTTAAAGTGGACTAAACTAAGCTGAATTAAGACCATTATAATTACAAATGAGTGTGTCCACACAGAGATTTAATGCATTTTAACAAATCCACTTTAAATATCTACCTTTAGCTAATTTGGATTAATTTTTCTGAGTGTCCCCATGTAGACAAGCCCAAAATGTTCTCTGCATAGGACAGTGGTTTGTTTTCATTATAATATAACCATCCTACAAACTATAAAATTAATAATTTCCTCTAATTTCTTAACTTTATGGATATTTGAACCTTGTATTATGTGGACTTTTTTGATGCAGCATTTAGTGTATATTCTTTTGTGGTCATTTTTCTATTCTTTAAGGTTTGACATGCTGATCCATATGTAGTTTTCAATATTTTTTTATGCAAAACTTGCTACGGTTAGTTGGAAAGTAAGAAAATGCAATAAATATACTTAGCTTTTATGAACGCATAGTCCCTTGACCTATGCAGTGCTCTGTATTGTCAGAGATGTTTTAGTACTGAGCGTTTCATGCATGTTATTCTCATGAAGTGAGAGGGAAAAGTACTAAAACAGTGGTCTCCAACCTTTTTATGCACGAGATCACTTTTTGAATTTAAGATCAACCCCAGATCTACCCTGCCCCTTCCCTGAGTCCCCGCCCCGCTCACTCCATTCCTCTGTCACTTGCTTCCCCCTCCCACTTACTTTCTGGGGCTGCTGGGGTGCAGGAGAGGGTGCAGGCTCTAGGCTGGGGCTAAGGGGTTCGGGGTATGGGAGGGGGCTCCAAGCTGAGCCTGTAGGAGGGGTGCAGGAGGGAGTGAGGGGTGCAAGCTCTGGGAAGGAGTTTGGGTGCAGGGTTCATATGGTCACACTACACCTAATCTCATAGAATGTACTGGACATTTGATGGATTTTACTTTTTATTAATCTCATTTGTGGTTTATAGAACCAAAATCCTTCAAGAACTGTCACAAATCAGGGTAACACTTTCCACTATGGGGTGTGCAATGGCTGAGCCTGGGGCAGGGGGTTGGGGTGCAGGAGTGAGGAGTTCAAGCTCTGGGAGGGAGTTTGAATGCAGGAGGGGGCTCCAGAGTGGGGCAGAGTGTTGAGGTGAGGGGTGTGGGTTCTGGGAGGGAGTTTGGTGTAGGAGGGGGCTCCAGGCTGGTGCAGGGGATTGGGGTACAAGAGGGGGTGAGAGGTCTGGGAGCGAGTTTGGGTGCAGGAGGGGGCTCCAGGGTGATGCAGAGTGTTGGGGTGCAGGAGAGGGTGAGGGGTGTGGATTCTGGGAGGGAGTTTGGTGCAGGAAGGGGCTCTGGGCTGGGGCAGGAGATTGTGGTGCAAGAGGGGGTGAGAGGTCTGGGAGGGAGTTTGGTTGCAGGATGGGGCTCCAGGCTTGGGTAGGGGGTTGGGGTGCAGGAGGAGGTATGAGGTGCAGGCTCTGGGTTGGGAGGCGCTTACCACAGGGGGCTACCAGCCGGCGGTGCAGCAGGTCTCAGATAGCCTGCCTGGTCTGCCATGGCCCCACACCACTCCCAGAAGTGGCTGGCTGCTGGCACGTCTCCGCAGCCCCTGGTGGGAGGGGGGCAACGGGTCTCCATGCATTGCCCGTGCCCGCAAGCACTGCCCCCACAGCTACCACTGGCCAGTTCTGGGGGTGGAGGCAGCGCGTGGAGCCACCTCCGCCCCCCAGAAGTCACAGACATGTGCCAGCAGCCAGCCACTTACGTGAGCATCATAGGGCCGGGGCAGGCAGACAGACTGCCAGAGGCCCACTGCACCACCGGACTTTTAGCGTCCTGGAGATCGCGATTGACTGGCAGAGGCTTCAGGTTGGTGACCACTGTGCTAAAATATTTGCTCATTATGCAAGTGTTGAGCATTCTGTCATCCTCGTCATCATTGTTACACACACACACACAAAAGCTGGATGCTAGTTAAGTCTGCCTAGTCAAAGTAATGACTAACTTCCAGCAGCAGTTTCACCTAAAGAACCCAAAGCTGTCAACAGACTTCTTAACCTTGGGGTCAGTTGTGACTTTTCTCAGGTGGTGTTTGGTGAGTCACAAAAGGGTGAAGGGCAGAGGGAGGAACTGGTGCCTACAGACAGCATTGCCTCTGACAGGCAGCATGCCTCCTGGATGCAGTGAGAGGCACTATGTGCTTACACCTTCCTAAGAAATAGTGTCATTTGCTCTGGGCTTTTAAACAGCTGTTGCTTTTCACACTGGAGATGGCTACATTTCAGTGACTATTAAAGTTATCCCAGTGTACTGTACATATGGCTAAATTATTACTTTCACCCTGTGAGTGCATTATAGTAAAAGATAGAGCTATTCCCTGCAGTGAAACTACACAGGAGATGGGTGTAATCTGTCTCCAAGTAGCAGGGAACTTTTCTTAGGGGAGGACCTAACCCCCACCCCACCACACACACACACCCCCCAAAATTTTCAAAAATGCTAAAATTAGATTCCTAAATGCAAGCGTAGATTCATTTATTCACACACACACAGTATTCCCCTAATCCAAAGAAACTGATTTCAGTAACTTTTATGCATTTTAAAGGAAAACATTATTTATTATCAAGTATTTCTTTTCTAGGATCTTTCCATAATTTAAAAAAGAACAAGATACTGATTCTACATTCAAGGCTAAGCTTTAAGAAATTCATGTAATGAGTTTAAAATCTGAGGAAATAAGTATATGTCTGGGGGGAGGGGGAGAAAAGGATTTCTAAAGTACTTTTCTCATATTCTAGCATGTTCTCATAGTATTTTTGATGAGTAATTAAATATTATGTGTATGTAGTTTAAAATGTGTCTTTGGGACTTTAAAATCCATGTTAATGTCAATTATAAGTGAAGTGGGTAATCTATCTTTGTACCGTGTACATTTTTCATTGAAACTAACAAAAAGAATGTCTTGTATTTGAAAGACTCTGCCTTTGGGCTTCTGTTCAGACGGTATCAGCTGGAACAATAAGCTGAGAATGCATTTACTGCTTCTTTTTTAATCTCATGAATGGTTCCAAAAATGGTTTGTGTCAGCAGCTGATTCACATAGAAAATCTGTATGAATGTACATGTTTTTCCACATTAGAAAATAAGTTGCTTTTTTTACAAGAATCTGAAGAGTTTTAGTTTAATGCTTCTGTCTTTCAACACACCCAAGTGCCTAATGTAAATAGAGAGGACTAGAGCTTGTCATTCCAAGTGGTAGAACTGTTAAGAGCAGGAGACTGGAAGTCACAATTTTTGGGGTCTCTTTAGTGCTTCCACTGAATCTGAGTCACCTTGGGAAAGCCACTGTGAGTCTGGTTACAATTACTCTTTGTAAGATGGGCTTCCTGTACCCCCACTGGACTTCAGATAGGCTGAATTAATTAGTTTTTATAAAGCACCTGGAGACACTTGTGTGGCATTCACTTCACCTGTATAAATCCTGAGTTTATTGGGCTTATATAATAACAGTATGATATGTGTGAACCCTTCTCCCCAAACCATGGCCTGTCGACTGCTCCTGCTAAAAGCTAGAGTAGCAACTGTAGCTCCTCCTCCCCACTTAAAATGTGTTTTGTGATGACTAGGGTATCTGTGGAACTGATGGGGTTGAAAAGAGGTCGGACAGGGCAGCTGAGAGACAAACAGAGGAAGTTAATATGACCCCAAGCTGTATTTACTTCTGCTGGTGTGGCTGCTCAGCACTGTGGAATTTCCACTGGGGGATGGGGATGGATCATTCCTGGGGCAGATGCAGAGGGCAACTGGCAGGTACAGAGCTTCTGAGGGGGTTACACTGCTGGCATGAAAAGTCTTGGAGCTCTAGAGATGGTGTAGTGTCACAGGGTCTCCAGTGGGTGGCTGAGTCTCTGGGGTGTGTGTGAATTTGTGCAACTTGTACCTCTAGTGGATCCTCTGCGATCTGTGTGATTCTCTGGGGATCTGTGGCTTCTGGCCTGGTAGCTGAGCATTTGACTTCTCTATAGGGAAAATGCCTCCCTCGCAATGGAAAAATGAAGCGAAGGACTTTTTAAAAGTATTTTGTAAAGTTAGACCAATACTCTGATACATCTGAGTGATAATAAGGTAGATAAGACCAAGGGCATTTTTAGTGGAGAGGGGAATCTAAATTTGAAATTTTATTTTGACTAATATTAGTTTTCTCAACGAAACAAGAAATGTTATGCTTTATGGAGGAAACTGCATTTGGCAACATATTGAGGAAGAGTGTTTTGTACAGTTTGTACTTGTGAATTACAATCACCTGGAACATCGATTCAGTTATGTAGGTGGTAAATTGGTTAGAAAACTCTGAGGTGAACTGAATCTTGCATGATTCAGTGGAGCTGGCTTTGGGCGTGCTCTGAGACCACAGAAGGAAGCCAAAGTTAAAATAAAATGAAACTTCCAGGAGGTCTTTCTAATTAACAATCACATAGGGCTGCATTTACCCGATTGCATTTAAAAAATAGGCAATCAGATTTTTTTAATATAATCAGTTCATAGTTAATTCCTGATACTTATCTCCTACAGAACACAAAATGGGCTTCCTCCAATGAAGGTAATTGCAATTTAAGAACTTATTTCCACTTTAATTATACTATTGTCAGTAGAGATAGTATAGTTAAGACTAAGGAAGATATAAGTTATAATTTTTCCAGGTTACTGTTAAGAAGAATTGCAAATATAATTCTACAAGGAAAAGAAAACATTTTTACTGAAAGGAATAAATCAGCATAGCATCATAAACAAACTACGTCAATTTACACCTGCTAAGAATCTGGCCTCATGTTTTTTTACAATGAAAATAACAAATGGTTAAGCCACTATTACAGAATACTTTAGCATGGTTTGTAACTTGAACCTGAGAAAAGTTACATGTAAATACTCCCAGTGAATTTACAGAGTACTCTCCCTGATTTCATGTGTGTTTTTCGGTTATTGGGAATACAAAAAGCTCTTCGTTATCATCATCTCCTTAGAATTATGAAAAGGCCTTTGTTATTCTGGAATATTGAAATTTTCCAGAAAATGCAACTCTTTAGCAAAATGTCCTGCCAACTGATTTAATTAGTCATTATAGCCAATTACTTGGGTGATTTCACAGCTCTTTCCAGATTGGTTGCCCATCAGGGTCTGAGATTCTACAGTACAAAAAATAACTGTCACTTGGGAAGGAGATGATAAGAGGTGATCAGCTAAACCTTGGATTTTTCACATGATGGTTGGTTTGTCTTCTGTTTACAAGATAGCAAATATCCGTTTCACTGTGAACAACTATACAGGTAATTCCCTAAGGCAGTGTTTCCCAAACTTGGGATGCTGCTTGTGCAGGGAAAGCCCTTGGCGGGCAGGTTTGTTTACCTGGCCTGTCCGCAGGTCCAGCCGATTGTGGCTCCCAGTGGCCGCGGTTCACTACTTCAGGCCAATGGGAGCTGCTGAAGCGGCGGCCAGTACATCCCTCGGCCCACGCCGCTTCCTGCAGCTCCCATTGGCCTGGAGCAGTGAACCACAACCAGTGGGAGCCGCGATTGGCCAAACCTGCAGACGCAGCAGGTACACAAACCGACCTGACCCGCCAGGGGCTTTCCCTGCACAAGTGGCATCCCAAATTGCAAAACACTGCCCTAAGGGAAAAGCACATACTTTCTTTGCATCTATCAGACTCAGATGAGGAGTGAAATCCTGACCCCTCTGAAGTCAATGACTGTTTTTCTGTTGACCTCAATAAGGTTAGCATTTTACCTGATTTTTTTTTTTTTTTTTTTTTTTTTTTAGCAAATGTAAATCTTTCCTGAGATTTACTCACAGTGGTCACTATTAAAAGACCTGTCAATTATCATAGACAAGTAAGTGCAACATCCAGTGCCTCCTGAAATCAATGGAAAAATTCCCAGTGACTTAAATGGTTTTCAATCAGTCCCTAAATAACATTACCTTAGTATTTGCAGTAATCCCTGAATATTTCCCATAGTATGTATAGGGAAGTATGTGCTGAGGTAACTATCTGCTTAACTAAAGCAAAACTAACAAGAGAGGCAATTATGTGTGCACAATGCAGGACTTAGCCATCTATTGCCTAGTTTTTCATTCAATTCTGAGTTTAGTTTGATAATAAAATTAAAATACATTCTAATGCAGTGGTAACAAAAACTGCCTGTTTTCCCTGTGGTCCTATCTAATGTAATGACTGTATTACGTAACTGTGAATATTGTTCAGGTCCCTCATTTCTATTTCTCAGTTAATAATATGATCTACAAGCAGTGGTTAGTCACTCCCACAACTGTAGTAGCATGGATTTTCCCCATGCCACAGATTTTAAAATGGGCAGAAATATCATATGGTACTCAATCATCTCATCAGAATGATTTGATCAGACCAGTCTATAAGAATATTTTCTTCCCATGCTTTCCCTATCTTAGGCTTTTATATTGCCACCGGTGTCTAAGCCATCTTCCATGTAAAATCAGTAGCAATAGTGAAGTTTCTAGTGGAATTCATGGAGTCTCTGGCATTTGTCCCTTTATGGGGTAAAAACCTTGCTTGGGATATTTGTTTGTTTGTTTTTCGATGGAGAACTATACTGTGGTCACAATTTTGACCCCTGTTCTGCAATATACAGTTTTGCATCAATATCTTATCTGCCGCTTGGTAGAATCTGATCTGGGAGATGGTGATCACTGCCTGTGAGATGGTGAGCACTTCAAACTTCCATTGATTTAGGGTGTGATCCAGTTTCCATAAAAGTAAATGGAACTGAGGTAAATGGGATCTAGAATGGTCCATTAGGGCAAAACTCTGCCTTCACTTTGTTAGTGATTAATTTCACAACTGTGGTAAAGAATGGGCTTAAATGCAATATTTGATCATTGTTTGTTTGTTTTTTATGCAGAATGCAGGGTGCTAGGAACTTTACACTCAAGTATGAAGACAAGGTCCCTGTTCCAAAGCATTTTACAGTATGTGGGTCATATTCTGAACCAACTCCTTTCACAATGTGTTGAGCAGTCACTCACAATCTCACTGAGTTCAGCAGCAGCACATTTATAGACTCTAGGACTGGAAGGAACCTCGAGAGGTCATCGAGTCCAGTCCCCTGCCCTCATGGCAGGACCAAATACTGTCTAGACCATCCCTGATAGACATTTATCTAACCTACTCTTAAATATCTCCAGAGATGGATGGAGATTCCACAACCTCCCTAGGCAATTTATTCCAGTGTTTAACTACCCTAACAGTTAGGAACTTTTTTTTCCTGATGTTCAACCTAAAATCTCCCTTGCTGCAGTTTAAGCCCATTGCTTCTTGTTCTATCATTAGAGGCTAAGGTGAACAACAGTTTTCTCCCTCCTCCTGATGACACCCTTTTAGATACCTGAAAGCACTGCTATCATGTCCCCTCTCAGTCTTTCTCTTTTCCAAACTAAATAAACCCAATAACTTTCTTTCAGCCTTCCTTCATAGGTCATGTCTCAGGACCTTTAATCATTCTTGTTGCTCTTCTCTGGACCATCTCCAATTTCTCCACATCTTTCTTGAAAATGCAGTTGCCCAGAAACTGGACACAATAACTTCCAGTTGTGGCCTAACCAGCGCAGAGTAGAGCGGAAGAATGACTTCTCGTGTTCTTGTTTACAACACACCTGTTAATGCATCCAGAATCACGTTTGGCTTTTTTTGCAACAGTATCACACTGTTGACTTCATATTTAGCTTGTAAGTCATCGTGGGTGAGGGATTCACAATCTGCCCTGTTCAGCATTTTGCTTATTTTTACTGAAACAGATTAATGGCTAATACTTTATTATGGGATCACTTTAATAATCTCAATCTCTTCTGCTTAGTTCAATGGCAAGAAATAGAAAAAGGGTAAACAAACTTCGACAAGAAATAAATTAAGAGAGAATATAATGTGGTAAATAATAAAATGCACCTGAATCATCCAGATTGCTTGAGCACACTCCGAAAGAGGAGGAATGGCTGGACCAACCTCGGGTGCCCAACAGCCTCACCCTACCATTGAAATTCATGGCAGGATTGGGTCATGCGTTAGGTTAAATAAGCTTTTTAAAATGCTTTAGGGCTTGATTCTGTCTGTATTTATTAATGGCTAGAGACTTTGAACAAATAAATTGCTAGGAATATAGTGTGTGGTCTGTCTGATCAGTGCTTCTTTTTTTTCTCCCATAAGGCTCAGAGGGATGGCCAGTGAGCCATTTATCATATCAGCCGCTGAAACACGAAGGGGTGCATTTAAACCTAAATTCTTCCCAGAGAAAACAGGATTACCTTTTTAGAAGAAAACTCTGTCACCACAGTCTCTCTTTTTCCATAGCCATGTCAACCACTGCCACAAAGGCTGTACATGGTGAAGGGACGTTTCTTTGACACCAAGTTTGTAGAAATCCGAGGAGGCAAAAGCTGCTTTTCTGAGTCACCGAAACAAAACTGCCTCTTTTTATTATCTAAGATTTTAACACATGCACAAATGCACAGCACAATTCAAAATTTCCTACAAAAATCTTCCATCACGAGCTCAAAAGCATAGCAAAGCTACAAAACATCCCCAGCTGCAAACACAGTAGTCAGTGTGAGAAACTGCAGAAGAGGGAAGCTACAAAACACTGCCAGTGCAGACGAGGCCGCCTGTGTGAAAGCAAGGGGGGAGGATGGAAGAAGGCAAGTTCCTGAGATAAGCAAAGCGGGTGTGCCCAGCTTGCAAGCAAGAACAAAATGCCCAATTAAAGGGCACCCAGGCCTGTGGGCCCGGGGTCATTCCTACATCCCCCTTCTTTCATTCTAAATAACTGCGGGTCACGGTACCCACGCAACTGTTTCTCAAGACGTGCCACGTCGTCAGCAGACAGCCTTATAGCTTTGGCCGTTGAGGACCAAGTAGCTATACAGCATTGATATAAGGAAGGAAAGCACTGAATAAAACAGCAACAGCTCACAAGTCAGCAAGCCCAATTATGCAATATCCAAAGGCTGTTTCTCAGCCAAGTTAAATCAGGTAGCCACCCAAAGTCACTGGACGGCATGCAGGTGATTCAGGTCGCTGCCGGCGCCTGGTCAGGCGCGGTCTCTGAGTCTCCTCCCCAATGTCAGTTGGAAGTTCGGGATCGGATTGTTTCAGGCCTTGGTGCCACGCCATGCCTCACCGCTGGTTCACGCACCGTGCTGGTACCGAAACACACTGGACCTGTATCAGTGGAAACAGAAGCATACCCTCGTCCCATGTTATAAGCGGCGCTGGGCCTTCCACTCAGGTCTGGTAGCTGTCGATAATATACCAAGGGTCGTTCCATGGGCACTGAAGCTTTAAAATGGCGATCTGCAGGGCAGTAAGAATCTGAATTCAAGGTTAAATAATTTAAAGTAAATAACAAAATATATAATTTCTGCTGTACCTCCTTACGGTCCTAGGATTTCCCCTGTTTAATTTGTTTTTCCAAAAGTGTCTTGAAGGAGCGGTTAGCCCGTTCCACAATAGCCTGGCCAGTAGAATTATAGGGAATACCATGTGACAATTGAATTTGCCATTGAGACAAAAATCTGAAATTGTCGAGAAACATAAGCAGGAGCATTATCAGTTTTCAATTTCTTCGGTCTCCCATGACTGCAAATACAGTGCAGAACGTGATTGCTAACCTGGGTCGCCGTTGCACTGCGCTGGGCTGTAGCCCAATAAATCCTGAAAAGGTATCAACAGTTAAATGAACATGATTACATGGCTTAAAAAAGGGAACCATTTGTGACATCCATCTGCCACAACTGGTTAGCCTCTGTCCTCTGGGATTAACCGCGCATGAGGGAAGGCAACAGGAATCATGGCACAGTGAGGGCAAGACCGAACAATTTGCTGAGCTTGAGAAAGCGGCAAATTAAACTGCTTAGCCAAAACCTTAGCAGATTGATGAAAAAGGCATGACTATCAATAGGATCAGAAAACAAGGAATGCATCCGTAGTTGTTTAAGGCTGAATCAGCATAAGCATTGCCTTGGGTGAGCATGTCTGGCAGAGCGGTGTGGCTTCTGACATGACAGACAAACACCAAATGATGTCGTTGAGATAATAAGTATTGCAAGGTAAGGAACAGAGACACAAAATCAGCATCCAAGTGAGGGTTAATAAGGAATGTGGAAGGTGATCCAGCAACTGATAAACATAAACAGTATCAACTACCAAATTAAATGGTTGATCACAAAAAAGCGAAAAGCAAAATGACTGCTGCAATCTCTGATCGTTGGGCTGACTTTTGAGGCAGGGTAAACCGAGTCTGCCATGCATTAGTATCAGGGTGCTGGTAGGCTACAACCAACGGGTGGGGGAACCATCAGTAAATACTGTAATGGCTTGTAAGGGTACAGGGGAAAGCTTGGATTGAGTGTAAGTGGAACCTGTTGTACAATTACTAAACGAGGATCCTTAGGGGAATTATATGCAATTTCTCCTACATAATCAAAAAGGCCATTTGCCAAACAAGGGAATGTGCTGTAAATGGTGAAATTCGTCCCGGGTGATTGGAAGACAGACCTTAAAAAGATCAAACCCAGTTAACTGCAAAGCTCGATGCCGAGCTTTACGAAGCAAATCGGCCAAGGATCCATATATGGTATATATTCGTGGGGGGTCGAAGGCAAATACATCCATTCAATAATATACACAGAAATTTTTCTCCTTATCAACATATAACACCCTGTAGGGGTGTGGGCAAGTCTGTAACAGAGCTAAATTTAAAGGGCCAAAGCTTGGAGGCCAATCAACAAATACATCGGCTAAAGCCACATTCAACTTATCAACACAAGCTGTAAGAGCTGGAGTAATTTGAATCACATCAGTTGGATGTTTGGGTCCTTTCAATAACAGCTGAAAAACAGGTTGTAACAATTCTGTGGCAGTTTAAAAAAAGGCCTAATCCAATTTAGGTGCCTATAATTCGTTGCAACCCTACCAGTGTCAGGGTGTGGGAATTACCACTTCAGGGCTGCCGAGAGGCATAAGTGGAAAGCATTTTATATCCCTAAATATAAAACGGTGCTTCCCTTGAACCTTCTCTGGGCAACTACAAGGCCTAACAAACGCAAGTGTTGTTCTAATGCCTGCTAAAACAAGGTCATCACAACAACAACTCCAGCCAGCAAAATGTCATCCATATAATGAAAATCTCTAACTCGGGTGTGTTACACGAAAATCGCGCAAAGCAGATCAACAAAATGTGACAAAGCGTTGGTGAATTTAGCATACCCTGGGGCAAAACCTTCCATTGATACCGTTGTGTCGGTTGGGCATGGGTTATAGACGCACAGTAAATGCAAATTTTTCCTGTCTGCTTTAGCAAGGGGAATTGTGAAAAAAACAATCCTTAAGATCAATAACACACATTTGATAAGAATTAGGAATCAAATTAGGATTTGGGAGACCAAACTGAAGAGGGCCCATGGGCTGAATACATTTGTTAATTTCCCTTAAATCATGCAATAATCTCCACCCTCCTGACTTTTTCTGTATTACAAAAACCGGTGTATTCCAGGGGCTAGTGGAATACTCTATATGCCCTGCTGCATAATTAAATCCAACCCAGCGCTGCCTGCCGTAGCAGCTCGTAGCTGACTCACTGGTTGGCTGCACGTGGGGATCGGATTGGCAGAGGGAACGCCCCTTTTTATCCCTGGGTCGGGGGAAGAGGCGTGGGGAGCCTGGGGGCTGATCCTGCTCTCTGACCCTCTCTCCTTCTCCAGCTAAATGGTCAAACAACAGCCCCCAGTTAACATGGCTGGGATCTGAGCCTGATACTCAGCCATCTGACGAAACTCACTCAGCCAGGTCACATACTGACCAGGGATGAGCAACATTCTACATAAGTGATTTCCATCAGGTACCAGAGCATAACCAGTTCTAGACCTCAATAAGTCCCTTAACATAGGTACTGGTTAACCAAACTCATTAATGGCCTTTACGAATCTTCTCTCACAAACAGAAAAGGGTAGTGCAGCCCAGGTGCAATAACGGTAGGATTACCGTCGCATGTCCAAGTCCCCTGCAACCCAGGTCACAGGGCATACAGCCGTCAGGTCAGCTAATTCTGAGGCTGATAAATCAGGGGACGACTTAGCTGCAGCCACCATCTTTTGAATTGCAGTTTGCTGCGGTGCCTTACAGGAAGGTGCCAGTGTCACAGGGACTGGCAAAGGTGGCCTGGGCATTGAGGAACAAAGGGGTTATTCCGTGAGAGGCACGGGGCAGGTACAGGGGGGTTACTATTAGGCTTAGGAACAGGTGCAGAGGTAGAGATAGTAGGCATTAGAACACGGTGCAGAGGAGATTCCACAACCTCCCTAGGCAATTTATTCCAGTGTTTAACTACCCTAAAGTTAGGAACTTTTTCCTTGATGTTCAACCTAAAACTCCCTTGCTGCAGTTTAACCATTGCTTCTGTTCTATCATTAGAGGCTAGGTGAACAAGTTTTCTTCCCTCCTCCTGATGACACCCTTTTAGATACCTGAAAGCTGCTATCATGTCCCCTCTCAGTCTTCTCTTTTCCAAACTAAATAAACCCAATTCTTTCAGCCTCCTTCATAGGTCATGTTCTCAGGGACCTTTAATCATTCTTGTTGCTCTTCTCTGGACATCTCCAATTTCTCCACATCTTTCTTGAAATGCAGTGCCCAGAACTGGACACAATACTCCAGTTGTGGCCTAACCAGCGCAGAGTAGAGCGGAAGAATGACTTCTCGTGTCTTGTTTACAACACACCTGTTAATGCATCCCAGAATCACGTTTGCTTTTTTTGCAACAGTATCACACTGTTGACTCATATTTAGCTTGTAAGTCATCGTGGGTGAGGGATTCACAATCTGCCCTGTCAGCATTTTGCTTATTTTTACTGAACAGATTAATGGCTAATACTTATATGGGATCACTTTAATAATCTCAATCTTCTGCTTAGTTCAATAGCAAGAAATAGAAAGGGTAACAAACTTCGACAAGAAATTAAATTAGAGAAAACATAATTGGTAATAAAGGTCTCTCTCTGGGTGCCTGTGTGAAAGCAAGGGGGGAGGATGGAGGAAGGCCAAGTTCCTGAGATAAGCAAAGCGGGTGTGCCCAGCTTGCAAGCAAGAACAAAATGCCCCAATTAAAGGGGCACCCAGGCCTGTGGGCCCGGGGTCATTCCTACAGGAACTAAAATTTAAAACATTCACTTGGCTAAGCATGAAATATTTCTGATTTATATGTTTAATCAACAGAAAAAGCAAGTAAAGATCTGCTTGTAATTCACAAATTGCAGTACTAATATTAGTCACATAAGCAGCAACATAACTGATTTCATTGCAGAAGAACTAATATGCCCAATTTGGAGAAAAGACACCATATAATTGTGAGTAGTTTGCTCTAAAGAAATTAACCTGCAAGTCAATACTGATATCCCAAAAGTCCTGTAGCCTGTGTCCATATCACTTCTATATGGAAGGTAAAAATGTTAATGTTGCACACTTAGCCCACCATATGCATTGTCTTCTCTCCCTCCCCCCCACCCATTCATATCACAGAGCAGTAAAAAGAGGCATGTTGAGAATTGTATAAACATAAATACCTGCAATATCATCACTCTGGCTCAAATCTAATTTTTCAAATATTGATGGAGTACTTTGCAGGTTAGTAAATAACTCAAAATGAAATGTATTAACATTTTGCATGCCAGCAGAGCACCTACATGCACATGTACAAGGGAATCTTTCTCCCTGATCATTGCAAGGTAGGGATGATGCTGTCAATTCCTGGCCAGCAAAGGTGTTAGATTTAGTGCTTGGATCTCTTGTAGATTTTTTTTTTAATTGATCATGCTGCTTGGGACAGGTTTTTACTGTAAATAATGCAAGATTTGGGATTTCTAAGTGAATACAGGATTGAAATAGGAGTTTGAGACTGAAGAACAGATCAATGGCATGTTTTGGTCAAAATGCATATCTTCAGACACACACAAGATCTGTCAGATTTCCTCTGAGGTTTGGTAAGGGGTTTTCATTGATATCCACGTTCGTGATGAGTTTAGGAGATCTTTTTCCAGTGTAACTTTGGGTCATCAGACAAATGATGCCAGAGAGCCACCCCTGGTGGTGAGGTGGTGCTCAGGAGGCAGGCAACCCATTTATATAGCCTGATCCTGTTTCCATAAAGTCAATGATAAAAACTCTCATGGACTTCAGTGGGGCAGAATCTGATCCCAAATTTGTTACTCATTGAAAAATATAACTCCTACTCAAAATTCTGCTTTCAATATTTACATTTTTCTTTCCTAAGAGAGGCTTTGGCCTGTAATTCTTTGTGTGTTCTCTTTTCCAAGGTCCATGCCAGCCATATGAACAAATGCGTTAAGACACTTTTTCCTCTTGCGTCAAAGACAGTTAAGGGCATTTGCTATCACATGGGCTATCCAGCATCAATGAGGCACTGTCATGAAAACTGCATATGTATCAGTTTTGGGATAGACCTCTTCCTTAGAGTGACAGGAAGAGTGCAGCTTTTGTCATTTGCTGCTGCTGCAGGGGAAGAAAAATCAGCATTTTTACCATCTCCCCAGGCTGGTTTTGATTTACACGAAGAACAAGGTCAACTCTTCAATGGTTAGAACCCAAAGCCTCATCTTAAGAAACAGAAATTCAATTTATCTCATAAGTCCAGATATGTTCCTACTCTCAGTGGATCTGAAATCTCTAGTTGACAGCCAAGACCAGCAGCTTCTGTACATTACAGATAATGTAATATGTTGCAGATAAGATGACCTGTCTTTATAAAGGGGTGCTGAAGTACTTGTCTCTTCTTCATTTTTCCACCTTGACACTTTTATCTTCTTTGACTCTTCTGTGATATTGTCAGTGATTAAAAGGCAGCCTACAGGTCAGTCAGTTTCACTAGCCTACACAAGAGTAGAAGCAGATATACATTTTCAGTTCTTATCTAATGTTATCAGGATTCATGGGAATTAATAGGGAACCCGATGCTCAGTATCACATTAATAGTTGCAAGTCAGTCAGTTGTTTAAAATTTGAAGGCCTTGAATTATATCAACCCCAGAATGTGAAACATCCAACCTGGACAACAAATTGACTTCAAAAGAAAAAATCATATGAGCATGAACAAGAACAGTTTAACCAGTCTCAGTGGAATCTTTCAATCTCCCTGATACTCATGGAAAGAGCAAGTAAATGTGATTAATCTGCCTAACCAATTATTTGTGTATAGTCAGTATCCTTTAATCAAATAATATTATATTATTTACACAGATAGTAAGCATCTTGCAATCCTAAATATTGGGTAAAGGCACAACTGAAGTAGATTCTAAGGGTCCAATTCTAAAAACACGTTAGATCAATGGGAATACTCGGTGAAATCACTGGGAGTATTCAAATATAATTTTCCTCAGGTTCAAGTTACAAACCATGCTAAAGTATTCTGTAACAGTGGCTTAAGCCACTAGTTAAAAAAATTACTATGTCCAGTCCTTTTTAAGAAGACGCTTAAGCCACTAAATGTGAGTATTTCAGATATGAATTATTCATTGTTAGGATGAAAGTGCTCTGCAGCCTGCTTCCCGTGATGGTTACCTTCACAATCCTCTCTGCATGGGCCTGGTTTCATTGAGAGTATGAATGTCTTCTACCAGAGGCGTTAGAAATACAGTTTTAACAAATATGGGGCATTTGAAAAAAGTTCATAATTGAAATGCTTATCACAATGGACTAGACCTGACTTTAAAGGGTGCTGAATTCTTTGTTGTAGAAAACCCCAAAAATCAGCTTCAACTCTGACAAGCCCAACCTATTTTTGGTTGAATCAGGCCCAAAGCTACCAATTTTTGTCTTTAACTTTGCAGTCATGGGCAGCGGGTAGCATAGACAGGGGAAGGCTGTGCCTCTCCAGACAGCCTGGTGTGGCCTTGCCAACGCTCCACCCCTAGTCCCCCTCCTGCCTGCTTCCAGTTCCCCTCCCTTCCCACTCTTCTGTGCCGAGAGGCTGAGGCAGGCAGTCTGGAGCCAGTGCACAAAAAACCCCAGGGCTGGGGCCATGCCACGCCATGCCCTCCCATCCATCCGCCCAGTACTGCGACTGTGCTGCCCACCCAGTGCTCCAGGGCTGGAGGCACTCCAGGGCTTGTGTGTGCTCCAGGCTCCAGCACAGGAAATGGGGGATGAAAGGGGAGGAGAGGGACCTTGGGCAAAGGGGGAGGAGCCCGAGGGCTAGCGTCCTCCATGGACGCATTCACCCACCACCAATGTTAGCAGTTATATAGAGACAGACTGTCTAATACTCTTGATCCTGCTCAACGTAAGATACTATTCTAATAGCTTCCTTAAAGATTCAGAGTTTTGTGGCCACTCTATAGAATTGGAAGTAACAGAGACTTTCCAGTTCAGTTCTCTCTTATGGATAGAAATAACTAGCCATGCAAGCAGAAAGTCCGATGTATAATCCTACAGCAAGTTGTAATATCCATATTTAAGTGCTATGTGCCAGATCCAAAGCCCATTGAAGTCAGTCAAAAGGATCTCTTTGATTTAAAGGGTTATGGGTCAATTTTAAGGATTCTTTATTATTCTGAGCCTACATAGCATCTTAATGTATGTATTGGTTTTACCTAAAAACTTTTGCTCAGTATACAAATAAAACTTCAGCTTTTGCCACTCAGCTGTCCAGTATCGCTGCTGCCAGGTTGCCATGCTGCTGCTGAAGTATTCTTCTTAAATTCATTCTTCCTAAAGATCCGACTTCTGCTGTCTTTAGATGCTGTGAGGAATTACACATTTCATAAATACCTGCTTAGCACTTTGGAGATGATGGGAGAAAAGAATAGGAGAAGAGAGTGAAATGAAGAATGGGGAAAAAGATAAGTCTGGCAGGCCTTTCCAAGAGGTGAAGTTATGATGAGCCTGGTGGTGTCTGTAGCATTAGGCTTGCTTGATGTCAGCAAAGTGATTATTGCCTGTTGAGTCTGGATAGATATTTCTATAGCCCTAATCTGTCCCTTGTGGATCTTTAGGATAAGAGTAACTCTTCGGGGCCTAATCCTGAGCCTATTGAAGTCAATGGAAGTCTATTACAGAATAATATTTAGATAATACTGTGCTTGTATGGCTCTATATAAATAATAATGATCGACAGAGACTGAAAAATCATTCGCATTGAGTTGCAATAAACAAGGCAAAAGTTTGTGGAAACTTTTTACATTTTGCTAGACACCTGTAACTGTAAATTAATTGCAAGTGTTAGTACAGTTAACAAACTCTCCAGGGGAAAGTACTGTTTTTTTTCTTATTTTCAAGTTTGAAGCCATTTTAAAGGACTGTTTAATTTGAAAAAAAATGTACTCAGCAATTGACATTTGATTCTCCACTAAAGTAATACATACATTTATGGAAAATGTTGCTTTAGTTAACATCGTTCCTTGCAACTAATTAGAAAATGTGTTGGTGGGTATATTTTAGAACAAAAAGTATGCTGAGCAAAGCTTCATTTAATTTGAACTTCTCATCAGGAAAGAACATTTTTAACCAAACTGCTGAAAGTGGTTGATGAAGACATGTTTTCTTTCAACCCAGTTAGCAGTTAGAGAGCCTTCAATGGCCTACAGTGAGCCTTTTCCCTTCTTTTAATGTGGCTACATCTACAAAGAAAGCTTGTGAAGCAGTGGAAGTCAAGTGCTGAAATAATTGTTCCTGTTAACTTCTACCACGTGAGCTTCATATTAAGGGGGAAAATGTACAAGTTAGAAGGGTACTTTCAGCAAGATGAACCATGAGGCCCACTTAATCAGTGAGTCACAGTTTAAACAGTAGGCTTAAAGATCTGATTTACATTTGTCTTACGTACGTATTTGTCAGTTTTAATGTAATCCTTAGAATGAAAGAAAGAAGGATTACGTACAGGAGTGTGGTTTCAGAATTATTAGAATGCAGGTGGAGAGGTTTATGTAAGTACTTAGTGGACTGCTGGCAATCTCATATCATCATTAAGAGACACCCACCTGTCAATTTTTAGAACCACCCACATGAACCTAAAAATTAGAAACAGAAATGACATATATCCTCATTCAGTAAAGCAGCACTACCCTCTCCCCCCTTGAAGTGTGCACAAAGCTGATATTAGACTCACTGGCATCATCCAAAGGTCACTTCTTTGGAAGCTGAAATCCAAAATTCTTTTCAAGTGATCAGCAAACTAAATTTATGCTGTGAAGGAAGCTCATACAAAAAGAGAAAGGGTAGCATTTGGAAGCCAGAGAGAGAGAGAATTAGACAAAACTCAAAATTAGAGCCATTTGAACACTGAATAAAATTAAAATGCATTATTCATGAAATACATTAGCTGATAAATAGCTTCCAACTAGCTCTTTGCGAAATAAAGATCTATGATCTATCCCCTTAGGAGTATTGTGCCAGTACTTAATAGCACTTATCTAGCACTTTTCATCCACAGACCTCAAAAGGTTTTCCAACATACATATGGGGAAACAGATACTGAGTAATTGACTTACCAATTGTAACAAAACAGGTCAGTGGCAAAGCTAGGAGGAAAACCCAGGTTTCCTGACACATTATTTGTGCCCTATGGACTAGGCAGCACTGCCTTCTGAATTCTGCACATAAAGGAGTCCCATCAGACTCTCTTGTTCACCCTTGAACTTGCCTCATGCCTTTTTTAAATCAAATAATCACCTTTTAAATAAATTTACTTCATCTGTTCTTCTCCCTGAGCCACACTTGGCTCTTTTCAGCCACGGTCTCATTTCATGTTGCCCCCGGACTCCTTTTCCAGCAGACCCAAGAGCGTCATTCTCTTGTCTGTACAGCTTTGGCTTCTGTTGAAAAAATGAAAAGGTAAACACTGACACACAAGGTTGTTTTTTTTCCAAACATATTTTTTTTTAATTCTAAAAAAATAAATTAAATTACACAATAATTTTCCCTTTTTGGTTTAAAAAATGTGATTTTTTTTAATAATATTCCTTTCATCCCTTTCTTTAAGTTCTGAAAAACAAAAATAAAATATAAAATTATCACCTTTCTTGGGCTTTTGTGTAGAGCAGGGATGCTGAGGGCCAGGTTAGGTTGAGGGAGGGGGAATGTATGCTCTGGTTGGAGAATACTTTTTGTTCTTGCATTTGTTGTTTATGTCGATTTGAATTTTTAACGCATGTCCCGGGCATCTTCAGCTTTCAGAAAAATGCTTTTAGGTCTGTTCTTAAGACTTTAAGTGAATAAAAGCACCGAGTGTTTCCTTTGAAACAGCTGGTGCTGGCCTCTGCTGGATTTAGGATACTGCACAAGATGGACCATTGGTCTGATCCACTAGGGCAATCTCTATGTTCCAATATGCAGTTCATATCACGCGTACATTGATACGTGGCAGTATACGGGTAAAGACAAGTAACAACATCAGTCTCCTCTAATTATTGGGGAAGTAGCACCAAATTTAATATGAGCCACTAGATTTCTGCAACAAAGTAAAAATATTGAAGCTAACTGCAATGACCTGATGCAAATCCCTAAATTATTCAAACTGCACACACCAATGAAACACACACAGTGTATTCTCTAGCCTGCCAAGTACCACTTGGGCCACCCATAGCTCCTGCCAAGGAGCCTCCATATGATGGCACAGCTACCATTGTGGATGCATCGTGCAGCAAGCTCAGAATCTCTGCCGCTGCGTTAGCCAGCTCCATGTATTGACAGTGGATATGTCAGGCAGTGTCTGTCTCCTCATTGTGCATGTTGACAAAGCACACAAGTGGCACAAGGGCTGGACTAGCACTGGCTCTTGCAACTGAAACATCTCCTTGGTCAGAACAGTGATTGTTCCAACTCTGCATGCGACTGAGAAGGTTCCATAAATGACTCAGACAGATGTGCTTTGACCTCACCTTGAGCCCCGTGGAAGAAATATTTCCCAATATTTCACCTGGGAAGGGACCAGATGAATATGAACACATGATAAATGGCAAGAAACTCACATTTGTAGATAACATGACAGAAGGTTTGATGATGACGCAAATGGTGGCTTATAGTTAAAAATACAGGACTTTTCTGCTGCTTTTTAACACAACTGTCCTTTTCCTTAAACATGTGCACCTCTGTTCTTTTCCTTACTTTTAATATCTAGTTTTGCTGATGTACATTCATCTCCTCCAATGGCAACTCCTCAGTCTTCCTCCAAAAAATGTCTCAGTTGCTCCATGCACTGGGGGTTATCGTGAATCAGAAATTGAACATGAGTCAAAAATGTGATGCAGTCAATAAAAAGGCTAATGTCATTCTGGGGTGTATTAGCAGGAATATCGTGTGTAAGACATGGGAGGTAATTGCCCCACTCTACTCAGCACTGGTGAGGCTTCCGCTGGAGTATTATCTAATTTCGGTTGCCACACTTTAAGAAAGATATGGACAAATTGGAGAGTCCAGAGAAAAGCAACAACAATGATAAAAGGTTTAGAAAAGTTGACCTGTAAGGAAAGATTTTTTAAAAAATGGGTATGTTTTGAAAAAAGAAAATTGAGGAAGGAATTAAGTCTTCAAATAAAGAGGATAGTGATCAGTTGTTCTCCATCTCTCTTGAAGATAGGACAAGAAGTAACTGGCTTAGTCTGCAGCAAGGGAAATTTGGGTTGGATATTAGGAAAGACTTTCTAACTATAAGGATATTTAATCTTCCAAGGGAAATTATGGAATCCCCATCCATTCAGGTTTTTAAGAGCAGGTTAAAGAAATACCTGTCACAGGTAATCTAGGTTTACTTGTTCTTACCTCAGCACAGGGGGCAGGACTAGATGACCTCTTGAGGTCCCTTCCAGCCCTACATTTCTTGATTCTATGGTCATATGTTGTACAAGGAAAAAGTTAATTCAGCTCTGAGAATTCCTCTTAATTTCTATTGGCTCACAACGTGAAGAATATTTCAGAAGTTTCTTAACAAACAGAGAAAGGGAAAAGAACATGTTGCTAAAGAGAATCAATAGTGTTGGTCTGAGATTTCCCCTGGAAAGGGTTTGGAGAGAGTGAAACTCTCAGGAACCTCCAAACCCGGCATTTGCTGGGTCTTGACAGATTTACCACACCATGGAAAGCTGGTTATATTTGAACAGATAAAATGTCAGCTCCATAACATGAGGGTGGATGCCGGGTGTTGGGAGAGTTAACGGCACAGATAGGCTTCGATGAGGATTACATGAGCATTATCACAGAAGCGTAAGTAAGGCACTCATTCGGAAAGTGAATCGCTTTAGTGGAAGCTGGGCTGTGATAACTCCACAGCATGTGAGAAAGTGCCAAGTTGACGATTGGGCTTTAGCATGCTGAATTAGATGTAAGCCAGACAGCACCCAAGCATGCGTACATGCCACTCTAATGTATAGGGATCAACATCCTAGGCACTTTTTGGTGTTCCCATTTATGTACATAGCCTGTGATGCAGGGAATTTCAGCAGTAGGAATGGAGATATTCTGTGTCCTTACTGAGACTTGCAGCAGTGAAAAAGAAAATGATTAGCACAGAAAAAAAGTAAAATGACACTGTAAGATGAACAAGCCCTTAAAGTCAGTCCTGGCCTAAATCTAACAGAGTATATCAAAGAGAATGGACCAAGTATCTATTCCCCCCATGCTATATGTTAACATTCAGTTATCCAGCTTCCCCCTGCAGTGCAAGCAAGTTATAACACAGCATGAAATTTCCGGAATTCTATTGCAAAGGAGAGAAAGTTTACAGGACTTCTCAAACCATGATTGTATAGGCCAGTGCTGTCAGGCATGCCATGGAATGACTGCAATTAAAACATCCAGATGCTAGGTGTTCAGTAAGCAGAACATTTTGTACCCTTATTTTAGAAGCCACAAAGTGTCTAACAGAAAAATCAAAGAAAGCACGTCTAAATTTTGTAAGAACTTGGTTTTGCAGTATTAAGTAATTGACTAGGTTTTTAGGTGTAGCATGTGCACCGCCTATTGCAAGAGTTGTTCTGTTGAGCACTGACTATGTAGATTCACATAAAACCTACACATGCTGCAATTAAAGTTGCCCTCAGGTAAAGACACGGAAAACACATGTAAATGATGCATGCAACATTTATGAATTGGGCCCTCTGTAACTGGCAATAGACTATGTACTGTTCAAAATGAAAATAATTGATACAAACTCAAAATAATTTTATGCTATCTTAAAAAAACCCTTCATGCCTGATTGTCTTTCCAGAATCAATATTATGGATGATGGAAGCCTCCGAATTGTCAATGTCACTAAGGCAGATGCTGGAAGTTATTCCTGTATAGCAACAAACCATTTTGGTACAGCTAGCAGCACTGGAAGTTTGGTGGTGAAAGGTAACAACAGCCTTTATTACACATCACTGATATCTCCATCTTACTCTTAATCGCTAATAAAGAAGAAGCCACACATGTTCCACGCTTTTTAATTTCTCTGATCCTGAGTGGTACTGAATCCCAGCAGCTCCCAGTGAAGTCACTGGGAGCTGTTGCCACACATCCCCTTCTGCTGAAAGGCTCTATGGAGTATACAGAGATTGCTGATTCTCAAATATCAAAGCTTACCTAATGCCGTTAAGTATCACTGAGGCCAAAGATATGTTAACAGTAAAATCTGTCTGATGTCTTGAATAATATTTATAGCAAGATGGTACTATGTTTTGTAATATATATAAGATTAAACTGAATAAAATATAGGAACATAAGAATTGCTGCACTGGATCAGATGAATGGTCCATTAAGTCCACTGTCCTGTCTCTGACAGTCACCAGCATTAGACCCTTCAGAAGAAGTTGCCTCCCTAATGACTAATTATGAACAGTTAGGCACTATGGCCCTGATCCAGCAAAGTTTTTGAATTACATGTTTAACTTGAAATCCATTAAATTCAAAATATCCATGGAGGAATTTTTTTTTTACCCTAAGCAGTTAATGGCTAGTTTGTCCTTTAAAAATGTTTTTCTAATCTAATGCATCTGCAGATGTCTAATCCTTCTAAAATTCCTAGTAAACTCTTAATATATGCAGGTTTACAAAATAATATGCAACTTTTTCCCTTGCAATACATTTTTTTATTTTTCAAAATATAATCAGTATGTGATTTAACACTATTTAATAATTTTTACCACTGGGTAATATTCTTTATACATTTCATGAATCCCAAGTGTATGCCCAGAAATTCTCTCTCAACAATTTTTTTTTAAAAGTAAACGTAAAATGTTTGACCAAGGATTTAAAGTTCAAATCTGTTAAATGCATTGACAGTGACAAATGTTTTAAAGTTATGCACTGTTATGAGAAGTTGCGTGTCTGATGAATTATTATAGGCAACAGGCATATAGATTATTACACTGATAAACACTCTCCATCTCTCTCTTATTTGTGGAAAATGCTGTGTTGGATAACAGATCAGGAGAGATTGATTTATTATTTTGTAATCAATCACAGAGCTCTAATGCTGTCAGTTTTAATTCTCCCATATATTGGCACTGATGGACAATATTGGTTTAGACGTTCTTCCTATCAATTATTTCTATAGTATACAGAGACTTCTTTAAAATCCTTTAAATGCGAGTTTAAATGGGCGCTTTTTATAATCAGAGTTTAAGCAATGAATCTCAGGACAGCTGGCCCTGAGAAACACAGTGATCCTCCATGACGCTTTACCTGCTACAAACCTGTGTGTGTGTGAGATGCAACACCAGCACATTTATGGAGCAAAATCTTCCCTAAAATACTGAAAGTGCACGTGTGTCTGAGGACAGGAACTGTCCCAATTATATTATTAAATCCTCTCTCTCTCTCTAATTTTACATGCTTCTCTTTATCTTAGAAAAAGTTTTTAAGCATATTGGGGCAATCCTTAGCTGGTGTAAATTAGCGTGGCTTCAGTGAAGTCAATGGAGCTTCATGGAATAACACTAGCTGACGATCTGGCCCTTTGTGTTTTGTGCTGGATTACCCCGACTCTCTGCCCTTGGGATCTCTGGTTGTGCAGTGTAACATCCTGTCACTTCTGCAATACCATCTCAAAATTTAGCAGTCCTTTCCCAGGTAGAACTTCCATTGATGAGACTGGTACATGTGTAGGAATTGAAGGGTCAGTCCCTACAGTAAGACAACATTGGGTAAATACACCTGCATAATACATATTTCTTTTCTTTCGTGCATGTACCTTTGTGCAATTTTTATTTTAAAATTAAGCCTATAGGGGGACTATATTATGTCTTAGAAATAAATTGGACTTAACGTAGTCACTTCCCATTTGTGCAGCTTATACAGCATGTGCCTCAGCAGATATTAGTTTCTTTGAACAGAAAGTCCCTAAGGTTAGCAGTAGGTCTGTGTTTAAGATGACTCTCGCTGCCAGAGTCATCTTAAACATTAATCCCTGTTATCCTCAAGCAGAGGCATAACAAATAAGTGTGAGTGAAATTCTGGAAGTTCTTGAGAACAGGACAGCAGGAAAAGTCTTGCCCAAGGTTCTGAGTACCTCCTGTAAGGGGCAGAAGGCTTTGTGCCCCACCACTGAAGTCAGCAGGAGCTTTGGACTTCAGCAGGCACAGGAGGTCATGCTGAGTGACCGCTGCTCCTATTGATTTTAGTAGAAGCTGAGGGTGCTCAGCCCCTTGTAGATTTGGATCTCAATAGTCTCTCCTCAGGGAAAAACCTACTTGTGGATCCTTTGTAAATTAAGGTACTAATTTAAATACGTTGTTATTGCATGGAAAATATAAACAACAGAATATAACAACCGACTTTATTGACACAGAAGGATACAGTTCTTAAGCCCTCTATGTTAGTACAAGAAAGCAGATAGGCTAGGAATGTGACTGAGTGGTGCAATGGCCCTTCCATGGACTTTGATGAAGTTGCACTCACTTATGTCAGCGGTGAAATTGACTCTTGGCTCGGATCTTGAAGATGGAAGCACCAAATGAGTGTGAATCCCAATGTGTGAACCCTCATTTGTGGACATCTCAAAGCCACCATACAACTTGACACAACTAACCCTGGTTGTCAGTCTCAGGTCAGGAGAGGACCAGGGCTAGACTGGAGAATTTGTCAGGCATTAGGTGCAGTGGTGGCTATATGTGAGAACAACGCTTACTCAAAGCATAGCCAGATCAAGTAAGACACAGAATTTTCATGGGGGCCAGTCCAAGACTCTGGATTAAACTCTCCCAGGAACAAAGGACTGTCATAAATCTCACTGTGTCTGCTCTAAATGCAAGGTTCATTTCTTGGACTTTGCCTTCTCTAACAAAAAAATGTTGCCCCTTTTCAACCAAAGCACCTGGTCAAAGTTCAGGGCCCTAAAGATGTTTCAGTTTGAAGCAGAAATTGATGGAAGTCTGATATTTTCTTTGATGCAGTTTTGGTTATTTATAAGGAAGGTACAAAGTCCTGTGTCTCTGAATGCAGAAAGAACCAAGAACAAACCTTATTTTACAGTGCCACACTAGAACTTAGCTTTGTCCATGGTCACACTGTGCTTACAGGCTCCTGCTTGGCTTTCTTGCCTCTTCTGTCTCTGTTCTTGTCTGGTCTCAGTTTGTGTGTGATACTTTTTCCCTCTTCTCTACCCCCAAACATCCCCACCCAAAACAATAGTCAGCCAAAAGCTCCTGAGTGGGTTCACACATGTCTTTTGTCTGACACACAGGGCCGGCTCCAGGTTTTTTCCCACCCCAAGCAACCAAAAAAAAGGAGAGGGCCCCCGCGGAAGAAAAAAAAGGGAATCCCACCCCTTGATAAGGACTGCCCCAAGCACAAGCTTGGAACGCTGGTGCCTAGAGCTGGCCTGCTGGCACAGGGGCCTATGCTAACAGTTATGTTAATTGAAGGGTGGTTTCACACCTATCCATCTCAGTGGGGTTTTCATTCAACCCATAACAATAAGGAGCAACATGTATAGTTATCAAAGACAACTAAAACCCCTACCAAAACAAGATACTCCACTGTACATGCTTCACCCCCTGGGAAGCAGATAAGAGAACAACCCATGACAGATGTCAGTCACGTTGCTCAATACTAGAAGGTGCCCAAAGTCTATGGTAATGAGAGTGGTATTAGAACTAGCGCTGCTGGTGGCGCTCCCGCATTCCCTGGCTTGAACTGGTTTTCATGGTGTACCGGGCTTCCAGTTTGGTTCAGTGGCTCTCAGCAGCCCCACTATACAAATTGTTCCAGTACTCCTGCCTCTATAGATACAGAAATACACTTTCCTCACCTTTGTGTGAATTGTAACATACTGTTTTAAATAATAACAATTGAGAGCTCTGTGTCTGAGGACAAATTTGATTTTAGTCAACCCTAATGAGGGGTTACATAGGTGTAAATGGAGGCAGAATTTGCCCCTAAGTTATGTCTACACTGCAGCTGCACACATACCTACCAGCATGGGTAGACACACACAAGCTGGCATGCTGAAACTAGCAGTGTGGCTGCAGCGGCATATGCTGTCGCTTAGGCTAGCCACCCAAGTTCAAACCCACTCAACCCTCTGGGTACATACTTGATGGATAGCCCAAGCCACCTGCCATGGCCATACTGCTATTTTTAGCATGAGCTAGCAGAGCTAGCACGTGTCTGCCTGCCTGCCTGCCTGCGCTGGGAAGCACGCTCCCAGCTGGTGTCCAGACAAACCTTTAGGAACTGATTCTGATCTCACTTGATGTAAATCAAAACTAACTCTATTGAAGTGAAGAGGGTTACCCGGATGTAAAACCAGCATAAGTAAGATGAGACCTATACCCTGGGTCTTTAGTTTAAATACAATTGATACAGGGTCTGATTTTCAGAAATGCTAAGACCCACATCTCCAGTTGAAGTCAGGTGTGCCTTCACAAATCAGGCCCTGACTGTACATTCATAAAAGGTTTATATTTAAAAATATTACTTTGTTTAGCTGATGCTGTTGAAAAATAGTAATTTTGTAATTTAAGAATTATCTAATTCTTCCTTATTTTTATTATTATTATTATTTATTATTTATTAGAGGCAGCCTGTTTGCTACTTACTGCAAGAGTATAGATTACATCTGGTCATTCTTTATTGGTCACATGGTTTAAGTATCACTTCACATTGTGTTAAGGTTATAAGAGATTAGCAAGTATTATTTTTTCATCTTCAATGCTCACTAGGAACTTGATCCCATTAAAATTAATAGGACCTACACATATGTGTGAAGCGGAAAATATACCCCGAGGTCTGAGACATGGATATTAACAGTGAGCACAATTTTAGAATCTAGTCCACAAAAAGTATAAAAGCACATAAAACTGTTCTGAACTCTAAATGACTGTGTAAAGTAATGTATTTTACATTGAAATATCTGAGTTTTTATGATTTAAGTAACATGTACTAGGGTGAAATATTTCTGAATGTCATATTTTAATTCAATGTTGTGGTCTACAAAAGGACTAATTTATCAGCTGATGTGTTCTCTGACCTTAAAATATGTTTTTTTATTCTTTTTGATCTCATCATATGTCATTGATTAAAAACAGTGAAGGTCATACATCAGAAGACATCTTTTCTAACCTTTCTATGTTCTTCCATTAACAATAAGCATTTCTCCTTTTTTAATCCTATTGCCCTCTTTCCCCCTCCCCCACCAATTTGAAGAGGAATGTCAATAGTGTCACATATAGGGTGAGCAAGGATGGAGGATTTGGCGAGGGGGGAGGAAGGAGAAGAAGGATAATATCTGTTACACCAGATACAGGGAGGCTTAAAATAATCTCTGGCAAACAACCAGAGAGATGAATAAATATTCGTATTATGCATGAGTAGATGTCTTAAAAATATAACATTCTGACAGGTGCCCATAGGGCTGTTTATTAACATGCCATTGTCAGAAATTCTGAACTTCAGTGGTTTTCCAAACTGATCAGAATACATTTTTGGTTTGTTCTGTTAGTTCTAAGTGAACACTGTCCTGGCCTTTGAGACCCAAATTCTTGCAAACCTTGCATGTATGGTTTGACCTTTACATTAAAAAGCAGGGATTGCAACTTTACAGATAGGGAACAATTCAGCAGATATTATTAGGAGGTGTGTAGAACACGGGTTGTGTTTACATGCAGCATATACATATTCATTTTCAGTCATTTTTCCATTTTCTCTGTACCTGAGGCTAAATGTTCCAATTCTTCCATGACATAAAAAGACTTCGTACTGAAGTGTTTACATGACAAATAGAGTAAACAGTGTTAGGCATATACTGTTGAATGCTGGCTTATTTGTACTTTAATGTAGTCACATAAGTGGCTTTTTATAGTGGCAGCTCTGAGCTGCTGGAGGACTAATTCAGATTTTAATGGCAATGCTGAATACATTAACTATAGAGAGACTCTGGGAAAGGGAGCTTCTTTAGTTACTACAGTAGCAACGTATTTCCAACCAGGTAGCTCCCCTGTGCACCACAACTGCCAATCCTGACTCCTGTCTTCTGCCTCTTTCAACTCCACATTCTCAGAGTGGGCTCTCGCAGCCTGCTGGAATGGTTCCCCCAAGCCTTGCATTGTCAATGGCTAAGGGAGAACCAGCTTCCTTCATCTTCCCTGATATGTTATTTTGTGTCTTATTTACGTGCACGAGTCAGATACCATTTGCTTGCAGAACGGCTTAATTACCAACAGTTCCCTTCTCACTTGGATAGCAATGACTAATACACAAATGAAGTTTCTCTGGCACTCAGGGGTTCAGGAGGGAGCCCATGCAAACAAGCTAATAATGACATTAACACAAATGATCTTGCTACTGCACCCTTCTCAAAATAAAATAATCCTTCCAATACAGCTTGGTGCCTGTGAGTTACACTAAATACTTACATGAGTTTGTGGCAAAATTACTTTGACGTACATGATCCTCTTAATATGATTTAGTCCTGTAGCTTTGGAAAAATGGAATGATCATATCAGTTCTTAACACTCAAACTATGTAAACAGGTTCAGTGTATACCTGTTTTGGTATAACCCTCAGAAACTGTTTTATATAATACAAAGTCTGAAACAATATTGGTTTAATTGTTCAGCCAAGTTTAGTAGTATATAGCTTCACAGCAGAGGCCTTTGCACTACCCTAACAGGAAATAGTTATGCTGCAAGTATTATTGCTCTAATGGTTCGTAAACTGTGATTACATTGGAGAGATGGGGACATGTTCCTCACTGCACTGCACCTCACTGCACTGCACCTTGTCCTACGCAGTGTATGTAAAACACTGCACATTCCGAATGGTAATGATTTGCATCCACTTTGCCCTGATGTAAATAGCTAGATGAAGTTCAGGACAAGACAGAATCTATGGGATTTGTAAGTAACAGTCTGGTGGGAGTGGCTTTATCACTTTCTGGTGTCCTATATCACAGTAAGTAGGGATAGAGTCAGTATGTTTTGTTGATTGATTTTTCTGCTCTCCAGAGCAGATTATAACAATGGTTCCAGTACTTACATGCAACTAGGGCAAGGACAAGTTTTAATTACATTATTTACCTGTTTCATTTTGGGAGTTGGTTTCCAGCTACCGTTGTGCCAGGATTCAAAGCAGCGAATGGCTTAGCAGATTTAAACAGTTCTTTACTTTTATTTTTGTTTGTGTCTCAGACTAGCTTGCATCCATCTCATATTGTCTGCTTTGGTTTTCAGCTGTTTACCTCCACACAGGAGTAATGAGCAAAGATATTGCCAGTAGGTGTATTCCCACCCTGGAATAGACTGAGATAGAGTCTTTGCTAACAGCCTTGGCTCTCTCCAGCAGCTCAGGTTTGGAATCTTTTCTCCCACTCCCAGCGAGAATGTTACTTTGTGGATACACTGATTTAAAGAGTTGTTTTTAAAAATCCTGTGGTTTGGCAAAATTCAGCAAATTCCTCTGAGAAATATTTACCTCCTTTGTCTGAGAGCTTTTCAGGGATTCCATATCTGACAATTCATGGATTATTGTAATTAATTATTGTAATACCTTTGATAATGTTCAGGCTTGTAGTTCAAAGAGTCTTGGATTAATCAGTAGTGATACAGGCTTTATTGTCCCACATAAACCACATCCCTGGTCTGGAATGGTCTTGCAGACATTAACTTGCAATCTATGACTCTTGTATTTCACATACACCTTTTGTTTGGACACTTTAAAATAAGTGGTCAACTTGCTGCCATATGCCAGTCCAAGACAAAGTGTCCTTCCCTCGTGTTTTGTATTATACCCATAGAACCTATGTGGATTTACACTATTGTATCTTGTTTTAGTGGATGTGAAATAACTATTTTCTCACCTTCAAAAATTAAGATTATGCCATCCAAGATAGAGCTGAAAAGAACTTAACTGTCTTGTTCTAAAACTTTGCTGCACTAGAAAAACACTGCTGTCTAATGTCTGATCATCTAGCCAATATTGCATGTTTCAGAAGTTTTGTTCTGAAAGTGATTGGTGCTGGAGAATTCAGAGTTTCTTCAAGTGATTTAATTTTTCTATAATAGAGTGACTGAGCCAATACTAATGATCACACTTGCAATCAGATGGAATTGCTTTTCTGCTTGTGCATAATGCTCTTCAGATTGGTCTGAGAGACTTTGTTACATTCAGTAGTAGCCAGCCTTTCTGAGGCTCGAGTACACCAAGGCCATTCATATAAGCATCTGTTTGGCCCAGTCGACTTTTAAAATAAAAATGCAGGAAAACACTTTGGAGCACGTTGGGTTGCGAAAAGGTCCATCATATTATGGGAAGCAGTGTCATATTCTTTATCTTAAATGGAATTCATTGACTTGTTTTAGTATGGCCATAGGGGTGCATTAATTTCAAACAGTTTGGTGCAAACTTTACCAGCTACAGTAGTTAACTTAGAGAACGTAATGTAACTCTGCTCCTTTATGTGGTTGTTTCATGTTCTTTACTGGAATGATTTAAACTGGATTGGTTTGATCCCATTTCCATCAAACAATGTTCGAACTAGTTTACCTCCAGTACGCACAGCATATCAGACATATCACTAAGGCTACTTAAAAGAAGGAGCCTCTTCTGTATTGCATTGCAATAGAGTTTTCAGACCCTTGCAACTCGTTCATAGGTCTCATCCCTCTTGCATTGTAATTCTTCTCGTGGTGGAATGATGCTTAGAGTGTCAGATTTCATGTTGTCAGCTGGATCTGCAGATAACCCCAGTTTAATAACTGCAAGATTTAAACATGAAGCAATGGGCTCAAGTTGCAGTGGGGGAGGTCTAGGTTGGATATTAGGAAAAACTATTTCACGAGGAGGGGGATGAAGCACTGGAATGGTTACCTAGGAAGGTGGTGGAATCTCCATCCTTAACAGTTTTTAAGGCCTGGCTTGACAAAGCCCTGACTTGGATGATTTATTTGGGATTGGTCTTGCTTTGAGCATGGAGTTGGACTAGATGACCTCCTGAGATCACTTCTAACACTGATATTCTGTGATTCCAGTCCATAACTGAAGATGCTTGAGTGTTCATAACAAAAATCTCAGTCCACAGCATATCTACATTTCTGCTTATATTTGTGCCTTATACTTTGTCATTTTAGTTCCATAGCCATAGAAACTCTTACTTGTGCAGTGCAGTGAAACCAGAAGTCTGAATTTGCCGAATACAGCATGTCCTTTGGTATAACATTTCTTTGGGCTCTCCAGTGTCAAGTTTATATCTAACATTATGAGATCAGCAAATGCTTGGCCTGTGCATGACTGATCTGTTTCTCAAATGTTAATGCTGATTACATCAATTGTGTTCAGCAACTTTGTCCTTTATCGTGTATTGGTCAAAAATATACATGACTTGGTTTGAGTCGTATCTACTTACCTTTCCCAAGGTTTTCGATTCATTAAGTTTAGTACAGTGACCACCATTTTCTGGGTATATTATTTCATTTGCAGGGCTTTAACTACATTTCTGTGTCTTACAGATATACAAAGTGCAGATTTTCTGCAAGTGTTTGGGCTGTCTTTCTGTAGCCCCTTTTTTTTTTTCCCATCACTGACTGCACATGCATTTTATCATCATGCATTTCACCTGCTATTGTTCCCAGTTATGATTGAAGTACTTCCTGAGACGCATCTATATCAATTGTTTTTCCCTTGGGGAGAGCTGGACTCCTTGATCAAGAAGATTCCCTAGGAGAGAATTTGCATCGAAAACTTTACTACCTCTAACCATTTCTTCACTGTCTGCATAGTATTAGCAACAATGTTTGACTTAAGAATTCTAAGTCACTGGTCAAATGTCTCTTTGCATTATTCCCCATAGAATTTTTGTCTAAAAAATGTCTGAATTTACTCCAGACATAAGGTATATTTCATATTTACCAGAATAAGATTTTAGAACCTTATCATCCTCTTCACAGATGCTCTGTGAGTTACGACCCAGTCTTTCACCATATCAATATAATAAATTGCTGCTTTTTCCTTTTCTCTGCGATTTGTTTTGAGGTGGTGGTGCTTTGTGACATGCAGTTGCTTTACATTTCTTTCCCAGCTGACTGATGTACATCATCCAATTTTAAACTCCTAAAAAAGTTCATCCTAGCACCAGCCAGGAAGTTTGCTTTGAACTGTGAAAGTTAGTATGATCAGGCTGTCATTTCCAGGAGCCCCCATGGTTCTCTCTGACCCTGCCACTGAGAAGAGAGCAAGTTTCAATGGCAACTTAGTGTTGAAATAGAGGGGGATATACCTGTCATGCTGCCTGGTATGGGTCACCACTGAGAATACCACATTCAGGGCAGACACCCCCAAACTGGGGGTTATTCCAACATTAGAGTTCACCAAGCTGGTAAAAAAACTGAACTCTTGTATCTCCATACAGGTTAACAAGAAGCTAAAAACACAGTCCCCTTAGGCATCCTAGTCCCTAGCTTACCACCCAGACAACTGGGCTTCTGTGATTATTAAAATCAGAAATCACATATAAAGTGCTTCCAATCCCAAAGGATCAAACATGCACCCCAGGTCAAAATATACTTCAGATCTTACCCCAAATATCACACATAGCCAATCCTTTAGGAACTAAAAACTTTAATAATATAAAAGAAAAGGAAAGATAGTTATTAAGAGGGTAAATGAAGCATGTACATTACAGTTGATTTCAGAGTTTGTAGATCAGGATAATACTAGTGATGTTAAATCTGGTAGTTTACAAACAAATTTATTTAGATCATTCAAAAGATTAGAGCCCACATGACATCTTAGCTGTAGTCTGTTAGAGTCCTTGCATGAATTATCCAGGGCAGTCCAAGAAATTACTTGGACATCTCTGTCCAATAGCTTAAACTTTCCCTGTTTAAAGTTTGACAGACTGGAGATTACAGGATCTTGACCAAGGTCCAGTATTTATAGCTCTCTGGCAGGCTGACAAGCCACCTTACAGAAATTCTCAGAGCAAGTTGGATCTTCATTCTTAAACTACGACCCTTCTTTCACGTTAACCTTCTGCTCCCCATGCATAAACAAACAAACCAGATACTGTACATTGATTTACATAAGGTAATTTCTAGCCACTCATTATAACAGGGATGGATAATTGACGACCATCAGTTATTATCATTAGTCTCATGCATTATATACGCATCTTTGGTTTTAAGACTGATTGACTACAGTCACATACATCATCTAAAGAGACATGAAAAAGATTTAGCATCTATAAGTTAATTTGGTGACATTGGTAAACTTCTAACAGGATATAGGTAAACCCGGACAAATACATTTAGCATTTACTCTTGATTCTTATCACTACACATGAACAAGTTAGTGATTGCTAGTCTAATTAACCTTTCTTTGATACCCACACACAAGTGAATTGTCCTTATTACAACCCTATAAGGGTCATACTGGTTTGCCAGTGTCACAATACCCATTCAGAAAAAGGCATAGTTTCTGTAGACCAGCAATCAAAGAGAGGCAATTTGGACTGCCTATGGCTTGGTTTTTGGTAATTATATCTGATGGCACACTATGTGTTGTCAACTAGTATCAGAGCCAAAACTCTTCAGTTACCCATCATCAAGAACTTTAAAATGGTCAAAAGAGAGGTGGAAAGATAATTTTAAAATATTAAGTAATGGAGGATCATTTTTATGGGGACTCATCGTATATGTGTAAGATATGAGCATTCCATAAAAAATAATACTAGGGTAAAGAAATCCCAATTTTGGCTTAAAAAAAAAAACCACTGTTGATCTCATGATTCAACAAATCCAGATTTTTTTAGGTAAAATTCTATGGGGAAAAATACAGGGGATATAGAGACATTTGATCTCTGATTTATTCATGGTTTTGTTTTGTGTTTTTCTTGTTTGGTTTTGGAGTAGAAAAATAAAATTGATTCCAACTTTGGTTTTCAGTAGAGAGACCATCTCTGTGCATTTCTTTACCACTTTCTAAAGAAAACTGATAATTTTCACAGTCTGTTGAAACTAACCAATATCTGTAAGTATTGAAAAATGTTTCCTGTCTTCTGACTCATAAACAGTTAGAAATCAGTAATGAACACTAAATTTTAGCAATTAACTAAAGCAATAACATTTGGCCATAAAATTGCAACTGAGTACGTTCTCCCTAATTGGACTGTTTCCAATGACACCAATTATTTTCTAGGACACAAGTGTCTTCTAGTAGGATTAAATATGATCCAATGCATACACTGTATGAAAGAAAAGTTTTTAAATGAGAAAGTTATTCATTTCACTAATCCTTCTTTGTCACCTCCCCAAACTGTTGTAGCCATACCCTCTGGGGCTGTCGTGCTGTTAGTGGATCTTCTAAGCCAGTGGTTTTCAACAGTTTTTCATTTGCAGACCCCTAAAAAATTTTGAATGGAGGTGTGCACCCCTTTGGAAATCTTAGACATAATCTGTGGACCCCCAGGGATCCATGGATAACAGGTTGAAAACCACTGTTCTGTGGTAACGACAACTTTTCGTGGACCCTCAGACATAGTCAGCCTTCCTCCTGGGGTCTGCAGACCACCGGTTGAAAATCACTATTCTAAGCTAAGCCTGGTCAGTAGTTGGATAGAAGTGAAAGATGTGTTGTTGATGTCCAGTAGGTATAATTTTGCAAGAGCAGTATTATAATTTCAAGCAGAATTCCAGTGTGTTGCCTAACTGCATTTCCCCCATAGTTTTAATTGGACTAAGTTATTCTTCACTTCTTCTCCTAAATACAGTAGTTGAATAGTTTCATTGTAGACCACTTTGGGATCATCATTGTGAGAGACAAGTCATTTCCACTCCAAATCATATATGTAGGGTCAAATATTCAGAAACCATCTTCAGAAATCAAAATTTGTGAGGGTATGAATTTTATGCATGTGAAACTTGCATTTAATAATACTTAGAACTTAGACATCTCCTTTCACCTGAGGATCTGAAAAAGTACTTTGGAAACATTGACTGTCATTCAGAGAACACCCTTTTGAGGTAAAATAAATTGCATTATTTCAGTATCTCCATTTTTCAGATGAGTAAATTAAAGCACAGAGATTGAAAATTGTCCAAGGTCACACAGTAGAGCCAGGCTAGAACCCAGGTTCCATGCTATAATCTTTGAACCATATTCCCTTCACCCATCAAATTTTGCAGACACTGTTAAGGAAGACTGCTGAAAATGTGACCCATGGAGTATAAAATGTGTGCGTGCCATAGAATGTGTTATTTTTACCATCCTCATAGTTCTTGTTAGAAAGTCTTTTCCTTTTGATTTTCTTAATGCCAACATGACAAGCAGTACTGGGGCATACTGAACATGGCCCTCTTTTAGAGCCCCATCCAACTACCATCAAGTTTTTCCATTGACTTCTCTAGGAGCTGCATCAGTCCTGTAATTAGTTAACTATTATAATTGGTTAACAACTGTATATTGTTATAAAACTACATTCCTTTAATTTATGATCATTGTTGAACAGAAAGTGCTTTGAGAAAAAATGCTTGTTTCTTGCTCTTTTTACAGTTAAGTCAACTCTGATACCTAATGGATTTAAAAAGTGAATAGAACACACTCAGGCAGCTGAATTAAAGTGTAAAGTATAATACTTTTCACTTAGGAAAGACTGCTCAAATGAAATAGATTACTTTTTTTTCTTGTAAACACTTACTGATCATAACAAATAAAACTTGTAAACATAATATGACTGTTTAGCCTCATTAAACTTGTAGCAGACACTTAATTTTTTCAGGCAATTCAAATGGTCTTCTGTAGTACTGATTTAGTTTAATTGAACCATATTACCATGAGCAGATAATAAGAAATATATTGAAGATATCCATCTGGCTTGTACTGAAAACCTTGTGCATTTCATTCTCCACGACTGTCACAGGCCTTACTAATTGCTTCATTTTGGCTGTTTTACAATCAGTATGATTTAGCCATTAATGTGATAAAAGTCTTACTGGAGAAAAGCTAGATATTAAAAAGCATAGATCTCTGACCTACCTCACTTGCCAGTTTTGAACTTATCTCCAGCATTATTAAAGTTATCTTTTAACAGCAGAAATAAAAATATATTGACTCCTTCTCAGCTTCTTCTTTCAGTTCAGTTTCTTATTTTGCCTATCCAACTCTGATTTAAAGAAAGTTGGGTGCTGTGAAATGTCTATTCTATTAAATATTAAATTCAGAAGGATTTTCCTCCCCTATTTACTCTTTTAGTCAATTAGTGGTTTTAAACCAGATAATTGCACAGATAAATAAGCATGTCAAGACAGGAGCAAGTGTCTTGTGTTTCTAAATATTTCTGTTTCAGTATGTAACACTTATGGGAAAATGACTTTTTAAAAGAGGTCAGCCATGTATCTACATTCACTATAGAAAAGGAGAGGTTTTTCCATTTGTCGCTCTGTATTTTCAGCTTAAGCCCACAAGGCATAGCTAACAAATTTTCACAAGCTCACATGTTAAGACTAAGAATTATTACAACCTCTCCTACCATAAAAAAAAAACTTAGAATAATTCATGAAAAGGTTCATGCCTTCCGTTTTAGGAATTTACTTACCCTCGCAGAGAAAGGAAGAGGTTCAAGAGGTCTCACTTAATTTCACTGTCAATAGATGATTCAGTCGATTTGCCCGTCATTGAAGATCAAATCCATACAGCAGTTCAAAAAAGAGATGACCTGTAGGTTAAACACAAATGTTCAATGAGATGAAAGCAGTTAATTAACACAGTTTCATCAACTTGTTCCAATTTAGTTTAACATTATCCCTTTCAGAAAGGTTACAGTATTTTGCAGTTTTCTGAATACAAATGAAAGTTCAACGTTATTAAAATGAAAGCATTCTCAAAGCACACACAGTTGTTTTCTGATACATACATCTGATGCCTACTAACATTTGCATCTGAGCATGTATGTGTACAAGCGAAAATATCAAGAATAAGTTACTTTGCACGTGGCCAGATGGAAGCTGTTTTAATTTCATAGCAAGGGAAGACGTGTAAAGAGCAGCAAGGCCAGTTAACTGAAGATTATCAGCATGATGGGTGTGTTTACAATAAAGCGGATACATTTGGTTTATCATCCGACCTACTTTCCTCAGCTGTCAGTAATAGAAAGTAGCTCAACTTTTGCTAGACTCTGACTTAGGGAAATGAGAGTGTTTGTAACTTATAGCATATGAGAGAATCTTTGAACCCAGTAAATCTGGCAGCGACATCGTGGGAAGAAGGCCACAGATGCGTTTGACAGATTAAGTCAGTTGGAGGTAGCTGCAGGGTTAGAACAGGCGTGATGAGCTGACTAACCTTCCCTGCATCACTAAGCTCTGACAGTTAACCATTTGTACAGCTAATGCCAATGTCTGCACCATAAGAATAAAAAGAAGAGTCCATTTCTAATTGGATACAGTAGGCCAGATTCTTAGTAGTGCAAATTTGAGTAGCTTCATGGACTTCACGGAGCTACATCAATTTACACCTACTGAAGATCTGGCTCAGTGAATTTGTTTGTTTATTTATTCCTTTGACTGTTTTGATTCTTATAAAGTTAAATGTGACAGCTGTGCAGCCATGGCTTAAAATTCCTACTGTCCCAGAACACCCCAGTGCAGGAGAATCCCACATCATAGGGGCTAGTCAAACTGAGTGAGTTTCAACTCTTAGCATGTCTTCCTACTCATCCACTCCACTCTGAGGGGTGAGGTTTATCCCTTTCCAGACCAGGCAGGGAATGGACCTCCAAATGCATCACCTTTACAAGAATCCCACAGATCTGGGCAGAGTGGGGGAGAGAGGGCAAGGGACTCTGCAGGATTGCCTCATATCTCCTCAGGGCCGCCCAGAGGATTCAGGGGGCCTGGGTCTTCAGCGGCAGGGGGCCCCCACTTCAGCGGTAACTCGGCAGTGGGGGGTCCTTCTGCTCCAGGACCCGCCACTGAATTGCCACCGAAGACCCAGTACTTTGGCAGTGGGTCCAGCTTCGACGGTAATTCAGCGGCAGGGGGTCCTTCCGCTCCAGAGCGGAAGGACTGCCCTGGAGTGGAAGGACCCCCCCCCCGCCACCGCCAAATTACTGCCAAAGACCCAGAGCGGAAGAAGCTCCTGGGGCCTGGGCCCCACGAGAGTTTTCCAGGGCCCCCAGAGCAAGTGAAGGACCCCGCTCCAGGGGCCCCAAAAAACTCTTGTGGGGGGACCTGGGGCAAATTGACCCCACCCCGAGCACCCTGTATCCCCTTTGCCTTGGCAGCATGACTTCCTCAGGAGGAAGAAATTGCAGATAGGGTCGCTGTTCTCTTATGCTGTTATTTCCCTGATATTCTAATGGGAAAGGACACCACAGAGAACAGCACGATCCCTCCCTGAATATGCAACCCTGTTTGGAGGATAGGGAAAGCTTGTCATCGAGTCAATGGCTGTCAAAGTGTGGGGAGCAATCTGACTCCTCTCCATTCAGGTTATTGAAGGAGAATGGAGACCTAAACCTAGATATTACACACATTGAAAATGTGACTGAATGTCTCAGTGATAATCCAAAGGGAGCAGTAGGGAGAGGGGTGGAATGGACAGCAGTGGCAAGAATTTTCCAGTGCTGAAAATTGTACACAGTGAAATTTGAAAACCGTCATCTGAAATCAGAGTAGCAGGAAGTCTCTTTCTAAAATCTCAATTACTGATCTAATGAAAAACTTTATGTAAGATCTGGGTATTATTATTATTATTTATTATTATTGTATTTACTAGTAAAAAATAGAGAGTGATGTGGTATAGTGGTTCACTCACATCTCAACACTGGAGGCCTGAATTAATATGCTGACTTGGGTTACAACAGAAAGTGATCTTAATGATTTACAGCTAGACATAAGTTGCCCAGATAACCAAACTGTCTGATATATTTCAAGATGACTGATCTTCTCCGCTCAAGAGAACCATGAATGTGAATGGCAAGGAGTGGTGTGCAGATAATGATTAAAGGGAATCAGCAGAGCTAGGTCGGATAGCTACTATGGTAGCTACCAGCACTGGCCAATTTATCCATGGTTTAACTGCATTGAAGTCGGGATGAATGCCCCAGTATGTCTGGGAGCAGGTACCATCTTTTCTTTATACGCTTCTACCCCCATATAACGCTGTCCTCAGGAGCTAAAAAATCTTACCTCATTATAGGTGAAACCGTGTTATATCGAACTTGCTTTGATCTTCCGGAGTGCGCAGCCCCGCCCCCCTGGAGCACTGCTTTACAGCGTTATATCCGAGTGGGAGCTGGAGATTTTCAGCCACCGCTGAAGAAGGAATGATCTTGAGAGTTTTTTATTCTACACGATTTTTCATTGATCCTTCCACTTTTCTCTCCCATCAATGCCAGGAGGTTATCAGTAATAGAAGAAAAGCTCAGCTATCGAAATAAAAGTTTGCTGTCTCAAGATCTGTCAATGGGACAAGGAAACATTAATCAGTATCTTGCAGGATTCCCAAGTAAATTGAGAAGAGGTTATCATCTTCACCAGAAAACAAATTAGTCTCTTCTGAGCATGGACTTTTTTTAAAAAAGGTTTGTTTTGGAGGATTTTGTTTGATTGGGCTTCTTTCAATTCTTGGCATTTGGTCCTTTTAGAAAGATGTGTTTTGTCTTCTGGGTTGGATGCAGTAATAGGGCAAAGGATCAACAGGTTATAGGCTAAAGATGTATTTTAAAATAAGAATTATCTACACTTATATGATGGTATTTCCTTCTATTATGCAGTCTTGTCCCAGGGTCTACTTGCCATTCCCCGCTTGGTCCATATACAGGCAGGATGTAACTTTACATGGAAGACCTGATCCCACACTCCTTATCTTTCTGTGCAAGTCCAAAATATGTTAGGTTGGAACCAAACAAAGTGAGCTGTAACAGCCACAGGTGGTGTTATGACCTACACTTCTGCATATATAACAGTAAGTTAATATAGCCTGCAGTCTAGTTTGTTTCTTTATTGTATTACAAAAGCACAGTGTGGTTTTTAGTATGGTTTCTAAAAGGCTTAAAGGTCTTAGCCTTGACATTTGTGCTATAGAATCACTTCTTTCAGGGAGCTATTTGCTAACACTTCTTCTAATTTTCTTCTAATTACAAAATAGTGGCAGCAGATGCTGTTTAGAGGAATACTTTGGTTGAAGTCATCTGTGGGATTGACTCAACAACCCAATCTGCAGAGAAACCATCATAACAACAATAGGCTGTTGCCACGCATTGCTGAAAACTGAGGTGGTAATTTTTCCAGAGGAAAAATAACTGTAGGTCCCAGTGTGAAACTCTTTGCTTTGTTCTTCTTTTACATTGTCTTTTTGTTCCTTCACAGATTCCAATATACAATAATAGAATTTGGTTTCCAGTAAAATCAACTTTGATAGGCCACTTCCTGTCTGATAGTCCACTTTCTGTCCAAAAGCATTTTAAGGTAGGAACAGGGTTTTTCGGACACAACAATGGGGAGGGGGGAAGGAAAGGGAAATTGTGCATCAACTCAGAGATAAAAGGCCTGATTCTCAGCTAGAGCTAAGCAATGTAGCTCTCTTAAAAGTCAAAGAAGCTAAGTCAATTTACACCAGTTGAAAATCTGCCTGACTGTGTTTTTACTTTAAATGTAGGGCTGCGAGTTTTGTTCAGCTTGCTAAATAGAGTAAAGACTGGGAGTCCACCCCAGTGATAGTGCTGTTTAAAAAAAAATTAACACTTTGTGGCATTCAGTTCTCTGCATCACTGAGGGAGTCACAGATAGAGAAAATAATTGAAAATTGGTTAACTAGTATGAAAACACTTACTGTTCTTTATTTTTGGAAAGTTTTTCTTCACCCCCTGGTGTCTCAGGTTGCTGAATTGAGGGATTGCATTTACTAATTTTATCCTCAGACATTTACAATACTGAATTTCTGCTGAACATTTTCAGCATAGTCTTTTGATGCACATTCTACAGCCAAGAATTTCAAAAGTGTCTGGTGATCTTGGATGCCTAGATTGTGATACTGCCTAAGGGTCTGGATTTTAGAAAGGGCTGATAAGACACCCTTTACAAATCAGGTCCTTCATTGGTACTTCCAGTGGGGCACCAAATAAGTGAGTCATTAAGAATTACTAATTAACCCCTGTAAATGAAAGACAATATGTAGCTGTATTTAGATATGTCAGCATGTGGCACTGTTACATAGTCCTGGATGATCTTTTTCTTAGTGTGCAAGCACTGTTCAGTCTTGGAAAAAATGATTGTATTATTGTTAGTTTTGTTATGTAGTTTCTTCTTGTGGGACTTACGGCAAGCAATAAGATGGAGCTGCTCTCTGCCTTAATCTTGCTAGTTAGGGTCAATTCTTGTGGCAGAGTTGCCCCTTGGGAGCCAGGCATTGGTGTTCAGAGTGAGATGCCAGAAAGTGGATTGTTTGTGTGCTGTTTGTGACCATGACTGTTCAAGGACTGATGTATCTAGTGTAAAATAAAAAAAACTTTCACTAAGACTATACCTAGACTCCACATCATTGATTTCTCCTCCACCAGGAAACCAAACTGCAAGGCCCTGATATCTGCTTCTGCTCAACAGAGAACAATAGATAGAATTTTGTCTTTCACACCTTGAAGAAGTTTGTAAAACTTGCAACAAATTGGCATGAAATCAGGACTGTTTTATTTTTTTAAATGTGCAAGAGGTGTCCTTCAGTAACCCAGTACAGTTCAAATGAAATGTTATGGCCAGTAACTGTGTTATTCTGGGGCAAAACATGAACTTTTGTGAAATAAACATTAGAACTTGTCTCTTAGCCAAATGGAAGAAAAAGGAGATGTTTTCCTGTGGCTTTATCTGCAACATGAATTGAAATCTAAAAGGCAAGTGTGTTGCCTTTATATTTTTTACTATAACATCTGAGAGACAAAATACTTATCTGTTGAGTATGATCCCCTGAAATAGATTGTTGTCACCCCCTAAGACATGTACAATCAAAATAATGGCACCAGGATATGGGCAGCTATATACCAAGATAATGCTCCCCATCCATTCCCAAACACACACATGCACATCTGCATGTGTCCATATACTGGTATACAGCTGCCCCATATATATATATATATATATATATAAATTATATTTGTGTCCTATAAAATAATACAAAGTACAGATTTGTAAAGAAACTTCATTACAAAATATAATACCTAAGAGTTTTGTCTTAATGAATAAAACTGATACAAAATACAGCTTGACGTTTTTATCCATTTCAAGCAGTCAGATATAACAGTTAATATTTTACATCTGATTAACATAGCACAACATCTGAGCAGGAAGAGAAGGAAACGAGTGAGAGAAGATGGGAAGAGGGGCGATATAAAAGAACTGAATAGGGAAAAATCAGAAGAGAGGGGTATCCAGGTTTGTCTCATTATTACCTTGTGCCCTCTTCCCCTCTCCAGTCATATCTATGTCTTGTCTAGACCAGGTCTACACAAGGAAATTAGGTCGACATAACTACGTTGGGGTTGTGAAAAATCCACACACACCACCCGCGAGTGATACAGTTAAACTGACCTAATCCCTGATGTAAACAGCTCCATTGACATAGCTACCACCTCTCGGGAAGATGGAGTGCCTATACCAACAGGAGAAGCCTTCCTGGCGGCATAAGTAGAGTCTTCACTGAAGCACTACACGGGCCCAGCTGTAGCATTTTAAGTATCAAGCTGCCCTAAGACTGTAAGCTCCAGGAGGCCGTGGATGTCTGTTCTGTTTTACAGTGCCAAGCACAGTGGGGCTCCAGTCTATGACTGGGGCCTTCTGTGGCTACCACAATACAAATAATAAGTAATAATAAATTCACCAATTTTGATTCCAGCAACTTCAGCTTTCCGGGAAGTGGTCATCAGACAAAAGGATAGTGTCCATAAGTGGCTGTGAGTACGATAGTCTGTATAGTAAATGTCCTGGAAGGCCTAGATTTTGGCCTAACCTTTGGGACCAATGTCCAATTCATGGTATGACATCCATGATACTAGGGATTAGAAACTAATACTAACGTTCATTGGAGATCCTGGTTTTCCATTGATGTCTAATGGTATTCTTTAGCTTTGGTGACCCCGGAGATATTATGCTTTAAAAATGATTTATTTTGATCTTACTGTTGCATGTTCACTAAATCCTGAGCTTTAGAATAACTTCTTGGCCTAGATCCTGGGTATGGAGGTAGCAGAGCAGAGATAAATATGGTGGCGTGATGGGCACGTAGAGAAATGTAAGAATACATACAGCTCCATGCAAATTCACAAACTATATCAATCACCTTATAGCTGATGTGTTTGAGTGTATGCATATTGATTATTTTTTATTGCTCGCCTGTAGCCCCTAGAAAATTTAAGCCAGCTCTTCTCTATATTTACAATCATTATCATTCTAAACATATTTTAAAACATCACAAATCAACAATCTCAGCAGGCTGCATTGTTCAAAGTGGCAAAATTCTTTTCGATGCTGGGCATGTGATAGTAGAACAGATTGCATGTCATCACATTTGTGCAGTAACAATGGCTTGTTGCAAGGGGAACTGATGATTGATCCTTGATGACTTTGTAATTTATCAAAGACCAGATATGATTGCTCCTGTATCTGATTAACCTTCCTTGTAAGATGGCCATCATTTTTTGTAATGACAGTAGATTATTCCATACTTGCAAAGATGGATTTCAGCTAGTATTAATCAATAGCCCACAAAAGGTGACACCTTGAATTCACTAGTTTATCTATAAAGTCTGTCAAAAATGGTACAATCATTTGTCAAATATACCAATTTCATATAAGGTACTTCTGAAGTGAAAGTGCCTTTTATTTTAGTGCAAAATACAAAGCGATACATGTATAGCAAAATGTATGCTTTGTTTTCCTAGCGTAATCAGGCACCAATGCTGACTGGTATAAAAGAGCAAATAAAAATTTCTCTGAGTGACAGGTTTGATTGTCATTTCCAGACCCCATTACATAGGATTCTCTTTGTCACATTTGTATGGAGAGAGCTTGATTTAATAAGATAACATTGCACAGGATAAAATGGAGGTTAAAATGAAGTATTGTTCCCTGTTCTTACTTAAGAAACACCCTTTTTGCCCTCTCTCTGGACCAGATATATTTTCATTTATTTTGTCTTCATGGTACTATAATGGTGCATCCCTCCCTGGTATCCTTTGATGCAATTCCATTCTTAATGTGTTTTCAGATTTAAATTAACCTTCATTTACTATTCAGCCACACAAAGAGTGTGTATTTCAGTATGCAAAAATGCTTGTCTGACTGCCTGGTCCTTTTCTGGGAGATGGGAGATGTTAATTCCTGGGAGGGAAACTCTTACATCATGTTTAGACAGTTTTCAGTCTCTGGGAATCTTTTTTCCAATGTCATTTCAAGAAATGCATTAGTAAGTTGTACCAAAACTGCCGTTCAGGTATGAATGGAGCTAAGAAGGAAACCGCCCCTCTTAAAAGTGAATAGATGGACAGCTTAGTAGGAAAAGCAATGGAACAGTATTTTGCTCACATTTTACTTAAAAAGATAAATTGCCCATGTTAAAATGAAATGGATGCTTCCTAACAGAAAATGCCTCAGGAGACACTGTAACATACATCTAAAAACTATATAAGCTCTCTCTTTATAAAATGTGGTTCTAACATAGCAAAGACTAAACATGTTAAGTTGCCAGGGTTGAAATCATGCAGAGCCCCACTCAGGAAAGCATTTAAGCATGTGCTTAATTGCTGAATCGGGGATGAACTGCTGAATCAGGACTTTTGCTCCTTCAGGAAAGACCACATTTCTCCCTCTCTATGCCTCACTCCCAATTATATGCAGAGCTATAAATCACTGACATCCCTTATTACAGAGAAGTATGGCCGGAGTATATAGTAACACTATGGGTTAACTTTTCAAAAGCATCTAAATCCTATTTTGAAAAGTGACTCAGGCACTTAAGAGATTTAGTCCCATTGACTTGTCATGATACATTTTATTCTATATCTGGCAATATCATACTACTGCAGAAAATAATAACAGTCAAATGCTATACATTTTCTTATATGAATCATGCCTTACAAATCAGTTCCTTTGCTTGAGAGCACACATGTACAATGGTTCATAGTACAAAAAACATGGAAACATATACTGGTATATGAAAATAGCAATCCTGAGTCTCATTTATGATATGTTGACCATTCTGTGCTGTTGCCTTCCTGTAAGATTGACAGCATATAAGTGAAAGCAATGCAGGTGGATGCTGTGATATTGTAAAACAGAAGATTTTGTTTAACCGTTCACCTTTGCTCTGACCTTTCCCCGTTCCTTACTAAAATGAATTTTGGCCATGCCCCATAAACTATTCAAACAATCCATTAGGATAGCTGTAGAAATTAGCATAGCAAATTATCACATGTTAGTTTAGCTATTCACCGGTTATTAATCTTCTCAGTTCAGGGTCACATTTTCCAGTCCTCAGCATTTTTCACAGTGTCTGATGATATCTAGAGTGTTAAGAGGTCCCAGAAGTTTGATAGTCACCAAGCTTCAGATGCTTTTGACTTTGTCAATTGGCAGTTCTTGTATAAATGTTGCATTAGCAAATTAAAAAAAAGGGAGGGAGATGTTGCTTGTCTGAATATTTAGTGTATTCCTGTGGGTGATTTTCAGTCTTTGATCACATATCAAAAGCAGAGTGATTTAAATGCTACTGTTGATTTGTATTATCTCTAGTCACTGTCTTGTCCTGCAAGGTCTTTCATAGATTGTCAGGCTAGAAGAGACCATTATGACCATCTAGTCTGACTCATACATAACACATGCTATAAAACGTCACCCATTAAAAGACCTGCATTATGACCAATCATTCTTGGTTGAGCTAGAACATTCTATTGTAGAAAGTCATCCAGTCTTGATTTAAAGACTCCAAATAATGGAGCACGTACCATATCCCTTGCTGAACTGTTCCAGTGGTTAATTATCCTCTCTATTGACAATTTGCATTTTGTTATGTCTTTGTGGGATGCAGGCATATGCTAGGGAGCTGGATGATGATTATAGATTTTTAAGGCCAAATTCAAAGGTAACATAAATGGCAGCATAAGTTTATGTGTCACCTCATTGTTGTAAGTGTGTGAATTTAGTTCAATCATTGGAATTTACTTTTTCATTGTGTTTTCATTGGGTCATTACCCTGGTCCCATTTACCTGTATAGGTAGATATTCTACCTGTGTTACATGGATGCCTTAGGCTTTTAACACTTCAGTTTAATCTGTATCTGCTAGCTCACATTGCCACTTTTAAGGCAGTCATTATTTTCTTTAAAAGTTTGACAAATTTGATGATGACACCAAGACTGTTGATGAGCATATTTGCGTGATAACCCAAGTTTTATTTCTACTGCTCAAAAACGACAGTGTGGCATTCAATCTTCACTGTCTGCACAGGCAAAAATGTCACCTACTTATGCATGTTTAAAAAAACAAATCTGTGTGTCTTTTTACTCTCTCATTTCTGTCACAGTTCTGACTGTTATCGATCTGCTTCTGGGGGCGTTTCCAACCACTTCATGTGGTCCTCCATCTGCTTAATCTCTCTCCCTGTTTCTCAATATGCCCTTTTGTCACCAGCATCCTGCTTCTTGACCAAACTACAACTACAAGTACTTCTGGTTCCATCACATTATCATCTATAGAAACAGAAGAAGAGGTTATTTAATTTATATCCTAGCTAATTTATATCAAAACATTGGCAGACACCCAAATAACCCTTTCCCGAAGAATTAAAGTCAGCCCTAGCATAGCAAGGGAAAAGGCCACTGAGTTATTTACATAATGCAATAATTTAGTCACAGACCAAGAATGACCATAAACATCACTCATAATATAGATCACCACTGACTCCAAATATTTTCATTTTCTCTCTTTTTCTGCTTTATTCTGCCGTCCAGAACTTAGGTGGAGGTGTATACAAGTTTTTGCAGTTATGTAATTCTCTTCTCCTCTTTTGAAAAATTCTGACTTCTTTTTTGCCTAGAACAAACCTTGAAAATATGTTTTGAAATCACACACAAACCCTCTCCATGTAAGGTTTCCTGTTAAACTTACATTCAGGCACCAAGTGTGGTTTAGTACCAGTATTATGCCATTAAAATATTCCTGGGAAATGGTCAGATCATCTCTTATCTTACTGGTGTTTTGTTACCCTTACATGACAACCTAGCTTCTTAACCCCTGATGTTGAAGCCAAAAGTCAGCAAGCAAAATTTCAACAACACCAGAATGACCTAAATTTGAAGGTGCAAACATCTGCTCACTCAGGTGAGATACATGTGCAAGGAACGCTTTAAAATTCTGCAGTTTACACAAAGGAAGATAAGACTCAGTCTTACTTGAAACCAACATAATGCTCTATAATGCAGGGCAAAATCTAGGGCATACTGCTTTGGTATGCTGCCCATTATCTCCCTTCATAATGGATTTCCAAAGTAAGACACATCCAAGGCAAAATAAAATGCCTGGGAGCAGTTTCGGCTATATCTGTCTAATCACTGGTCCTTGCCAATTGAAACTAAGTAATAGAGATCTTTGAACAGCTACTTATGGCAAAAATAAATAAATCAAACAAAAATATTTAAAAAATCATCCCCAAAATTCTGGGGTTATAATGTATCTTTAAAAAAATGAATGTACATCTAAATCCTTGTAAAGTTGTATGAGTGCCTACGCAAAAAATCAACTTTGAAAGTTAATTCTGATGTTTGCATCAGAATATCAGGTAGTTAAATGGGTGGGGCTTTTATTTGCACTTGAAAATCATTTCATATCCACAACTGCAAGCACAATTGTTTGTATCTACAAAAATAGATGTGGAATGGAGGCAATAGAAAAAATATAGCTCTATATCTGCTTTTGCTGTGGGTATGCACATCAGGGTCAAGTGAGGCCTGTGAGATCAGACAAAAATGAATCAATGTAATTTATTGAACTAGCCTTTCAGTATTGTTATTCAAAGTAAATTTCTCTAGAATCAACCATGAATGCACAATCAAAAGTGATAACTTAATGCTTTTGAGTGGAATTTAGTAAAAACTGTGGTCTATTATTCTTCCACGGGAGAAGGTGGGGCGGGGAGAGAGATGTTCCTAACATTGTTATATACCTGAAGTCATAGAATGGCGGGCCTCAAATATGTAGCTACTGCATAAATCCCTAGATGCTAAAACTTTACTGAGCCTTTTACCTAACCCTGTTATGTCTTATCTGATTACTGTACATCAACAGCAAAGGCAACAGTCTGTCCATTTTCAATAGTGTTGGACTTGATCCTTTGTGCTTGGCATTGCTTTCCTTTGTCTTACTGCTTGTTTAAAGCATCTGGTAATTGAACATAAACTCCTGCACTTGAGCATTCATGCTTGAACCTGAAATTACCTTGTCATTGACAGTGGCTTTCATTAAACATCTAACAGACACCCTGGCATGCTCCAATGACAATACATGGTACAGAAAGTCAGCACATTGTGTACTGAAATGGCCTTGGCCTATACAGCACTCTCCCTTCTAACTCAGAATAAAATCCTCTTCATTGCTTTCTCCAGCAGCCACTTCGGCCATTCTTTGCTAGAGCTACTCAGGCATTGCCTCCAAGTCAGTTGCTAATATGTGGGTACCAAATGGTACCCAGGAGCTTGAAGAAAACTCCATGAGTTACCTGAGCAAAGACTCTCTTTCTTTCTTCCAGGTAAAGAGCCAGACCAGGTTTGTTCTCCCTCCATGAGCTAGCTTCAATTCTTTTGTATGTAAAACATGGGAGGTAACTGTCCCACTCTGTTTGGCACTGGTGAGGTCTCAGCTGGAGTACTGTATCCAGTCCACTCTAAGAAACATGTATAAACTGAAGAGTGTTCAGAGGCAAAATACAAGCTGTCTAGCTATAAGGGTAATTAAGCACAGCAATGGGCTTCCAGAGAAAGCTGTGGAATCCCTGACACTGCCGGTTTTAAAGAACAGCTTAGACAAACACCTGTCAGGGGTGGTCTAGGTATCCTTGGTCCTGCCTCAGTGCAGGAGGCTGGACTCGATGACCTGTCAAGGTCCTTTCTGGCCCTACATTCTGTGATAATAGTCTAGTCTCCTGAAGGCTATAATACTTCGATGTAAGTTTGGGTGATGGGTTTAGTGTGTGGATGCTGGGTGGTATTGATGGCATGTGATATGCAGAAGGTCAGGCTAGATGATCTCGTGGTCCTTTCTGGTCTTAAACTTTGACTCTATGAAGCTCTTTGGGGATCTGGGTCTGGGTCTTCAAATATGCTTATACGGTGAGAAGCAAAATGCTAATCTTCTGGAGATGTTTAATAATAGTAGAGAGCAGAGCGAGACCAGGTGCCTTATGAACCCTCTCCGTGCCATTCTTTACATCAGTCCAATAGGGCTTTATGATGAGAGCATGGGAGCTAGTGCAGCGGTTCTCAAACTGTGGGTCGGGTGATCCTGTTTTAATGGGGTTGCCAGGGCTGGCTTAGACTTGCTGGGGCCCGGGGCTGGTGCTGAAGGCGAAGCCCGAGCCCCAGCATCTAGGGCTGAAGCCCAAGCCCCACCTCTCAGGGCCAAAGCCCAAGGGCTTCAGTCCTGGGTGGCGGGGCTCAGGTTATAGGCCCCCTTCCTTGGGGTTAAGCTGTTGGGCTTTGGCTTTGCCCCCCACCTGGGACAGTGGGGCTTGGGCTTTGCTTTTGTCCCCCACCAACCCAGTGCAGTGGGGCTTGAGTGGGCTCAGGCTTCGGTCCCCCCTCCTGGGGTCATGTAGTAATTTTTGTTATCCAAAGGGGGTCGCAGTACAATGCAGTTTGAGAACCCCTGATCTAGTGATTTCAATATAGGAAGGGGAGCCAAGGCTCCTGGGTTGTTTTTCTGTTGAGCTCTTCCGGTGACTGGTATAACCTTGAGAAAGTCATTTTGGCAAAAAATGTAAACATAGGGACTTGAAGCTGACCACTTACGTATGTATTTAGGCACCTAAATAAGCTGTCTGGTGCTCAGAGGTGCCAAATCAATGGAAATGGTAGGTGCCCATTGTTATGGTGATTTTTATTTGTAATATAGTAGTGCATAGGGGCTGCAAACAAGATGGGTGACTTTTGTACAGTGCACCCCACATACAGAGGAGAGAGTCCTCACTCTGAAGAGTTTATAATCTAAATAGACAAGGGTGGGGAAAGGGAAAGTGCTATTATCCCCATTTTACAGATGTGGAATTGAGGCACAGAGAAACTGATTTGTCCAGGGTGTTGCAGATAGTTTGTAACAAAACCAGGAACTGAACCCCCAGCTCACGGGTCCCAGTCCAGTGTCTATATCACAAGGCTTGCCTTTTTCAGCCCAGTACCTTTGAAAAACAGGTCACTTGTTTAGATAACTAAATACATATTTTGATCCCTAACTTTAGAGACCCACATATGAAAACATTGGCCTTATGTCTCTTTGGGACCAATCACTTGCGATGCTCAGCTCCTACTGAATCACAACTCCTTTTGTTCGTCTCAAGTCCTGAGCGTGTTGTAAACAGTATTCAGCCTTCTGGGATTTAAAATACTCTATCCCCCTACCTCATTCAGGACTTAGGAGGCTTCATCCTTTGTTTGCTAAGTACTTTGATGTCCTTGAATGAAAGGCATTGCAATTATTAACATTATAGCATTCCCATCCCTGAGCACACAACATTGCCAGATTGGAAGTGAACACACTTGAAATGGGATCCTGTGTGGTGGTGCAATGCAGGGGACCAGCAAACCAGCCTAGCTCTAGTTAGAAATCACCAATTCATTTGAAGTCTTTTTGGTCACTAGGGATAAACTGTTATCCACTGTGGTGTTGTTCATTACTCTGTTTTTGCTCACTCATTTCATTCAGAAGCTGACACTTTCACATCGGGCACCGACTTTAAAAAATGCATTTGTCTCTGACTGTCTGCCTCTGATTTATATATGTTGTTTATTTTGTGCCACAGCAGATTGTGTCCCACTGTGTCATGTACTCTAGATCAACATGACACAACACAGCACTGCGTGATCTACAACAAGCAAATATGGCAATGCGAAGCCGTTTAGTCCAAACAAACAATCCCTTCTAATGGACACAGAATCAATAAAAAAAAAAATCAGGACAAGCTGGTTTCTTTTCAAATTGGATAATTTGTTCCCCTCAGACAGTATCGGTGATACATACAGCTAGGCGGTTTGTAACTATAAAATGTGTTGCAACTTCCCAAAATGAGACATGAAAACCAAATAGTGCAAACAGCCAGAGAAGATTTTCTTCTGGTAGAATACAAGTGACAAAAGCAACAGCTACAGCAGGCCCACCGATGACAAATGCTACCCACATCTTCTCACTTTAAAGGTTAACAGGAATACTCTTGCTAAAAATATAGTGCAGCATAAGCAAACTAAACTAAACTAATCAGAAATACCACAGATTCTGGTAGCCTGCCATCAACAGTAAAATAAAGAGAAACAATGCAGATTAAAAGATAAGTCAGGAAAGCTTGAATTCTCTCTGAGCATTCTTTCGTATGTATTATGGGCCAAATCCTTAGCTGGTGTCAATTGGCATAGCGTCTCTGAAATCAAAGGAATAATGCTGATTTACAGTAGCTGAGGATCTGGCCCTGTAAGCATATTCTCTTCTCAAATGACCTAAGTTTTAAGCAAAACACACTGGAAACTCAGCCACTACATGATCTGTCAGATATTGTTGGCATGCAAAGAAAAATTGTATGTAAAATAAGAAAATGAAGTTTCCTTTACATGATAAGCACTAAACCTTTGGTCCTGAAAATTGCTGACTTGAGGGCAGCTTTCTTATTCTACTGAGCTTTCAGTGACACCTACAGGCAAGAGTGTTAACTACTCATTGACAGTGTTTGTAGCAATGAGTCAGATCAAACTGTAAATCTCATCATTTACTGCCTGTCCTCTCAATACTTATCTAGGAAAGGCTTTCTATTAATTGTGGTTGAAAGCCATCCCTTGGCAAAGGGAACTGAACTCTTTCATTGCACGCCAGGGCTGCATTTGGCCAGACGTATATTAATCTACATTATATACTTACATATATGCATACAAAACATGCTATTTCACTCAATTGCTCATTTTCTTAATCTGTCATTAGTTCCTTTTCAAGCCATTTGGTGTTTGAAGAAGATAAAAACCTCTAGAGAAACGGACCATTACCTTTTTCAATTTAATATGCGGCTGTATTTCCAATAGTGTCCGTGCAGTAATGCTAGCTGAACTTTCTCAGAACTCCCATCTAAACAATTTTGATTGCTCTTATTTTTAAAGCCAAAGTGCACAAGAGGGCTTCCAAAACCAAATGTTCACTTGAGTCGCAATTAAAAAAACCCTTTGTTTGACCATTTTTTAAAAACAATTAGCTGCCCTTGGAAGTCTTCCTCTGTGTAAAGGTTACTTAACAAAGATAGCTGAGGAAAATAATCTGTATTTAGGAGAACATCATGGTGGAAGAACAAACCCAGCTCTGCTGTAGTATATAGGTGAATGGTTCGTTCGTCTTTCTTGCATAGTAACTAAGAGCAATAGAGAATGAATAATAAATAGTTATTTCCTGGCAAATTTTGATTAGCTCATAAAGATCCTTTTTGTAGCTAACTTGAAATATGGAGGTGAACCAGAACAAGTTTGGTGTCATTGAAGCACTCTCTTCAAACGATGGTGCTTCAAACTATGGATTTTAACAATGCAAATCAAATAACTTTGATTACCATTTGGCCTCATATTGCCAAGGTCCGTCCACTTGACTGTCCTCAGCTGGCTTTTGCATAACACTTTTCATTTGCTGCTGCAGCTAGAACTATTAAATAGAACTTTTTCTTACTTTTCCAGTCCTTGAAAACAGATTGGTAAGCATTCTCCCCAGAGTGATTTGTAAATTGCATCGCAGAGGGCCCGCATTCATGCTAAATATGACTAGGGTCAAAGTCTTGCCTGTATTCCATTCAGGTGTCATTTGTCATCAGGCTGTATCAGCTGTTCAGTGAAAAACAGTATGTTAAAATATAACATCAATGTGCTTCTCAACACTGAGGGATTAGGAACCTGAGGCAAGGGCACCTGTAGCTCCTATCGATTTCCTCAGGGATTATGCTTAGCATCTCTGAAAGCGTGTGTATGTGTGTCTGTGTGTATGTTTCAGCAACCAGTCCGTGCCCTTCCCATCCCTTCCCTTTTGTATTAATGACCTCTTGCATTTTTGCAGGATGTCACAGGGAAGTACAGACTAGACTCAGCAAAAACTACCCACTAATATTTGTTTAGGGCACAATCCTGCAAGATAAATTATAGGACTCTAGTGGAAGCTGAAGGTGATCAGGACAAAAGCTGAGGGGAAAGGGATTTTTCAGTTTGTTAGCAATTCCAAAAAGTAAAAGAAATAAAATCATTTCAGATCCACTGAAATATTTTGTTCTGAAAAAACAAACATTTTATTTTGATTTTGAGCATTTTAAACCTTTTTTTTTTATTTAAAATACAATTACTGGAAATTTGGAAAAAAAATTGAACTGAAAAATCTAAATATTTTGTCTTGAAAATGTAGAAACTGGCCATTTCAATATATTTGGAAAAATTTATTGACTTTTTTCCAAAATAAAAAAAATCAGCTAAATCAGCATAAATTCAAGAAATGTTTTGGTGGCACCAAATCAGTATTTTTTAAACTAAGTAAAATGGTTAGTCCAAAAAGATTTGCCCAGCTCTGCTCATAAACTTGTAGGAGACACTCATTTCTTCTCAGGATCACATCCTTAAACATTTGATAGGGTTTTTGGAGAGGACTGAGGGAGTTCCTGTCCAAATGATTATTGTAACCCTGCTAGGATTTTATTGTAGCATTAATGATGTGTTAGAACATCTAGAGCCTTTGATAGGTGAGTTTTTTATTGTTATTTTTTGAAATTATTCAGGGGATGGGTGGACAGAAATGGTAAATTAAGATTTCCTTTGAAATGCTAAATGCCCTCAATTTCCATTAACTTTACTTCACAGGATCAGGCCCACAGGGAATTTTTCATGAGTGTAGAAACACCAGTGAAATCCCCACTGGTACAAACCCTGGAGTAACATGCTGGACTGTTGTGAAGCGTCGCTTGAATCAAGGTGTCTTAATCCATTCCAGGAGCTGGGGGTGGAAACCAATGTACTCAATCTTTTAGACTCTGAAGCTCTAGCTAACATATAACATTTATAATGAAACACTATAGTCAGTACAGATGTTATAGGCCTACTTATGGCAATACTATACCTGAGTTGAGAGGTCCATACTGCAGGGCCAGCTCCAGACTTTTTGCCTCCACAAGCGGCGAAGTGAAAAACAAAAAAAAGATAAAGCCGCTCGGCAGCACTTCGGCATCAGCTCAAAGAGGAAGAGAGGGACTGAGGGACCCACCGCCAAATTGCCACTGAAGACCCAGATGTGCCGCCTCTTTCCATTGGCCACCTCAAGTACCTGCTTCCTTCGTTGGTGCCTGGAGCCGGCCCTGCCATACTATTTTTCTTTACCTGTTCTGCTGATTTTCCTGCTATACATTATGGAAATCCGTATTACCCAAATCTTCCATTCCTTGTATTTATGTAGTTAGTGAACCAACAACAGTCCAGCTTCATTCTAAAGTCCATGTGGTTTGAAAGCACGATCCAAGCCCTAACAAAGTCAGTAGGACTCTTTCTCTTGACTTCAGTGGAGTTTGAATCAAGCCCTAAATGCCCAGATTTTAAACATTTACCTTTGGATTAGATACATCATATAAGAGATACCTACACAATAATTTTATCAGCCTACTGTGGGAGGCCAACCCAGTTATCTCAGCAATCTGCCAAGCTACTGTGCTCTTAAACCCTGCCAAATTGGGCTCCTCAGGTGAGTTAGGTGGCCAGATGCCTATCCTCCCCAGCTTGTGAATCACTTTGGGGCATAGGCAGGAGATGAGCACCCACATGCCCACAATAAGGCAGCAGTGTGGTTGCTCAGAGACAGAAGCAAAAACTTAGGTGCCAAGTGAATTTAAGCGCCTGCAGGGTTTCAGTGGAAGTTTTGTGCATCCCAGTGGTCCCCGAAACTGGGACTTAGATGCCTAAAATAGACAGGTGCATAACTCCTTTTGTACATTTAGGGCCTTGTCGCCTGGCCTTGTCTTTTAACAAGTTGTAAAATGTTCAGGAGTGTTTATGCATAACGTTTGTGTCAATGCCATCATGAGAAATACTCCTTAATATCATTATCTTAGTGAACTTAGTCTTCATCAGTCAGGTATATGGTGGGATATTTGCTTTGTTATATCTCTGGGAATGTCCCTAGGATCCTGCTGTCTAAATATTGAAACATCTGATATCTCAAGACAGAATGAGAAATTCTTCATAAAGAGCTGTTTGGGAGGAAGAGTCACTGCTATTTTAAAAATGAAATAATTCTTTTGGCTTCAAAGGTATGTCAAGCAAGGGGCGGGTGGGGGAGGATAAGGGCGGTTGAGAGAAAGTATCTGTTGAGAGCTGCAATATAAGCTTTGAAATTTTAATAATGGTAAAATTCATCCTTGTGCAGGGAGCCAGCATAAGGCTTATGCATCACTTAAAATCTCCCATTTTAAGAGGAATGTGGTGCATAGGCCTCGTGTGGGCCCTCTTCAAAACAGAATTTCACCCAAAAGGAACGGACTTAAGAGCATCAGAATTGGGAAGATGGTAAACAGGTGTACCAAACAAACACAGTTTGTGATAAGAGCCATGGATAAGGGAGATTCTGACTGTCTTTAGTTTAATTTTAGTATGTTCTTGCTTCACTTTGATTGCTGCTGCTTTAGCACTCTGTATGATTCAGATAAGAAGTGCACGTTAGCCCATGAAGGAATGGTATCGAGGTAGTGCTCAGTTTGCAGAATACCCACAACTTTTTTTGATAACACTAGTGAACCAATACATTGGCTGATAAACCTTGCAGCATGTATTCCCAGATTAAAAGAAGGTGATAAACTGACAACGGGAGGATAGACAGGTTCTGATGAAATATTCTCTAATCTTTGGCCCCTTTTCTACATTGAAACCAAACCTTTCACATTTGATTTCCCTTCTCTGCACCCTCTCTCCACATCTGGTCATTACCTTTTTATTTTCATACACCTCTCCCTACACTTCCAGGCTGAAAGATTTACAGGTGGTATTTTCAACTCAGCTGAAACAGAGGACTCAAGGGCCTGTTTTTACAAAATTTCCCACCCAGTTTTACAAACTTAATAGTTCAATTGTTCCTTTAAGCATCCTCCTGACTCTTAAGTTCTTGTCTTAACTGAACCTCTGAATCTTTTAAAAATTCACCCAACAGTAAAGAGGTTGCAACAAGCTGCCTAGTGTTGTAATCAGTTCTTGAAATCTATGTATTTCTAAAAGAGAAGGGATTCATTCTTCTCTTGTGTGTTGTCTGTTTGTTGTTTACAGATCCAACACGGGTTGTGGTGCCACCTTCCAGCACGGATGTCACTGTTGGAGAAAGTATTGTTCTGCCTTGCCAGGTATCTCATGATCACTCGCTAGATATTATGTTTACTTGGTCATTTAATGGACACCTGATAGACTTTGAGAAAGACGGGGATCACTTTGAAAGAGTTGGAGGGGTAAGTATTAACAACCCCCAAAAGCCATTCGCATGTTATACTGAGACACAGTAATGACTGCAGATAACTGAGAAAAGGACTGTCTACACAGAGCCAGAATTAAAGAGAAAGTATATCCCTGCTAATAGTGAGAACTTTATCTTGTGTTTTACTGACTACTAAGCAAAGCGTTAAATAGGTACTGTATCCTAGTTTTGTAGTAATTCATATAGCCCAATATGAATGAGATTTCTCAAGGTCTATTTTTCTGTGTGTTCTTGGGGAACATATTTTATGCCAATAAATCCCACTAATGCTAAAGAGACCTACAATACATTGGCAATTCCCTTTGCATAGAACAGATTTCTTAATCTGCCCCAGGGTGAATAAATTCCTTAATGTTCTCCTCCTTGCTGAAGCAGCAAAATATAAATTGAATGTAATTGTAAAATTCTGTATTCACATAAAAAATGGAAGAAATTTGGGGAATATGCTTTTCTGGAGCTCTGTAACCTGTTTGATTAGTCTTTGTCATTGTCAGCATGTTTCTATGCCCTCATAAATCAATGTGTACTCACTTTACATCTTCAAAATAAGGATCCCCCCCTCCCGCAAACTACATATTTTTCTGTCTGTGTGATACGGTTGGCCGGTATTAATGCCACTTAATACTTTTTTGTTTATCTGAAAACTAAATTGTGGCACCAGATAATGCAAATATTTTCAGTGACCAAAGAATATACTAGTCATAGGTTGGAAAGATGGTGCCCATGAAAATATGATATGGAATAAAAAAGCAGGTTTGACAAGGGTTGTAATCATTTTGGTCACATTCAAAATGTAAAATCACTCATTATAGAATATAATATGGGATTAGGAAAGCATCCATAAAAATTCCCTCTGCCTTGTGAGTTTCATTATTTCATTTCAAATTCACTTAACTAGCGACCCCACGCCTTTCACCTCTAGGTCACTAATTCAAATGCAGCAGCTCCCAAAGTTGTTACTGTGTGATCACTGTCTAGCAGCCTGTGTGAAATGTGTCCACGTTCTTCTAGAGTTGTTTGGAGCAAATCAGAAAACAACTGCTGAAATCAGCACTAATTAACACTTTTGCTAGCAGCCTCCATGGAGTCTACGAGCTAGATGGGCATGAGGCATGAACCACCCTCTCCCATCTGCTGAATGAGGCATGGTAAATTGGTGTGACAGTGTGGGGAAGTTTGCCCAACTGCTACCTGTGCCAAACCTCTTCTGTCTGTCAGTAGAGGTCTCCATGGCTGTGAATCTAGTACCCTTTGTGGCGATTAAACTCACTGGAAAGACCTCCATGCCTCAACCTTATCATTTTCTTTTGTTTTTAAAACAAAATATGTTGGGCCTATTCCTGGTCCCATTGAAATCAATGGGAATTTTTGCATTTAGTTGAATGGGATCAAGATTTGGCCATTTTTATAGTATTAATGGGTCATATTGTCTTTTCTCTTCAAAGAAGGAAGAGCACCATGAGGCAGCCAATCTTTCTGCGTGGTGCCTTGTCTGTGACAGTATGTTTGAGGTTTGACTTAATAGATGTAGGTTGGTATTTTCAAAGGAACCTAAAGGAGTTAATGCATCCAAATCTCACTGAAATTCAATGGAAGTTGAATGCTGTTTATGGATGGGCCCTTTTGAAGATCCCAGCTTCAGTGAATATACCAATTGTCAAAGCCACTAAGTTGCAGTCATTTCTCAAAGTCTAAGGCCTTAAATATACTTTGCAATCAAGGTCCTCTGTATGAAGATGACAATCTCATGATGCCTTTGGTGTTCCTGCAGTGTTCACAAGGAGGTTTCCTCATGGGGCCTGTAGGAAAGAAAAATGCCATGTTACTTCAGTACAAAGTCCTAGAGATGCCTTTGAAAAGAAAACAAGGGAGCAAATCAGGAATAGAGTCTATTTCTTTAATCACATCAGTACTTGGCCTCTCTACTAAGATTATTGACATAGGTATCTTATTTGAAAGGGAATTTAGTAATGTGAAACCACACCCAATAAGAATGAGATCTCATTACAGATGGACTCATGAACAGCCATCCTGAGGTAATAACTTTCACTACCAACAGTAGTCAGGATCGAACTGCTGACCTAGAGGTGAAAAGAGACCCCGAATCATCCAATGCACCTTAACATCTAAGTTCTTAACAGTCATTTGAGGCAATGCAAGGCACTATTGTCAGTAGTTTGAAATATGAATAATACATTCGCTGATTTAATGTGTTTTCACCTGTAATTGTTTTTAATTTTCACACTTTTTTGTAATACCAACCATCTCTGGGAGTCTTACACATTGGATGCTATAAAATGTATGGGATTAAGTCAGGGCCATCTCTAGGGAAGTGTGGGGCCAGAGGCAGAAGTGGCGAATTCGTCACTTTTGGGACTGAACCATCGCTTCCGGGACTGACCACAATGGCCAATTACACCGGCCCACAGGGTTCCCCAAAGCATGAGACCTGGAGCAGTCACCCCGATTCGCCAAACGCAAGGGACAGCTCTGGATTAAGTCATTATCAAGGAGGTTTAAAATAGGAATAACAGATCCATGAGCCTCTCCCCACAACCAACCAAACTTTTGAATGTTATTATTCTGATTGAAAAAAAATTGATAACACAGATGAGAAGTTTTCACCCCTTAAATTTTCAAAGCGGTAGACCACAGGTTGAGTTGTTGTGTGTAACTTCTTTTGAGGTCACTTGGGCCCACAGGACCAAAATCCCTTGCAGTTCACTGAAAATATAAGGTTTAGTTTCGCTTGTGTTTCATTTAAATAAAAAGTTTGAGTACTGGGTTGGGTGAAGGTACAGTGCAGTATTTCATACACAGACAAAGTCCATGTATCTTGTCATATTACATGCTTATATCCCCAACTGTGGTAGAAAAGATGAAATACGATGTGTGATTAAAAAAACGTGTCAAACAAAAGCATTAGCTGTCACATACTCATAGCATGGATGGAAAGTTTGCTTTTGTTTGGAAATTCTATGCTATTTTTCACATTTCCAATTTCATCTGGTTGTACCCACTCCATTTTGTGCAGATCTGTTGAGGGTTTAAATTCTAACTTAGTTGCAACAGAAAAAAATATTTCATTTCATTTTTTTCCCCTGTCTGCTTGCATTCAATGTAGCTAGCAGAAAAGATGGAAGAAACCAAATATGTATTCACTAGAAGTGGTGGAGGGAGAGAAAAAGTTTTTCACATGTGGCTTTCATGTACATTTCACAAAGTTAGAGCCTTTTCTAGACTTTACACAGAGTGATGGTCTCCATTTACATTTGTCAAGTGTGAAATTTAGTGCTGCAGGGAAAAGCAAATGCAATTTATGAGCCTTTTGTTATCATTTTGAGGGTGGGGGTGAACAAAATTAATTTGAAAATGCAACATATCACTCAAAGATCTAGGATACACAGCAACAGAGACAGCTGTTTCTAGTGATTACACTCGATAGGGATACAAAACAAAAATTGCAAACTTTATTAAAATTCTTCACTGAAGATGCAGTAATCGCAATCTTACACTGAGATTTCTGATGTACTGGAAGAATTGTGTCTGGTGAAGAGTATAGAAATACTGAGATACATATACACCTATAAACATAATTAGTTCTATTCAACTGTTAATCAGTCATGCATTAGTGTTGTTCCACTCTAAGTGAGGCAAGATTTTCTCATGATCTTTAACATGTGAATTGTGGGCAATCAAAATGCTGGCTGTAAGACAAGGCTGACAAACTATTACAGATACCTCATAATTTAGGCTGGTTTTCACCTATGAAATAACTGTAGGCAGAACATAGATATCTGAATACCAATTAAGGTCTATAAATTGGACAGCTGAAGAGATAAATAAGGAATTATAGAGAACCTGCCTCATATAAGTTTTGTCACATCATTTTAATGGTAAAGTGTCTAACTGACCCAAACTCGACTCCCCCATCCCTTGTAGAAACTATAATTTTAGAAATGCTACTGCTCTTATCTTCAAGGCAGGTTCACATATTTATAATAGGCCACACAGCTTCCATTACTAATGTTTTCATCATCCGGTGTAAAATAAATCCATTAGTCACAGTGTCCTTCATGTGGTAATAATGTTTAGAGCTCATTAAAAAGTAATTGTAACCACTTTTCCCTACTTTATCAGCAGGATTCAGCTGGTGATTTGATGATCAGAAGCATTCAGCTGAAGCATGCTGGGAAATACGTCTGTATGGTGCAAACAACTGTGGACAAGCTATCAGCTACTGCAGACCTGATTGTAAGAGGTATTTGAATTTTGTTACTGTTGTAAAACTACTTTTTGCACTATCTGCTGTTCTTGGTAATACAATACATGGTCTCAGAGAAATTCATTAAAATCCCAACACCTTATCATTATTGTAAGAAATAAGCTCCAAGGTACCACACAGTACATTTTCCAAGCACTGCACACAAAACTCCTTGTATGTGTGTTTATATATCCATTACAGAACTTTCGTAACTTGCAGAAACAAGATTTTATATTGTTACTTCTGCAACTGAAATACTGTAATGTTAATTTAATAAATTTGTTGCTGTTAATACTGCATTGCTTCTCCAGATTAATCATGATCTAGTAAAACCACCATCATGGTTAACTTTGAGATCAAATCCTTAGTGTGCTTAGATGATCTGTGAATGTGGCCTTTAATATGAATGTATTAAATCTCCATTCTGGGTCACTAGCATGAATATAGCCTGGATTCAGTGTATAGTTGCTGTATCGGAAAAAATAATTGTTAGTTTCAACCAAACCAGTCCCTAAACGTGCCCCTTCTGCTCATGCAAGGTGCTGAGAAATCTCACTTCCTACCAATTTCAGCAGAAGTTGAGGATGCTCAGTACCTCAGAGGAATGGACATTGTCCCAAAACCAGGGGCGGCTCTAGGCATTTGCCGCCCCAAGCACGGCAGGCAGGCTGCCTTCTGCGGCTTGCCTGCAGGAGGTCGGCCAAAGCCGCAGGACCAGCGGACCCTCTGCAGGCAAGCCACGAAGGCAGCCCGCCTGCCGCCCTCACAGCGACCGGCAGAGCGCCCCCAGTAGCTTGCCGCCCCAAGCACGCGCTTGGCGTGCTGGGGCCTGGAGTCGCCCCTGCTCAAAACCCACACCTTCAACTGGCTCTAGTTGCCTTTGTTAGATTGCCTCAGCAAAGCAGTTATGAATGGGATGGGAACTGAGATCATATTGGACTCTCACCTCGCTGAAGATGTCCCTCTGGGTCAAGGTAAAGGCAGGTACATTCTGGGCAGTGTGAGGAGAAGCTTGCATTCTTATCTGCCAATAGAAGACTTCAGTTTTTATTGCTGTCTACCCAATGTATTCCTCAAACTTTCATTTCACTCCAAAAGGGAAAAGAGAAAACTGTGTAGGAAGGGCTAAATCCTGCACCCCTCATCTATTGGCAGTGGCAGTTTTGTAATAGTAAAACATACAAGATTAGGCCAGAAACCTACCATCACAAATGTACCCCTGTGTACAGATGGGAATTCCTGAAATCAGCATCCTATTTTATGAGTTTAAATATGTTTACTACTTCAGGAGATGAATGCTGAAGTTCTTAACCACAGGAAAGCCGTCAGAGTCTAGCAGAGAGGAAATTATTACTGTCCATTAAGAAGACAATCATTGTTTGTCAGTCCTTCCCTTGTAGGATAAAAGACATTGTTGATGTTGTGAATGTATACTCCATTTAATGAGGATGATGCTCAGATCGGCACTTAAATGCCAATAAATTAAACTACTAAGTATTTAAATTAGTAGTATGTGAAGTTTGTAAGTGATATTGCATACTTCATTTTACAGGAAATAACATTAAATTCTGCTAGGAATTTGTCAACACCGTTCTTAGAAGAAAACATATTCTAAAAAGCCTGGTGAACACAATGAATGATTTAGGTCTTTTGTTCCTAAACTCTGAATTTCTCTTTCTTTAATTAGCAAAATAGTTGAGAAAAGCTACACCTATGGGAGGAGTGACTGTAATAGTCATATTTTCGCCTCATGAATCTATCAACACATGCTGATGACAGCTGTTGATGAAATGACATGTGCCAGATCATCAAATCATTGTTTGTGAGGGCATGTGTGAAGCAAAAACTCATTAGTTGTTATATTCAGCATTCCCTTTCAAATAAGGAAAGCTGCTACCCCAAATCCCCAGAGAGCTCAGCTACTACAGTTACACTGCTGTTTCATATTTTTTGTCCTTATTGTTTCAAATAAATATTTTTGCATAAACATTTCAAAACAGTCCGCTGATCAGAACATGAGTTAGGTAACTTCCCGTAAACCAACTCTATAATCAGTCAACAAGAACATGATTCTTACAACAAAATGACCACAATTATATCAGAAATAGTGACCTTGCCACCACAAAAAGCACCAGTCTGAAACTTTTCCGACAAGACTGTTGTCCCATGGCGACTATGCACACTCTTGTTCATTCTGCCACCTCAATTGAAAAGCAGTGCCATTTTTGTTGCTATTTGTACCGATCTTACCAAAATAAAGAAATCATTCAAACATAAATGGAGAGGGAAAAAGGGCGAGGGAAACTGTGGGAACCTTCTGTGTCAGGGTGGGTGAGGAAACAGAAAGCAGGTAACTTATTTATAAGGGGTTTATGCACGTCACAAAGGCAAATAAATGTATTGTCAAAACATTAGGGTGTGCGACCAGGAGCCATAGCTCCCGAGCTTCACTTTTGGTTCTGCCACTGACCCTTATGAGTAGTCATTTATGTCCTCAGCTTCCATAACCATATTAGGCTGAATAATACCTATTGCACCATTGTGAGGCATACTGAGGGCTGTCCTTACTAGTAGAGCTGGGGAAAGATTCTCAGACTAGTCAATTATTTGACCCAAAAAAAAGCAGTTTCAGCTTGACCTATAACTATTCATTAATTATTGGTATAGTTTTGGCTATTCACAAAACAGACAGAGAAAGAGAAGGAGGTGGTGATGCTATTCCCCACCTGACAACCATTAGCCCAGTGATTAGGGAACACACTTGGGATGTGGGTTCAAATCCGTAGGCTGAAACAGACTTTCTTTTTACTCCCCAAAATATTTCTGATTCAGTTCACCCCAAATGAAAATATTTTGGATTTTTTTTCTTGAACTCCCACCAAACTGACAAGTTATTTGCCTAGCTCTACTTACTAGAGGTTGATGTGGAGTGACACCACCACAGGGGAAGTTGTTCATGATGAACAAGGCCTGGGTGGTCAAACCTAGTGGTCACAGTCGGGAACCTGGAGCAAGACTCAAGCCAAGGGTCGAAGCCAGAATCAGAGTCTTACGTATTGTCAGATGCCATGAGTGTGGTGTTCTGCCCTGTTCAATGATAACAGTCGGCTACGTACGTGTGTTCCTTCTGTGTGCTGCCCCAGCTCTGTGCAGATAGCTGATGCAGCAGATCCCGAGAGAACCACCAATGACCACACACTCTGATAAGGTACGAACCCACCCAGGTTTATTGCCAAATGAAACAGAGTCTCTAGCTCCCAGATCAGATGTCTACAGTTCTGCTAGTACTTATGTGCTACCTGACAATGGACAGGCTCAGTCAGTGGCGGGATTTACCACTGCCCCCTAGGTCAGACAAAGACATCCACTCAGGGATCCATTCTTATACACAGGTACAAACAAGTTACACATCACACCTGACGCATCAAGTTACAACCCCTCTCCATGTTGGGGTGCTGCCTCTCTCCTGGAACATGTTGGTTCGAACAAACCAGTCTATCCATCATATTATCCTTTTGACCCTGTCTTTTAGGATGGGTCAGCCTATTCCTTTTTATGTCTGAGAAATGCGTTCGTACGGGACGGTTCTGGTGCCATCCTGTTCCATGTTTATCTTATTAGTGCTTGATACCCTTTAGATATGCGTGTAAGTCCAATTAGCAGCCTTCTTCTTACCAACTTTTGTGAGCAGGGCCTGCCTCTGACTCACAGCTTAACTTTACTTTATGTTATGCAAGTCTTGACCATTACTTTAGTTCAGGCCTCATTCCTCATACTGGGCCTCTGATACCAAGGTTTTGTGTTTCAGGGCCTCATCTTACTACATTCCCCCACTTTTTTGTCTTTTTATGGGGAGGACGTTTACCCATCGTCCCAGGAAACCATAATCATGGACTACGGATAGCCCAGTGGGCTAAACACTGTTATGTGCTTACCTCATTTTACCATCCATAAACTCATGCCCCACCTGTTTTTTTAGTCTGCACATTCCCTCATACGACTAATGGACAGATTTTATTATCCAACTATTTTGTAGTGCCTTATGGTGGAACTTGGAATGTTAGTCCTGGGACCATGACTGAGAAATGTAGTATTGATTGAGTGTCAGAGGCACTCCCAAATAATTAATATATGTGAATAACATGGATATAGTGTATATATTTGTAGTATATATGCTTATATATGTATAGTATGTATGGGTACATATGACACCACCTTATATCCAAGCATAACCATGTTTTTTCAGTCTGGTGTTGTACTTTGGCCCTTTTACTTTGATGACACAGTAGAAGTACACTCCTATTAGGGCAATTGTAGTTACCACCTGTATCATTAGTCATAGGCTGAGTGTTTTGGGATAGGCATTGTTAGTGTGTTCCACAGTATTATGTATATAAGTACAACAGAAATTTGGAGTAGTGACACTACATATGAGGCCTTTAAATATAAATGTCTTGTAATTAATTACTACCCAGTACTGTCCATTCATGTTGTGGGTCACCCTTACTGCTCGTTGTCACCCACTGGTAAGCTTTGCTGGGCAGGAAACAGGAATGGCTAGCATTTTTCTTCCTTGCATTGCATTGCCCCGTGATACACCAGTAGTTGACGTAGATCCACCTGTTTTTATAGGTGTTGTTTACCAGATAACCTACTGAATGGACAGTAACCAATCTATCAAATATTGCTGCGTCAGGACATAGTATTGGTATCCAGACACTAAGCAAGATTGTTTTGAATAACATGCGCCTTAGTTAGGATGCAGTGTCAGTAATCCAAATTATGATGGGTACTAACAGGGAATTTGTTTACCCAGTTTGTAGCTACTGTGTAACTTAATTTCTTTACCAATTTGTTTTGTCCTTGCCTTCATGTTTGCTGCCATTCATTGGTTGGTTTTTACCTAGTGTTGGTTAAGCAGGTTAGCAGGTTATGCACATTGTAAATGTTGTACGACAATGATGCAGTACAGCAATAATACAGTTGTTTTTACACAGTAACCAAGTTGAAATTAAATGACAATTTATCCTGCTCCAGCTAGTGGTTTTAGCTGATTGTTAACTTAATTGTCCATATATGGTAGATAGAGGTGTATTTGACCAGTCTCTTATTTATAAAGCACTTCATTTTTCTTTTCTTGATGCTTGGGGGTTTCTTCACTGTATTCTGATATTTTCTGGTGTCTTTGGTCTGTGGGATGCAACTTAAACAACTTTTGTTAGTTAACATAGTAAAGTTTTTGTTTGTTTTCCTTTTTTGTTTTTGTTTTCAGTAACCCAAACTTGATACAAAATTTATCTAAGCTGGTTTACAATGTAATAGTGACAATGTAATAGGGACCAAGTCTTTTATAACACAAGCTATACTTTTGCAATTGTTGTATAGACATTCATTTTTATTTGAGGTGCATTACTAATATTTTATACTAAACGTAATGCTTAACTGCTAAAATAAATGCTCACAATCTTCTGTGCAAAGGCGTATTGCCTTTTTTCCTGATGAACATTCTATTTTTGCAAAAGAGTCAATAGCATAATTTTTACCAAGCTTTTTAGCGTTAATTTGCTTGTGATACCAATTTCACTCTTGTTAACTGTTTAGAAGCACAAACTTTAACAACCACTGCTTCCCATTAACATAATATAATAAAAGAAAAGTGTATAAAATTAAACCAACTATAAAATTAAACCAAAATAAATTTTAAATACAGATCCGTGCAAATACTTTGACAGTATTAAACTTTCATGATGCTTTCTTCTGTTTAGGAGCCAAAGGTGAAAACCTATTGAAAACGTGGAAACCTGTTTAAATGGTTTGGTTAGCTTTATGCCTAAATTGATATTTTTAAACATTTTTGCTATCACATTCTTATAACTATATTTAAAAGTGCAAACAAGTTTATAAAAACCCAAACAAGAAATTTACATTTTGTTCATATTATCTTTACCTTAATGTTGAGATTTCCCCTGACATTTTTCCTTTGAATAACAAATAAAAAAAACTTAAAAAACAAAACAAAACCGTGACTAATAAAAGAGAATTATTTTTGTTTGCAATTGCATTATTTGTTGAGACAGAAATATATGTACACATATTTGTAACTGAAACCTTTTGGAACTTTGCACAAAAAAATTGATGTTAGTAATATTATGATTATACCCCATCCATGATCTTGAGATAGTGTGGTACCACATATACATATATTTTTAAAAGGGTATAAAATTGACTTTTGTTGCAACAAAATAAAAATAATAAAAAATAGTCACGTGACGCATACAGCATACAACACAGGACAACACACATGACATCCAGGACAAACTCACAATTAAAAACAAATGGCGCCAGAATTATATTCATAAGTATACCAAATAAGGCAAACAAAAATAAAAAGGGTTAAACATTTGAATAAACAAGTTATTACCTTATTTAAAACTTTTAACAAAAATTGATAAAACATATATTAATATTTGCCAAATGTATTGTATTGATTTGGTAACAAGGAATTTTGCATTACTTTGTACTGAACATTATTTTAAAACTGTGCTATATGGAAATAAGAAACACCCATGTTTCCAATATTAGTGAGTGGTTAGGATTAGAAGCAGAGTGCTTGGCAACCATATCTTCAGGAAAGTTAGGAATAATTCCAGCTCTTGCATTCCTGAAAGGTTAAAATAATTAATTTACTGGATTTATTTAAAGTAAAATTTTTACCTTGTTTTCTTTTTGTTTCTTGTTTTGTTCTGTTTTCAATTGCTTTAGTTTTTGGAGGTTTCTGTAAAAACTATAACTTTTAACACAGAGAAAGAGTGGAAGTGAGGAGAGGCAGGGAAAAAGAGGTGTGGGAGGTTGAAAAGCTACCTAGGAAGGTAGTGAGACTTGAGCCAAGAAAGATTAACTCTTAAGGTACAGGCAGTAGCAGCAAGTTTAGCAAACTGATAAAGGATATAAAAGAAAACATGCTGGTATGTAAAAATATTTGAGAAAGGAAGTTATATTTTTAGCTGAGTGCGGAGTGTGGTTCCGTGGGTCAAAGCAGTTGGGAAACCGCACCCTGGGCTTTAATCCTGGCTCTGAGATGAGAGTGGTAGTAATTATCTGCTCTTGTGAAACCTGAATTTGTTCCCCCAGTGTCTGTTGCTTTTGTCTGCATGCCAAACAGATTGAAGGAGTGCCCTTTTCTTCCTGCAGTTAACTATTTTGGGGCATCTCCATATGTTAATACATCAATTCTAGGTGTTAACCTCCTCAATTTTAGTCTTTGACTTTGAAATTCCTTTTTATTCACTCCCCCACAATTCAGTGACAGCTCCTGTCTTGTAATGTATCCTGTGAACTGTTCCACTTTTTCCTTCATTTGATTTACCAATTCAGTGAAAGTATCGTGTGCACTTACTTGTCCTCTTCTGACAGGCACCAGTCTAGGTCCCGGTTTAGATTCTACCAGAACCTGGCTTTTATCATAAGTGGTTGCACTGCAGTGGACCCTGTTTCATCTTTTAATTTTACTTGGGCAACTTTTTCCACTTCTGTCCCCATTCTTCAGGGTAGCTACCTGAAGCCTGCTGTTTGCCACCAATATTTATAATAGGGGATGGCACATGGGGTTTTTGGTAGGTTCCTTGCAGCAGTTTCCAATGTTTTATTTTGTTCCTGGTTGTCTCCAGGCTGCTTGCCACCCTGCAAGGGGGATGGGAGCATTCCAGGTCTGTGTAGCTTCTTTTGATTCTTTTAACTCTTTCTTTGTTACTGTTACTTGCCCTGCCAATTTTGCAGTATGCCGTTTTAACCACTTAACAGCCATGATTATAGTTTGCAATAGTCTACATTTCAAGGCTACTGTCTCTGTTCTAGCCTTACAAATTATTTTGCACGTTTCTTCTCCATTATATTATTAAACTCTGTGGCAATTTGCAGGGAGCGGTTAAGGGGGTTCCCTAGCTCGTGGTTTTCTGTCATGTTAGATCATGATTCCTACACTGGACACCTCGCTTACTCACCAGATCAGCTGTTGGGGTCACCAATGTTGTCAGACATCACCGATGTGGTGCTCTATTCTGTTCAGTGATGATAACAGTCAGCTACGTGCGCGTGTTCCCTCTGTGCGGTGCCCCGGCTCTGTGCAGATAGCTGACACAGCAGACACCGAGAGAACTGCCAATGGCCACAGACTTTGATAAGGTATGAAGGCACCCGCCTAGGTTTATTTCCAAACAAAATACAGTCTCTAGCTCCCTGAATCAGATGTCTGTAGTTCTGCTAGTTCTTATGTGCTCCCTGACAATGGACCGGCTCAGTCAGTGGTGGGATTTACCACTGCCCCCTAGGTCAGACAAAGACATCCATTCAGGGATCCATTCTTACATACAGGTACAAGCAAGTTACGCATCACTCCTGACACATTGAGGTACAACTCCTCTGCGTGTTGGGGTGCTGCCTCTCTCCTGGAACATGTTGGTTCAAACAAACAAATCTATCCATCATATTATCCTTTTGACCTGTCTTTTAGGATGGGTCAGCCTGTTCCTCATTCTCTCTGTGGAATGTGTTTGTACCAGACTGTTCTGGTGCCATCCTGGCACATGTTTATCCTATTAGTACTTGATACCCTTTCAATATGTGTATAAGTCCAATTAGCAGCCTTCTTCTTGCCAACTTTTTTGAGCAGGGCCTGCCTCTGACTCACAGCCTAACTTTGCTTTATGTTAGGCAAGTCTTGAACATAGTTCAAGCCTCAGTGCTCATACTGGGCCTCTGATACCAAGGTTTTGTGTTTCAGGGCCTCATCTTACTACAATAAGTAGAGCAAAAGAGCAGGAAGCTGGACCGAGGTATGAAAATAGGAATTGGGAGCAGAGGAAGATCTGGGATAAGGAGGACAGGAACTAGGCAGAGTCCAAAGTGGCAGCCTGCCAGGGATTCACCTAGTTGCTCCAATAACTTCCTGGGCCTCCTGATGGCTTAAGTTGTGCATCTGAGCCAATATGCGGGGCCAGACATCTCCCCTAATCAGGATATTTTGTGGGCGGAGCCCCGAGTGAGCTAATGCTCTGCTAGTCCTCTTCTTCAGTTCCAGCGAGCTGCCAGATGGCCACTGCAGTCCAGGCACTACCTGGGGACCAGTAGGCTCATGTTCAAGATCTGCAAGACCTTATGCTGTTAAAGATCCATATGTCTTCAGAAGAGGGGAGCCATCCTTTGCAAGGTTATGGTCTATGCTCTCATAACAGAGGAGCAGCAGGAGGGTCATGGCTCTGCTACTTTCTGCCTTTCCATACTCATGCTGGAGAGGCTACCTCCCAAAACAACAGCAGCCCTGCCTGGGCAAGAATGCTGGCTCTTTCAAGACCTCCTTGAATGCTCACATGTTCTGTGCTTTTTCTAGATGAGTTTCATTCTCACTACACTGTAGAGTGACCAGACTGCAAGTGTGAAAAATCGGGACAGAGTCAGGGGTAATAGGTGCCTATATAAGACAAAGCCCCAAATATTGAGACTGTCCTTACGAAATCGGGCCATCTGGTCACCCTACTACACTGACATTTTGTTCATATTTTTTGCCTTTGCATAATAGTCAGAATGACACAACACAGACGCCTTCCTATACCTCCCCAAAATAAAAATAAAATATAAAAACCCATAACAAACAAACAAAACAAAAAACACCAAACCAGAGTTTGAGCCCCGAAAAGGAAGTGAGCTAGAGACTCCATGAAGTCTACTAAGGACTTATAGCTACCAATTTTCAAGCAAGACACTCAGATACTGTGATCATGTGTGAGAGTATAAAATCATAAGATAGATTTTTCTGTTCTTCTCCTTTCCCCTTTACTGGGGCACACAAAAATTATTCCTGTGTAGAGAGCCACTAAGATACTGTGGGGATAGGCATGGAGAAAGAGGATACATCCCATAAAAGTGTGTTGTTAAATGCAAAGAAAAAAGTTTTAATAGATGTACAAGATAGCCATTCAAATTTGGTTAAATTAATAACACAGTTTAGATATGGTGTGTTATTCACATCTAAAATTCAAATAAATTAGGTACCTTATATCAGAGGATACAAAACAAGAAAAACTGACAAGATAATACTGAACAAGCATACCTGTGGCATTGTATAAATAACAAATAAGCCACTCAGCTTAGCATTCCACTCATTCTGAAGCTATGTAATGATAGTGTCTCTTGACTGTGCATGCTGGCAGCTAAAACAGGCACACATTGCTGAAGTGAGGATGGATCAGTATCTTAATTTCATTTTCTCTTCTCTCCCTTTTCCAGCTGTATCTCTAGTTTTCAGTAGATTTAATTAGTATAATACTGAAGAACTTCTAATATGTTATCAAACTATCTTGTCTAAGGAGAACTGTACTCTCTCAGAGTCTTGGAAGTAAAAAGTATCACAACAGTTGTTTCAAAGTTTGTGTTATTGGGGAGGGTTTGTTGTCTAATTTGTAAGACACTTGACCAGGCTGGTTGCAAAAGAAGCAAGTCTTACAGCAAGTAATCTGAAGTGATATTATATTGGGTATTTGAATAAGGTACTAGGGAGAGGCATGTTGGTCTAAATAATCTGGATTTAAAAGCTGGAAAATCTAGTAAATCAATTTCTACTAAATTTTGCAAAAAATATTTTTGATTTTTTTTCCTTTGGAATTTTGAAATTTGAAACACATCCACCAATATTACAGTTGGCAAAAATGAGGGGATGAGAGGGAAGAGGATTGTGAAAATGTAGGGTTTTTTTTTCTTATTTTGGAATTTTGAAATGTCATTGAATTTTTAAAAATTTCAAGCTCTAGTAAAGCCTTCTGTTAACCAGGTTTTAAATATCTGTATCATACTCCTGCCTTTCTTCTTTATAGAAGGAAATCAGAAGTTTGAGGTCTTTGTGCTTTCCTGTGCACTTACACTCTAGACCTATCCGAATCATGGCTTGAGTTTGCAGAAAGTTGTCTGTTTTATCATCAGCGGAAACCCAGGTGGCTATCAAGCAAAGATTTTCCAACTTCAGTAGTTAGTAAAGAGGAAGACTTTGACTTCTTGGAATTAGGAGAACAAACTTTTGTGTTTCTTCTTTTGGATATTTGGTACTATAGGTTAATTCTTTTCAGGCCATTGCTATTGAATGCTCTCTGATAATAGCTGTTTCGCACAGAGGTCTATACAAACTCTAAACTAATTGCAGGATTATTACTACAGTGAAGTGACTGAACGAGATATACTATCGCTTTAAAACCCTGATTCTGCAAATCATTTAAGCATGATTTTATTTGTCTAGAAAGCACCTAAGCACATTCTTATGTGTTTTTCTAATTAAATTATCTGCTGTAAAGTCTACTTCAGCCATAGCAATTCTCTTCTGGATGGGCTACACTGCCCATGGTCTGTCAGAAAGGTCTGATAGGTCTGGGTAGTGCTGGTTCTAGGGCTGGGCAGTAGCCCTGGGCATTGACTTCCTTGGGGATCCACCACACCACTGAGTGCTTCTTTTCTCCTCTCCTCTGACAGGCTGTTTTTGCTCCACTCTGATTAGCCAGCTGTTTTTGCTCTGCTCTGATTGACCAGCCTTTGTTTGCTCTGCTGATTGGACAGTTGTTTGGCTGTTGTGGGTTTTTTGTTTCTTCTGAGGGATTTTTTTTTTTGCCATACCTCTGCAAGGGGGTATGTGCCAAGCACATTTTTCACTTGGCTGGCAAAACAGCTAGGGCTGCTCCTAAGTCTAGGTGCTAGAGGCAAAAACCACAGAGCCATTCTATTCTAAGGCTGAGCTTTCTGTTACTGAATCTTAAATGAAGAATAGAACATTCCTCCCTTCACATGCTGTATTATGTCATCTCAATGATTTGAGCTGAACTGTTTTGTATGTATTTTATCACAGGTCCACCAGGCCCACCTGAAGCCGTGACAATAGATGAAATCACTGATACTACAGCTCAGTTATCCTGGAGGCCAGGAGCAGATAATCACAGCCCCATTACTATGTATGTAATTCAAGCAAGGACCCCATTTTCTGTGGGATGGCAAGCAGTGAACACAGGTAAATGCAGCACTCAATAGTAACTAAAGTTGGCCATGAAAGAATTCTGTACATGTAAAAACTGATCCATCAGTACACACACATACAGAAAGAATAAAGTTAGCTGTACAGCCAGAATAACTCATCTTCCAGCACAGTGATTACAACTGGTTGGGAATTTTTCACCAAAACCCTTTTTGTCTGAAAATGCCAATTCAGTTAAACTGAAACTTTTTCCAGGGACCTATCCGTTTAGATAAAACTTTTGTCAGGAAAAGTTCCTCAGGTCTGGGAGGGAGAGAGAAACAGACAGATATGCAATCCACCACCTGCTCAAGGATAGCCAATAGCCTGGTGGTTAGGGCACTTACCTGAGATGTGGAAGACACAGGTTCAAGTTCCTGGTCTGAATCAGGAATTCTCCCCTGGGTCTCCCATGTCCTAGGTGAGTGTCTTGGCTATTATGAGGTGGGTCCCTCCCATTTTTCACAGAAAAACTTTAGAAAGTCTCAGGTTTGTCTCAAGATGGAATGGGAAAAATGGCTGAAATTTCAAAAAGTTTCATGGAATGGGAAAACCACTTCCTGTCCAACTCTAACAGCAATACATTTGATCTTTCTTAATCCTTTTCATGAGTTGCCAACCTTGCTGTGGTATTACTCAACCAGTTTTTCTCATCAGTTTTAATCAATTATATTTTCGGGGAAAGGTTTCATTCCATTCTTTCAAATATTACACACTGCTACGCTGGTAGGGTGACCAGACAGCAAGTATGAAAAATCGAGAGGGGGAAATAAGAGCCTATATAAGAAAAAGACCCCAAAATCGGGACTGTCCCCATAAAATCAGGACATCTGGTCACCCTATACGCTGGTGATGTACAACCATGATGACAACTATGGTACTGTAAAGACATCTTTCAGGTGACAGACAGTGTCATCTGAATTACTTTCTCCACTGTATATTTGCTCATTCTTAAATATGTTCATTTGATTCAGCTAATTGTTATGAAAGACACAATTTATAAAAATTGTTTCAACTGTTGTAAGCAAAAAGTTCAGAATGCTACAGTATGTATGGAAAGCCTTCTCTACACATGAACGCTGTACTGTTTTAACCAGTCCCGTATACTTAAAACTATACAACCTCCCTACAGAGAACATAGTTACACTGATATAAATGTGCTTATACCAGTATACCTATTCCTGCATGGGAAGGAAAATAAGCTATAATTCTATAGGCACCTTCTTACCTGTGTAACTGAATCCACACTAGGGTTTGAACCAGTACATCTCTATTAGTTAAACCAATAACCACCTAAACAAAATAATCATATGGTACAAAAACTGTGTGTAGATCAGGCCTAACTTGTGTTACCTTTTGATGAAACCCTATAAGGATACTGAGGTAATTCTATGAGGATGAAAAGTCAATTTCTAAAGCATAGATTTCCTTGATGGCTGCATATTGTTTGTATACAGCTGCTTTGCTTCCCCATACTAAGCATTGACACAAGAGTAAAATGGGAAGACACACTAAGGGTCCAGATTCATAGTCCTTAATCATTCTGCTCTCAGGATGATCTTCTATTGTTTAATAGTTTCAAGACTGTGCCTATAGAAGAGGCTACTGTTCTTCAATGACTAAATATGTGTACTTGCTCTTAATGTCCAACGCTCACTCTCCTAACCTGGGGGAATATTTCAGTTCCAGATATCATTGATGGCAAGACATTCACTGCAACTGTGGTGGGATTAAACCCTTGGGTTGAGTATGAATTCCGAGCAGTTGCAGCCAACCTCATTGGGATTGGGGAACCAAGCAGACCTTCAGAGAAAAGAAGAACAGAAGAAGCTCGTAAGTAATAGAAAGGAAGCCCATTGAAGTCTTTTTTTTAAAAGCACTTTGCCATAAGCAGTAGGTTACCTGGAACAAGGTTAGGAAGTATTTTCTATGACAGTTATATTATCTAGTTTCTCCTCTCCCTGTCATATAACATTCACAAAGAGCACACACAAACAGAGAATAGAATTAATAGAAAAAATGAGGCTCAAGATGGACTTTATTCCATGCATTCTAGAAGTACATGACTGGGAAGAATTCCCCCATGTCCTTATATAGCCCAGCTGACAAAGAGCATTTGAGGAGAGGTGAATTCAGCTTCCTCTGAAGATACGATGGATCACTGATGTGAACCAGTCTAGTAGTCGCTGTGTTGTCCCACATTTGTGTGGAGGAAACACTCTAGAGAGTAGAGTACAGTATGTTTACTTTTTTCTACAGATCAGAGGTGAGTTTCTGGTCTACTCCTCTCAGGTACATTTACACTTCACACTCCTTATGGCGGAGTGTAGAGTATATACATTTCACGCCCTTCCAGCATGGGTATGAATAGCAGCATATACTGAGGCACTGCTTAGGCAAGTAAGGATGCACCTGATCTCTCAGGTTAGGGTATGTAATCTATACAGCACTGTACACACCCAAGCAGTGCCTTTCCCAGAAGTGTCGTGTCCCACTGCCAGAGTCTTTCCTTGTCACAGGGAAAGGCTCCGGCAGTGGGGGAAGGTAGCCAGGAAAGGCTCGGACAGCTCCCCACTGCTGGAGCCTTTTCCCACTGCAGTGAAAGACAAGATGCCAGTGCTGCATGTGCCTCTTTCTTTCTCTGTTCAAAATGAATCGAACTTCTAGCTTCAAAATTAATCGCTTCTGCTTTCTGTGCTACCTACTGTAACATTTCCCCACTACAGTGAAAGACTCCAGCATTGGAGAAAGGCACCCCCCACCAGAGCTTTTCATTGTAGCTACACATAACAGAGTGGTGGCAGCTTGTTTTTTACTGTGGCGTGTATCTACGCAAACTCTGCACACTGCCACTAGTGGTATGCAGTGTAGATGTATCTTAAGAGGCCGAGCACAGAACTTGCAGTGCAGAGTCAGTGGAGAGACTAAGGTAGCTTTAAGTCATCCTGAGGCTTTCTTAGTTCTGGTCCGCTCCATGTTCAGACAGCTCTAGGGCATCTGTGAGAGTTGTGGTGAGGGCTGGCCAGAAATAAACAATTCAGTGTTGCAAAAAAATTCGAAGTTTGTTTTCATTTTGATGTTGAACAAAAATGAGACTTTTTGAAATGTTTTTCACAACAAAACACAAGAGATAGAGAGTCGTCCATGCAGGTCAGAATAGCCAATAGGCTGGTGTTAGAGCACTCACCTGGGATATGGCAGAACAAAGAATTGGACCAGAGTCTCCCACATCCTAGGAGACAACCTTCACCACTAGGCTTTTGGCTACTCTGGGGTGGGTCTTTCTTGAAATTCTCACTGAAACCAACATGTTTCCATGAAATATTTTGGGTTAGACAATACGGCATTTCCACCAGAAATAATTTTTGTCAAAAAAATTTCAACCAGCCTTAGTTACTGTAGCCTCCGTGGGTTGTCCTCTGGGCCACAGCAATGCCCATAATCTCTGCAGCACTATGGGCAATATCCTCGCTCCTGACAAGCAACACTCCCTGACACCTTTTAAACTAGTGCTCCTGAGGAGATCCTTAAAAGGCAGCCTTATAGCCATCTTCTGCAGTGTCTGAACCACGGGTGTCTGAGCCACCAGTGTCTGAGCCCCTTTATGCTGCTCTGGCCCTTTCACCTGCCCTAAAGGTCTTGGAGCAGGGTTGGAGAGATCACCCGAGGCAGTTATCACCAGGACTGTTCATTATGGGTCCAGTCTTGTAGTTCTTGCTCTGTCTTAAGTCAGGAAAAATTCCTACTGACTGCAGAATTTGGCTCTAAATTGAAAAGCAGGAATCAATATTGTGAAAATGAATGGACCTTGTTATATGGAAAATAAATATTTAAAACAAGCAATTAGCAACTAGGTCCATGGATAATAGACATGCTCTTTGTCCATCTGACTGACAAAATCTGGAAGTATCTGTTCTCTGTGCTCCTTTTGATAGTCAGGCTCTTGATCCCAAAAGGGAAAAGTCACAAGATGCCATTGCTACATGTGCCTCTTTATTTCTCTGTTTAAAATGAATCAAACTTCTAGTTTCAAAATTAATCGCTTCTGCTTTCTGTGCTACCTACTGTAACATTTCTTTTACACAGTTCCTGAAATCACCCCAGCTAATGTCAGTGGAGGTGGAGGGAGCAAGTCGGAGCTGGTCATTACCTGGGAGGTAAGTGAAGTATAAACCAATGGGAGAATTAATGCGTCTGTTTTATAAGGCTGGACGATCGAGGTGCTAAAGGAGCACTCAAGGATGATAAGGCCATTGCAGAGAAACTAAATGAATTCTTTGCATCAGCCTTCATGGCTGAGGATGTGAGGGAGATTCCCATTCTTTTTAAGTGACAGATCTGATGAACTCTCCCAGATTGAGGTATCATTAGAGGAGGTTTTGGAACAAACTGATAAATTAAACAGCAATAAGTCACCAGGACCAGATGGTATTCACCCAAGAGTTCTGAAGGAACCCAAATGTGAAATGGCAGAACTACTAACTGTAGTCTGTAACCTATCATTTAAATCAGCTTCTGTACCAGATGACTGGAGGATAGCTAATGTGATGCCAATTTTTTAAAAAGGGCTCCAGAGGTGATCCCAGCAATTACAGGCCTGTAAGCCTGACTTCAGTACCGGGCAAACTGGTTGAAACTATAATAAAGAAATATTGTCAGACATATAGATGAACATAATTTTGTTGAGGAAGAGTCAACATGGTTTTTGTAAAGGGAAATCATGCCTCACCAATCTACTAGAATTCTTTGAGGGGTCAACAAGCATGTGGACCAAGGGGATCCAGTGGATATAGTGTACTAGATTTTCAGAAAGCCTTTGACAAGGTCCCTCACCAAAGGCTCTTAAGCAAAGTAAGCTGCCATGGATAAGAGGGAAGGTGCTCTCATGGATTGGTAACTGGTTAAAAGATAGGAAACAAAGGGTAGGATAAATGGTCAGTTTTCAGAATGGAGAGAGGTAAATAGTGGTGTCCCCCAGGGGTCTGTTCTGGGACCAGTCCTATTCAACATATTCATAAATGATCTGGAAAAAGGGGTAAACAGTGAGGAGAACTCTGTTTTTCTCCAAGAATACAAAATTACTAAAGATTGTTAAAACCAAGGCCCCAGGAAGATTGCAAAGAGCTACAAAAGGATCTCTCAAAACTGGATGACTAGGCAAGAAAATGGCAGATGAAGTTTAATGTTGATAAATGCAGAGTAAGGCACATTGGGAAGCGTAATCTCTACTATAGATATAAAATGATGGGGACTAAATTAGCTGTTACCACTCAAGAAAGAGATCTTGGAGTAATTATGGATAGTTCTCTGAAAATGTACAGCGGCAGTCAAAAAAGCAAACAGAATGCTGGGAATAATTAAGAAAAGGATAACTAATAGGATAGAAAATATCATGTTGCCACTGTATAAATCCATGGTACACCCACATCTTGAATCCTGTGTGAAGATGTGGTCACCCCATCTCAAAAAGTATATATTGGAATTGGAAAAGGTTCAGAAAAGGGCAACAAAAATTATTGGGGTATGGAACGGCTTCCATATGAGGAGATATTAATAAAACTGGGACTTTTCAGCTTGGAAAAGAGACGACTAAGGGGAGATTTGATTACGGTCTATAAAATCATGACTGGTGTAGAGAAAGTAGATAAGAAAGTGTTGTTTACTACTTTTCATAACACAAGAACTAAGGTAACCAAATGAAATTAATAGGCAGCAGGTTTAAAACAAATAAAAGGAAATATTTCTTCACACAACACACTGTCAACCTGTGGAACTCCTTGCCAGAGGATGTTGTGAAGGCCAAGACCATAACAGGGTTCGAAAAAGAACTAGATAAATTCATGGAGGATAGGTCCATCAATGGCTATTAGCCAGCATGGGCATGGATGGTGTCCCTAGCCTCTATTTGCCAAGAGCTGGGAATAAGTGACAGGGGGTGGATCACTTGATGATTATCTGTTCTGTTCATGCCCTCTGGGGCACTGGACACCGGGCACTGGCCAGTGTTAGAAGACAGGATACTGAGCTAGATAGACCTTAGGTCTGACCCAGTATAGCCGTTCATATGTAGTGTGCAGCACATGAGTGTTGCTGATCTGCTCACGCCGATTCTATCCCATTGTATTTCCATTCTCCAGTGGAGATACTGCTGACTTACACCTGTGTATGTGAGCACAAGACCACTTTTATTTAAAAGGTTCCTGCCTTTGATTCAATTGGACTAAAACCCAGCCTGTTCTTCCATGCTCATGGAAGCTCTCCAAGCAATGGAACTAATGCATATTTGTTGTTCAAGGCTGGTGGAGCTGGCTGTGGGTATGCGGTGCAGGAGGTGTGCACTACTGTGTGGCTGTGAGCTTAGCTCCACGATGATCCGTGCACATCAGCACGGACAATCGCAGAACATGGATGGGCTGAGCTAGGGGGTAGCCCAGGAAGCAGCTCCATGGCCTGGAGACGGGGGGCAGGATTCCTCCATTCTTGGTCCTCTACATACCTGCCCATCATCTGATCTGATTACTCAGGCCAGCCACTGCACAGAGGATTAACCTTAGTGTACAAAATAAGTTTCAAGAAGCCAAATCCTGAGAGGTGCTCATTTGTTTGGTGAATTGTGGGTGATTAGTGCCAGGCTATTTTCGTTGTAAATGATCTGAAGATGGCTCATATAGAACTTGCAGTACCAGCTGATTTCAGTCTATCACAAAGCCTAGAGAAGAAGAAAACACAGATGAAAAAATCTTGATGGCAATTGAGGAAGAAACATTTGTTGTTTTGACTGCTCTTATTTTCATATTGTGGTACTATGAAGTGAGTTAAACTAGCCATTAACGTCACTAGATTTGATACTGCCCACACTCAGTGCTTCTTTTGAGCACCCTGGCAGCTGTGAGTCACCAGAGGTATTTTTTAAGATTATTAAAAATTTGCAAATGTGTTTTTATCCTTACTACATGGCTCAATGTGTTGAACTTTATCCTCCTTTGGACTAATTAGTTTCACTGAATCCCTTAAAGACCCTCAATATACTTTTTTTTAAAGCATTAAAGAGATGTCAAAAACATCATCCATGACTTTGAATCATGCTTTGCAAGTATCTTAGTTTGGGCTCCTCTAAAATGATCAACACAGAGTCATTTTCTTTTCTTTTTTTAAAAATCCATATAACACTCATTTAAAGTAACTTTTTTTTTTCTCTGATACTCAGAAAAAGCACACACTTAAGTTCCATTGACTTTAGTGAGACTAAAGTACATAGTTGAGTATAGGGATGCCTTTGCTGACTTGGGGCTTTTACTGCTTATGTTCCTTTCCTAAGGTTAAAAATATGAAGCTAGGCAATTGTAGCATGTACAAAAGTGACCTGAAGGGGACAAATCTCTTCATCTAGATGTGATACATCATTTGCCTGCCATTCTCCATCACTTTTATGACATGCCATTCACTGCTATCTTACAGCCATTAGTATACTTCACATTATGCTCTTTGCCTGAAAACAAGCTTCTTACCGTGACCAGGAATTTGGAAACTGCACACAGAGTAGCCAGAGGAGCACACAAGCTAATGCCTTTGATGGTTATAAAGTCAGAGATCTGAATAGTAAATACACATGGTTGATGTCAGTTTATATAAACAATGGAACCACATGTTAGCTTAGAGATGCAGATGAGAAACTCACTGAAAACAAATGGGAGTTGTTCTGTGGATTTAATTTACTTGGAGTATGCTACAGAGATAGGTGCCATCACAGGGCTGTAGCCAGCCCTGAGAGGGATAGACAGTTGTGTCTGCAGTTACGATGTGGCTCAGAATGTTTTATACAGAAATTTCTATATGAATCTGAGGAGCTGCCTTGCAGATATTTGGCAATTAGATGCTCTGGCCTAATTATTAGCTGCTCCTACTGTAGAATTACCATTGTTTCCTGTTCTGAGTGTGCCATTTATGAGGGGGTTTCTTAAAGGGACCAAACTGAGAATGGAAAACCTGCAAGAAGGAGAAATAAATCCAGGCAATACCTGACACTACTGATTATTCTGTGTATGATCTGCCCTCCTTATAGACAGTCCCTGAAGAATTACAGAACGGAGGTGGCTTTGGTTACGTGGTGGCTTTCCGACCCTTGGGCACAGTGAGCTGGATGCAGACTGTAGTAGCTTCTTCTGATGCCTCCAGATACGTGTTTCGAAATGAGAGCCTGCCGCCATTCACGCCCTATGAAGTTAAAGTGGGCGTGTACAACAATAAAGGGGAAGGTTCTTTTAGCCCCGTGACAGTGGTATATTCTGCAGACGAAGGTACAGTAGGCTGCGCACTGCACTTCCTTCCTTTGCATTGTCTTGAAATCCGATGCATGAGGCATGCAGCTAATTGTTTTTGAAAGGGTTTAGTATCCCACATGGACACATCCGTTGATATCTAATCCTTGCTCTGATTTATTATAAATGGTGAGTCACAACTAATTCTTTTGATAGTCATTAAAATAATATTAATCACAGTGAAATCTTTTGATATTAATGGGAACGTAATATGTAATCTTGAAAGAAATTCAAGTGAGATTTAACAGAAATTAATGTCCACTGATTAGAAAATGTTTCTCTTGTCCTAATACCAATACATAGTGTCCTGCTTTAAGTGCCCCCAATGACATCTGCTTATTTATTACACATTGGCATAAAGAATTCCTGCCTTGACCTGATGGGTCACCATTTTGAATTTGAAACATTCTTTTTGGCTGCCTAACTCCACTCTGTTCTAGTGAGAGGAATAAATCTTGAAGTTTGTAGCGAAGTTAAGCCTAGAACCTACACTGAGACCTTTTTTCCCCCCCAAAATTATATATAGAACCCACCAGAGCTCCAACCAGCGTCTTTGCCAAGAGCCTTTCTGCTTCGGACATTGAAGTTTATTGGACCTCTCCGCGTGAGAATCAGAGTAAAGGAAGGATACAAGGTTATGAGGTATGAGAATAAAATGTGATATCAGGCTGGAACAGACTTAATACTGTTCAATGAGAAGATCATAGCAATATATAATTGAAGGACACCTAAACACTGCTTTTTACACATGCATCTACTGGCTGATGATGATGTAAAGCAGTGTTTGCTCACTGTTTTTTCCCTTTATACACTGGGATGTCTCTTTTTAAGGTACAAAGGAAAATATATGTAATCCATGGTGAAAATGGGTGGCAGTCTGCTGGGGGAGGACAGGGGAAATCTGCCTTCTCTAGGGCCTTGTGGAGACCACAGTAAGCCCCAGTAAATGCTGTTCAGTGGAAAATTGAGATCTATAAATCTATCCATCTCAGAGTCCACTGAAGGTCAGAAGCACTGACCTCTAGATTTATGAACATTTCCAGTTGTGGACTTCTCTAAGATGGAGAGAATGGCAAAATTTACAGAGTGGAGCTGGAACATTAATACAGTTCTCACTTCCAGGATGGTGAATGGCCCTTTTCCATTTGACAGTAGTTAAGGGCATGTTATCCATATTTTCATGTTATCCATTTCCATGTTATCCATGATTAATCTCAGGATTTCACTTACTGCTGTACCATATCTATGGGGAATTAAGACACAGATAGGCTCAATATCACTGAGTTAAGTGGGTAAATGTACATATTCTGTTTTTTCAGGTTAGATGTTGGAGACATGAAGATAAGGAAGAAAATGCTAGAAAAATCAGGACTATTGGTAATCGAACATCTACAAAAATCACTAATCTGAAGGGCAATGCATTATATCAATTAGCTGTCAAGGCATACAACACCGCAGGGACAGGACCCTCCAGTGCTACAGTCAATGTCACTACCAAAAAGCCACGTGAGTATTCATTGTGATAGATCATGGTCTAACATTGGGATCCCAACAAGCACTTTCCTTGTTGGTATTTTCCAGGTCTCTCTCTAATTTGAAGATACTGTGAGGTGTTGTTTTTTCTTCTGTAGCTATGTTCTTCCTGCAAGAGCTTTGTGGGGTTATTGTGGTGGGTTGGGTTTTTTTAAACACTTCTGAAATCTTTACTGTGCAGGAAAGTTAAACATTCATATCATCATTAAGAGGGGCTATCTCTTCTGGTCAGACTCACCTCAAGTAAGCAACAGAGTCCCTTTTCGTTTATACCACTGCGTTGTGTAAGGGTATGTCTTCACTACCAGCCAGATCGGCAGGCAGCGGTCAATCCAGCGGGGATCGATTTATTGCATCGTCTAGACACGATAAATCAATCCCCAAGCGCTCTCCCGTCAACTCCTGTACTCCAGTTCAGCGAGAGGCGCAAGGCAGAGTCGACAGGGGAGCGGCAGCAGTCGACTCACCATAGTGAAGACACCATGGTAAGTCGATCTAAGTATGTCGACTTCAGCTAAGTTATTCACGTAGCTGAAGTTGCATAACTTAGATCCCAGTGTAGACCAGGCCTAAGACCTGCTCTGACCTGGAACACAGACCTCAGTGCAACAGCTCATTAACTTACCAGAGCCGTAGGATTCTGTAGATGTTCAGCTACTATACTGATGGAAGCCATATAAGTATTTAGATGGATTAAGCTAGAAAACATTGCTACTTAACCATATAATACTTTGTATATTTTAATATAGCACCGAGTCAACCACCTGGAAACATCATATGGAATTCGTCTGACTCCAAGATTATACTGAACTGGGATCAAGTTAAAGCACTGGATAATGAATCAGAAGTGAAAGGATACAAAGTGGGTAACTTCTTAGCATGGGCACATAGGACTGGTTATGTATCTGTATTAACTGCCTCTTGACAGTAGGCCTGTGATGAACTCATCAGATTCTACTCCCCTGGGATTTTCACACTGGGTTAAAGTGAACCTGTCCATGAATCCACAAAACTGAGTTTAGAGTTTGCAATAAAATCAGAACTCAAGAGTAGGGTGAACATAGGGCCCAGTTTGGCTGGAACAGTCCCTTTTTTAAGCCCTGTCCTGATCATCAGTTGGCATGAGCAAAGGAGACAAATACTCAGTTTTGCCAAAAAAGTGAGGTGTGAGGCACAGAGGAGCATCCTGGGAAGATGTGTTGGGTGAGCGGCTCCAGTCAGGCCAGCCCCACACGGGCGGGGAGGGTGGGAGTAGCTCAGGTGAATGGCAAGGGCTAAGGCAGGTGAGCAGTGCAGGCTGGGCCTGAGTGGGCAGGCAGCTCAGGCTGACCCCATGTGAGCCAGGAGGGGGGTGAGGGCCTCAAGGGGGGGTCAACAGCACAGGCTCAGGGGGTGAGCAGCATGGGTTGGCGGCTCGGGGCCTGGCCCTATGCAGAGGGGGTGGAGGATTGGGCCAGCGGCTGATGCCAGCCCCACACAGAGATGGGAGGCAGGCTGAGGTCAGCCCCATGGGGAGAGAGAGGGCACTTTGGGCTAGCCCCAGGTCCTTCATCTCTAGAGATTTCTATCTGTTCCAGGAAGAAAGAGATTTAAACTCTAGCCAAGTTGGAGCTCCTCTGACAGAAGTGGTGAATTTTCTGGGCTGTACTGGCCAGAGCCAACACGTTCAGCCAATCAAAGGTTGTGGGCAGCTTGCACCTCCCCTCCCCTTAACAGACTTGCTTCCTGGGACCCACCAGTGGCTGAAATATGCCCACTAATTGCAGCAGACAAGTTAAAGTCCTTGCTTGATGGTTCAGCTTTGTTCATAAAGCAAAAGGAAGGAGGGCGTGAAGTTCCAGTTAGTAGCAATCTTGGTAGAGTATCAATTATAAGGAGAAAAATCTTGGGTAGAATTCAGTTCTAGAACTATTCCAAGACCTTACTTTGGCCTTAGAAAAGCAGAGATGGCAATTTTGCCAGCAAGTTACACTGAGTTTCAAGCTCTGCAAACCTTTTGCAATGGAACCTGAAACCACGGAAAATTTTACGAAGTTTCCGATTTTGTTAGGAACATGAAACTCAAGCCAGATTCGTTTACATTCAAGTTTCATGCATGTCTGTGCTGATATTAGACCAAATCTAGACTACGTTTTTGTATGGTCAAAACTTGTTTCCATTCAAACACAGGCAAATCTCAGCAGTTTTGGCCAAGCTTCAGGTCACATTTTTTAGTTCAAAATTCAACCAAAAGTCAGCCCGAAACGGTGGAAGAGAGGCCCTCCTAATCTTTCCAAAGCCGTCTCATCTAGTAGTGTGTCTTTTTTGTAGCTCCTCTTTTTCTTTTGTGTTACAGTTGTACAGCCACATTATTGCACTTATATGCAGAGAGCAAAACCACTTCTTTTTTTCTGGAAATATGCTATTCTGTGGCAGGGTTTATATTCTAATCAGTTGAATTTCCAGATCTTAGGAAGAGAAAGAAGGTAAATCAAAGAAGCAATTTATTCTGTGAAGCTGCTTGTGACACTACATCAAATACACCAGTCCAGTTTTCTGAAGCACTATAAGAAGATGTTATGACATCTCTAAATAAGCCAAAGGATTTATTTTAGTTTGATCCTTAGTAAGGACTAAGGTGATACTGAACTGGGTGTCTCTGGTGCGCAGAATTGAAAAAGGAGGCTTAGGGATCTTGCTAATTTAAGGAAAATCATATTCAGCTCCTTGCATTTAACAAGTATAAATTAAGGTGATCTAATGCTACTTTAGAGGGGGAGGGAAGTATTTGCTGAGGAACTCAGTGATTTTGAATAAAATTTATATGTGCCTGCTTAGCTCTTTGAATGGAAGGATAATTTATGCCAGGCTCATCTGATCACAAGCCATAGCAGAATCACTTTTGTTTTTTATTTTCCAGTAGAAGTGCTCTTCCTTGCTACTCCCAACAACCTAGTGAATAAAGAGCCCAGCAGCAGCACCTGTTCAGACCGATTTCTGATGGCTGACCCATAAATTAGATTGCCCTTTTGCAGCACAGCCGCCTTGCTAAAGCTGGCTGTGCTGGAGAGCTACTGAAATTGCTCCAGCTGATGGGAAAATGAAGTTTAATCAAGCTGAGAGGCAGAGGTGCTCTGCTGGTTACAAGGACCTCTGCTGAGTGTCATGTGGCTTTATGACAGGGCTGCACATCAGAATTCCAACAAGATCCGCGTTCCGCAAGCTCCCTCCATAATTAGCCTTCAGTGCCCAGTGGCTTCACATCAGCACAAAGTGAAGAATTCACAAATGTGGCTTTCTAAAGCACCCATCAGGTTCAGATCAATACATCTGTGAAATCTGCTGGGCTTCTGATGATGATAGAGACAATTCTGTTCTCTGGGAAGGAAAAGATCAATAGTAAATCTTCAGGTTGTTATGGAGATGATCAGTTCTCTTTTCTCTCCCCCTCCCATCCCATATTTTGCAGGTTTTATACAGATGGAACAGACAGAGTAGCACATCTGTAATCGAAACTAATAAAACATCTGTCGAGCTTTCTTTGCCTTTCGATGAAGATTACATCATAGAAATAAAGCCATTTAGTGATGGAGGCGATGGCAGCAGCAGTGAACAAATCCGAATTCCAAAGATATCAAGTAAGAATGTTGTCATTGTGCTTGTGTTTCCAGACCATGGAGCATGGATTCGTAATAGATCAAGGGCCAACATTTTCGGATGGCATCCCATTTTTTGCACACTGAAATTGAGCTTTTGGAGGCACTGTGGCCCACTTTGCATATGCAGAATATCAGCTGCAGCCACAAAGAAACGTTTTGTGCAAGCAAACTGGGGTGTTCAATCACAATGAAAGCAGGCTTCAAATTTGCCCAATTCCGCATGTACGCAGCGAGGTACGCTGAGAAACAATAAACCAGAGACTAGACTGAGCTGTAGTGCTCTTATTCAAACCTGAACTTTCCCAGAATTCATAGGCATTCAAACCCAAGGTTTTGGTTTGGCCCTTACTCAAGAATAAACTATATGCAACGGCATAGTAAAAAGGGTTATATTTTACGAGCGTTTCTAGACTGACACACTCAGGGTTTTTTTCATTTGTTATTACAGGTTTTGATAGTCTCTTTGATACCAATATATTGAGTCTGTTGTTTCACTGCAATCTGTGATCAGAAAGTGTCTAGTATGAAGTGCAAAAACGTATTAATTTATACTGTCGCCTTATATCAGTACTTCACTCTGTGTTGTGTGCATATATACTTATTTAGGGAAATGAGGCTTTATCTCCATGTAGAAGCTAATATTTTCCTTCTAAACAGAGAAAAGAGCAGGGCCAGCGCTACCATTTAAGCAGCCTAGGCAATCACCTAGGGTGGCAGGATTATTAAGGGGGTGGCATTTTGCTGGGGGGGCAGCAGCCGGCTCCGGTTGACCTGCCGCAGGCATGCCTGCGGAGGGTCCGCTGGTCCGCGGCTCCGGTGTAGCTGCCGCAGTCATGCCTGCAGACGGTCGGCTCGTCGCGCGGCTCCGGTGGACCGCCCGCAGGCATGCCTGCGGCAGCTCCAACAGAGCCACAGGCCAACGGACCCTCCACAGGAATGACTGCGGCAGCTCCACTGGAGCCGCGGGATCAGTGCGGGGGGCGGCGAAATGGCCGTGCGCCTAGGGCGCGAGAAACCCTAGCGCCAGTCCTGGAAAATAGCTATTACAATGCACTGGTCTTAAAAAATGCCTGTGTTCCACCTTCCCAAGTGATTTCTGTGAGTGATGCTACAGCTGGCAAACTGATTTAATCAGGTGGGTGAGGGAGTTTGTGGCCATGGGCCAAATCCTGCCATCATAACGCAGTCAAAACTCCCACTGAAATAGGATGGCAGGATTTGACACGTACCATGGGAAAGTCAGGGGGAAAGCCGCAATCCACCTGAGATAGCTGAAATTCTCCAAGCAGGATCAGAGCTGATAGAGCAAGACACAGAGCTGAAAGTTTAGGGAGGTGTTGCTAGGCTGGCTGTTTTTGCAGGTTCTTCAAGCCTGACCCTGGCATAAATTTGTCAGAGGAGAGGGTGTTTATGGATGTTCTGAAGGGAATTTTTAAGACTGGGTCACTTTTGCTTGCAGTGTTTGACTAGATGTGGATTTAAATCCAGATTGGTGGTTTTACTGGGAATCTTTAATATTTCTCAGAGTTCTGGATGCTCTACTCATGCTAATCCATTCTAAGGGCCTGATTTTGCCCTAATTTACAGAGTAACTCCACTGCAGTCAGTAGAGTTACAGCAGTGTAAAAGGTAATAGGCTACGATTCTGATCTTATCTATGTATGTATGTACCTTGTTTATACAGACATGTCAGGAATCTAAGCATCAGTCACAGAAAATCATGAGATCAAAAGCCAGTAACACACATGCTATTTTTCTCTGATCTAAAATGGAATCACAGATTCCAAGCTGGTATAAATCAGCTAGCTACATAAGGATCTGGTCCATCATGCCATGTTAGTATGGTGTTTGGTAACTTGAACTTTGTTGTATTCTAAAGAGATGCATTCCCTAAAGTCACAGAATTTTGCATGTACCTTGAATACAAATGACTGGAGGAATTCAAGTACAATCCATAATGCAGAATGGCTAATGAAAGTAGTAGGTCCCACTAAATAAACAGAATCTAGAAGGGGAGAAGAGGCTGGTTAGGTCCAAGAAAGAGAAATTCTATCCCATCTTCCCCCTGTGTTCCTCAGACTGGAACTGGAAGATTTACGAATCTTGGATATTCAATATGCTTGGGTAAAGTGAATTGATTTGTGTGGGAGTTTGGCCAACCCTGTGCCTGTACTGATGATACCCCATCAGAAGGCTGTTGCAGTAAGATTCCTAGCCCAATCTGCAAATGTACGGTTTGGCTAAACTTTGCAGGAACATGCGAACTCTTGGGTCTGTAGCCAAACTTACTTTGAACTGTGGACCTTCGGAGGTCACCACCTCCTTGTTTGTGATTTGTTACCCATTTTGCTGTCAAATGCATTTTAGACTCATCATGACAGGATATAATGGCTGCGGGCTGAATCCTGCTCTCCTTACTGTTTCTTTTCTCTCTCCTTTTCTCAGATGCATATGCGAGAGGATCTGGTACTTCTACTTCAAATGCGTGTACATTGTCAGCCATCAGCACAATAATGATATCCCTCACAGCTAGATCAAGTTTATGACAAAAATTACATAAAGGACTTCCTGTTTATAATATAAGCAACATTTAGCTAGTTGTTTTGAAGACACCCAGTACTAAGTAATATTGTTGTTCAAGTACATCTTACTACTGGAAAAAATGTTTTATGCTTCTTTAGGAATGGCATTATACAGTACTTCCTCAAAGCAAGTATAGCTTTGTTTGAAGTTTCCTTGGAAACTCTGCAATGCACTGAAAACATCTGTAATATGATGTTACCAAAGCAGTTTACATATGTCCTTATATGCATATTTTTATTATATATTTAGTGTTTTATAGAATTTTTTAAAGTTAACATATGATGTAGATATTAATTTTTCCTCTCCTATAAAATGCTACAGATAACACTATCATAAAAAATATTGTTTGGAATTTTTTCCTTTAAAACTGAGAGTTCAAAGTTGTTCTCAGTAAATTGGTTACAAATTGATTGTACAGTTTTGCAAGGGTACACATTGGGAGAACTGTTTAGGACTTGGTTCGTAAGTCAAGGCAGCTGTATTTAAACAACAGTTATGATGGTTCCTATGTTAAATCAATTGCTTAAGATATTTTTTCATTTTGGATCAGATGAGTATACAAGATAAACCTGAGATAACCTTCAAGAACAGCTATAATCTTCAAAAATAAGCATACAGATTTTTGTTCCTAGCCAATACTTTAACATCATATATTAACCTTTCATTTTATTGTATTGAAGTAGCTTTGTCTTGATCATAATTAACATTAAATTGAACATTAAAGTTGATATTACATAGTCGTAACTCTTCCTATAGTAACATAGACCAAAAGTTACTGCAGCAAAAGAAGGACCAGTTTCTGACCTTAGTTACCTTGGTGTAAATCCAAAGCAATGCCAGTTTAAATCAATTATTTTACTCTAGATTTACACTAAGGAAATTATAACCATAGTATGCATGTCTTTAAGATTTAAAACTAATTCTGGGTTCCACTGTCTGAATATGTATTTCTTTTCAGTCTACATTTTAAATGTAATTCATAAATCTTCATAATTTAATCACAAAGTCATGTTTTCTTATGTAATCTCTTTTGAGTGTAGGTCATAAACTGAATCTGACAGATGTATCATGTTTCTGGTGAATAACTCTCTAAAGTACATTTTTCATATTAATTTGCAAAATGTCTTTGTGTGTGTGATCCCTTAATAGTTCTGTGCTAGGAAGTCTTTGTTTCTTTAGAAACTCTTCATACAAATATGAAGTTTTAATAGAATCATATTGGAAAATGACAATATCAACAGAAAAATAACTCTTCTTGAGAAAAGGACTGTTTGTTACTATGGGATCATTTTATAAGTCCACTCAGATGGATCAATGCTGGTAAAAAGGCAATGGAATTTTCTATAAAAATTTTCAAGTTTAAATGCGCTGCAGTGCTTTATTTTTTTTCTGATAGCTTAAATTTCCCTGTAACTTGTCTTTTTTGCTTACACAATACTACAAGTTAACTTTTAAACCTTCTCAATATATTTATTCAGTAACTCATAATTGGGATTCCACTTGTGTAAAAGTCAGGGGTGTTAACCAGAGAAATACTGTCAATATTTCAAGCTGTGTTCCTTTCTTAGTTTGATGTGGTTACTTCTATGTAAACACAAAAACAAAAAAACCCACAAAAACAAGAAAATGAAACAAAAAAAAAGCCTATGTAGTTTTCTCCCCGGTGTAAATGATATTTATTGGTGATCTAGCAAATGTAATCTTTTTTTAAAGGTATTGGTAATAAATATTCTGTCGTTTGTAAAGATACTGGTCTTTCGGGAGCATTTTTCCTAAATACCTGTTTACAATTTGAGACAAACTTCAGCACTGGTTATCTTGAATTGCCACTGACTTAAAAGTGGGAAGCAGTCCAACCCAGAACTAAGAGGAGGCAGAGAAATCAAATTACATGAAGTCTCTAGGCTTATTCTGCTTCCTACACTATTAAAAAAGAGTATCTGATGAATTTTGGATGATTCCAAACTCTGGTGTAGCTCTGTGACCTTTCAAAGCTTATGTGAACTAATATCATAGAGTCTTTACTGATGGAGAATCTCAGTTAGCATCTCATTTAGATATGGAAAAAAGAAACAGATGAAATGTTTATCTTCACAAACCCATTTAACACTTCTGACAGCTAAGGAGGAAGGACACAAGCTGCAAAAGTTCAGCAGGTAGGAAGGAACTTCAGTCAGAACAAGTACAGGTGCCCAATTTGCTGATAACACTTGCAGATAGTGCAAATACAGTCCAGAGGATGAGAGGACCTTTCTTCTGGTGCCTGAGGGAATATTAATTCTGTGCATAAGGATAAGCTTTATCAAGATTCCTGCTGGCTCGTGGTGTTACTGCTGAAATTTTCTTCTAAATGTTCATCCAATTCTAAGTTATACACAATTCCAATGAACCTTCACCCAGAAGGCTGTTGTTTTGTGTTTTACAATGTACATCCGGGTAGTTAATAGGTGGACTGCAGGCCAAATCCGCTTTTGAACAGACCCCAAAATCTTTTTAATTACTTATTATTATTTTTTTTTCCCCTGGAGTCTGGACCTTGACCAAGAAATTTGGACCTTGACAAAAGATAATGGACCATCCCTGAATTTGATGCGCAGGGTGTCAAGAACATACATATCTTCATTTATATTGTGAGGGTTCTCTTTGATTCAACTCTAGAGAGGCTAACAGTTCCTTTGATATCAGTATTATCCTCAGGTTGTCAGTGCTGCTGGATTTAGGGTAATGGTAAATTGAAAATGGCATTAAAGTCATGAGTTGGTTTTTATATGGCCCATACTGCGGTTTCATAAACTCTGTGTTCTGTTTGTGAACGTGATCTCTGGATCTAGGTATGAGCTCTCACTGGATGCTGTGTGTTAAATTTAACAGTAAACAGATACTCCTCAAAAGAGTGTTGAGAGGAGTTAATTGCAGCCCTTATATGGATTTAAAGAGGAGTCTCTATTGAACAGACCAAGCAAGAGGTCCAGGCAGAGCAACAAGCTATGCAAGCAAAGGTGCAAGATTTCCAGGCAGATCTTCCCCGTCTTATGCTAGCTGGCTTACCACTCAGTCCAACATAGCTCTTCTTACAGACTCCAGCTTTCCAGTGCTCAGTGAACAAGCAAGCAAGGAGAAATCGATCTGCACAAGCTTTCCACCGTCACATATTTCCAGCAGAGTATGAATATCCTGCTGTATTACATTTCTAACATTGAATTTTGGGCGCACCAGTGTGCAAAAGTGATATGATTATAACACTCCAATGACGCTGTACATTTTCAAAGGAGCCAGGCTCCACTTTATGATCAAGGGAGATTAAAAATCAAATGGCCTGGTAGCATAACTCAATTTTAAATTTGCAATATTCAGTTAAGTTCAGAATTTAGTGGTAGGCATTCCCCGTGCTGACTCTCCAGCTGATGTTATCTCCGATATTTTTGTGTTGATATATATGATGAATGTATTGGGTTTGTGTATCCTAATTGAAGACAAAATTTGTGTGAAGTGTTCACTTGGGTGTCTAGCACAAATGTACTGAACCTATTTGTAATTCAGATCTAAAAACACTGGTATAAACAGGCTCAATATTTGCTTCAGCACAGTTGTAGCCACCACACCAGTGGTAAATTTGGCCCATCACTCTGCCATATTACACTGTAATCACTAAATGATAATACTGCAATTAACCATGAATGTTATGAGTGTATTAGAAATTTTTCAGGGACTCAAATTACTGTCCTGTGGCTTAAATTGCTAACTGACAGTAAGGAATGACTTACTAGAGATTTGTTTTATTGTTCTTTTTAAATAAATGGCTAGTCCCTTTAAGGCACAAGCAAAACTTCCCAATATACATCTGCATAAGATCAGCAGTACTGTGATGTCAAAAACAGCAAATACAAGGGGCTAGATCCTCAGCTGGTAAAGTTAATGATTCTATGTTGATTTATATCAGGTTAGGATCTCATCCCATTAAAAGAATAAACCCAGTATAAATCTGTGCTGTTGGCAGTAAAAGGTGCTGTAAAGAGGGAAAAATAGTGGTTGCCTTGGAAAATACTTACTTCCTATCATCCGATACACACAAACATTTTGTCTTCAAAGGGAAATTTACATCTTGAATATCTTTGACAATGTAATAATAATATTTAGCTCTTCCCTACTGCTGTTCATCTGCAACTCTCAATGCATTTCACAAAGGGATGTGAGGTCATGATGCCCTTTTTACAGAGGGGGAAACTGAGGCACAGAGCGGCAAAGGAACATGCCCACAGTCACACAGCTAGGAATAAAACCTAGGCATCTTGATTCTCAGACCAGTGCCTTATTCTCTGACCACGCTGTCTCTTTCAATTATATTTACAAACTTGCCTGATTAGACTTTATTTCTAGAATCTTGTTGGAAATTTTGTGGTTTAGACAAGACAGTTCCTCTCTGGAGATGAGGTACCTGGATTTCAGAAAAGCGCATACCAGCATAGATACATGGAGATGCAGTATTGCTCACCTATGGGCAGAACGAACAAATCTAGGTGCCAGATCCTAACAGTTTGTTGCTGGATATATATCTTTCATGTTATATTTTATTTAAATGCATTTTTCAAAGAGCAAGGCAATGGCTGTGGTCCCCACACAGCATTTATATTTGATGGGCTAGATTATGATACCCTTACTCACACTGCATAATACCTTACACCACAACTAGTGTTGTGAGTAAGGTTTTTGCAATCTGGCCCTTCTTGAGCAAGCGAAACATTTCTAGAAGTGCTAAGAATCTGGAGCATTGTTTCTGGCTTTATGAAAATCTGTACACATTCTTGCATGTTTTCATCAGATCTTTGCAAATGTTTGTGTAATTTCCTCATGCACCATCCTTCTGGCTCTTGTCAATAACACTAAAACTTGAAAGATTGTCTTTCATTTTTATTTAAGACGTTAATCAGAAACACAAATATTTGTCCAAGTATACCAGCCTAATATACCTGTCTTTTATGTTTGGTCACATTACTAGCTTGGCTGGTAAATTCTGACCATTCCAGACAGTTTCTAATCACTTGAACCTATAGTAATACAATGCAAAAAATATTTAAATATATTGCGTAATCCCAGCGGTAGCCTTCTGTTAAAAGGGGCTTAGTAAATGAGAGAGAACTAGATTTAACATTCTTATATATTAGGATACTTGGTGGCATAAAACAAATAAAATACATCAATAGCAAATGTATTCTCCTGTCTTCTCATTTTAAGTTTCTGTTGATCTAACATACTGTTTTTAAGCTGTTACATCTTGGCTCCTTTGATCCATTAAAATCACCTGAAGGGAGATTTTTAGGCACAAAATTCAAAGAAGTCATACCAATTTACACCAGTTTGGGAACGGGCTAATTAAAGTAAAAAAAACAAGGCACCTTAGACTAACAAATTTATTTGTATGTAAGCTTTCATGGGCTAAAACCCACTTCATCAGATGCATGGAGTGGAAAATACAGTAGAGCGGTGTAAATACACAGCATATGAAAAGATGGGAGTTGCCTTACCAGGCACCTATTTAGCAACAGCACCGGACAGTGGTAGCACTAACTTCCTGATAGTATTAGGAGAAACTCTGCACAAGTTGCCACACCTCATGAGCATCAGCAAAACAAGTTCCCTTTCAAGACAAAGTTGCTTGCATGGTTCTGAGATGCAGGTTTGTTTTACAGTGTGCTCTGTGGATTACACAAGGCAAGCATACAGATTGCAAGGGAGGCAACAAGATTAAACTAGAAGAACACTGGCTTAAACTCTGCTTCATTGGGTTGGACTGGTGCAACTGAGAGCTGAAATGTGTAGCATACAATGTAGGCAATACCAGAAAAGTATTGATTGAGGCTGGAATGCTCAAGGATCCTCAGGGAGCTGAAATTAATGGGGAGTTGGGGGCCTAACTCCCTTTGGCTCATTCAGAAATCCCAGCCCAGAGCAATAATATTTCTCTGAGGGTTTTCTTTCACCTTGTCACAGGGTGGCTGGTTGCTGTAAATGAAATAGGTCCAGCTTCCCTGTGCCAGAACAGGTGCTCCCAGGCTAGCTAGTTAAGAGGGCAGCACAACACCTGGGGCTGTAAAGGGTCAGGGAGAATCTAAGAGGAAGAAAGACGGTGAGTCAAGGTTGCAAATCAGTCAGGAAAAGGCAGGTGGGAACTGCCCAGATCAGTCAGGAAGGGCAGGTGAGAGCTGCCAAGTGTTTCCTGAGGCAAGATTGAAGGTGAGGAGAGCCACAGGTTGGGTTTGCCAGCTGACCTCCCCAAGCCAGAGAGCCATAGCTGAAGGGGGCTGAAGACAGGAGGAGCATCGGAGGGAGGTGCTGGCTGGTTCTAAGCGGAAGAGCCAAAGCTGAGGGACGGAAGCAGGGGAACAGCAGTGGTGCTCACCCACTGATGTCTCCTCTCTACGGAGCTGAACTCAGGGGAACAGTGAGAAGGCTGGGGGAGCAAGCAGGGCTCCCCGGTGAGGATGCTCTCCCAGCACAGACACTGTGGAAGTTCCCAATGGAAAGAGCAGGCTTGCACTTCAGTCAAAGAGGCTGGGGTGGCTGTCCTGGAAGAGGGACTAAAAAGGACTGACAAGAACCCTAGGTGTAGTGGAAGATGCCAGAATATGATATGTGTTACGTTAAAGGCTAAGAGGATGTGTGATTTTTTTTTTTTTAAGGACTATATGCACTGATTGTGATAAATGGACTTTGTGGGACTTATGTTTTGCACTATTTGTTACATTTTGTAATAAACTGGCCCTCAGGAGGGGTATTATTCAATCAAGAGAGCCTAGCATGGAGTCCCTCATTTACCTGAGTGGACAATCTGTGATGAGTGGACATGTTGTGCCATGGCCTGCCACAAGAGGGCACTCTAATCAGGACGATTATACGAAACATCCATATATATATTGGGGCAAATTTTCCCATGCCCTCTACTTTTCCATGCCAACCTTTTGCAAGTGTAACTGATTAAGACCACAGAGCTGGGCATGCTTCTGTTTTATGCACAGAGATCTGTTTGCCCAAAGGTTGCTGTCTGTGGCTACAGAATGGATGTGCTTCTATTATTACAGGTGCATTCAACTGGTTTCATAAAAATGAGCATGTGAAAACAGAGGCTAGGGCTGAAAACATAGGCCACGTCTATACGACGCGCCATATCGGCGCGTTACAATCGATTGCTCGGGGATCGATATATCGCGCCTCATCTAGACGCGATATATCGATCCCTGAGCGCGCTTACATCGATTCCGGAACTCCACCAAAACCAACGGAGTTCCGGAATCGACATGGCGAGCCGCGTATATCGATCCCACACGGTGAAGATGGGTGAGTAGATCGATTTTAGATAATCGATTTCAGCTACGCTATTCTCGTAGCTGAAATTGCGTATCTAAAATCGATTTTCGCGTGTCGTGTAGACCTGGCCATAGTAACTGAAGGGCTTTGTTTCCTTCACTCTTTTTGGGGTTTCTTCTATCTTCACACTATTTATAGCCTAGGAAGCGTGCCAGCGTGTCTAGAGACAGGATCTTGCAAACTTACTGCTCCAAACAGCGTTCTTTTTCAGAGTGGAAAATTATTTGGTCAGGTGAGAAACATGATTTTTAACATTTACTCTAGCACTCAGTTTTTGGCTTGGGCAAATGGCCAGGCCTCAGGTTAAAGGCATTCCTAGCACAACAGTACATTGCTGAAGATATTGGGCACTCAAGCACAGACGTTGTGAAGAACATGCTTGAGAAGAAGCCATGAGAGGGCACTGAACATGCTCCAGAGAGGTGCTAAGTGCCTGCCACTCCCACTGACTTCGGCAAGTAGGCCCAGAATGTTTCATCTGCACAAGCAGCATTTTCAAAGTAATGATGACAATTTATTAGTTAAGTGCTGATAATGTGCTCAACACTGTCTGTAGACGACACGTAGTCCAGATGGGCTTTATGCTGAGAGGCTAACCATTTCACAATGTTTGAAAGGGCCGCCACCTTTGAATCTGTTAGCTTCCTCTTTCCATGTGAATGTGTGACTTTTGTTGGTTTTCTGTTGAACTTTATAAATGTTGCCCTGAATGCTTTTCAGTATGAATACATCAGTGTTTGAATTTGGCACACTGATACCATTGCAGAGCACAAAGCTATTATCCTGATGTATAAAATCCAAGGTTGCACAAGCAATGAATTATCTGAATGCACACAATCACTTATAAGTGTGACTAGTTGTGCATGCAAAGAGCTAATTTGCATGTGCAGTTATCAATTGTATATACAAATTAAGCAGCCTATTTTGGATGCTGCAGAAGGTAACTAACTTGTTAAAAATCAGGCTCTCCTGATCTCACAGTTTACAAACTCTTGTCACTGTAATTTAAGAAGACCAGATGAGCCTGATCTGCCATTATCCTGTGCCTGTTTAGTCAATTACAGCAGCGCAAAAAGAATGCAAATACAAAGTTTTATACCCATTTTGCACTACGGTAACTAACTGCACAAGGTAATGGAGAATCAGGCCCTGATAGCTGACCTCTGGTTAAATACTATGAAACAGAGTTCTGCACATCAAATTTCACACACCATTAAAGCAGTTCTAATTACCAAAAAAAATTTTAAAAAAAATCCACATTTTAAATTAAATCAAGTACAGTTTGCCTAATTAGGTAAGTTGTTAGTATTTGCTTATACTTCCATTGATAAAAATTATACTTTACAGATATTAAGACACTGGTCTTGCAAACTGAAAAGCTTACAACCTAAGATGAGTTCAACAAATATAGGATGCTGAGGGAATTAATATTAAAAAAGGGAAGGCTGGAGGGAGGATGGAGTTCATAGTACCAGATATTAGAGCAGCTAAGGTGACAAAGGATGTATCATAATTTCATTCCATTTTATATAGTGGGGGGTTGTTTGTATGGGAAAAGGGGAGTTTAAAAAGGGAGTGGAGGGCAAGGGACTTGCGCAACAAAACACAGATAGAGCCACTACCTTTTGAAAAAGTCCTTTCACTGTATTTTGATTTTTGAGTCTTTCTGGCCATGTCCCTCCTGCGCTCACAAAGAGCAAAGACGCAAATGTGATAGTTCCCTAACCGCTTCCTCAGAACATATAGGTCTAGGAACAAAAATATTCTAGTTATCAGAGAACAAAAGCAGCAGCAGGAGACCAGGTCTTCAGCCCACTCTTATAGGAGTGGTTCCACTTGGCCAAATTCAGCTCCAGTGTAAGCAGAGGTAGCTTCACTGCAGTTAGTGGAGTTCTCTCTCTTAGCTGCCAAGCAGAAGACGTCTTTGGCTTTCACGCTTTGATAAGAGATGCTTACAGAATGTGTGATGTTACCATCTGGTGTTGCCAGGACCAGTGATCTGCTAGGTCACTTCAATCCTTGACTCTGGGAGCCAGCCTTATCCTGCTCTGCTGTGAGAACCCCCACCCCTGAGCTGTTCACATACAGCCTCTGGCATGTCAGCTGCTCCCAGCTAGCCAATAAATCTGGTTCCAGACACAACCCTAGGAACCTCCATCTTGCAGTGCCCAGTTATGTCCACTGGATGCTGCAAGCTTATATAAATTCATCAAAGAAATTGATATGTACCAGGCTTGTTCTCCCAAGGGGAGTCTCTGACACACTGCAAACCAAACGCATTGCTTCAGGTAGAATAAACAAACAGATTTATTAACTATAAAAAGTAGATTTAAGTGATTACAAGTCAAAGCATAAGTCAGATTTGGTCAAATGAAATAAAAGCAAAACACATTGAAAGTGTTAAGATCAGCTTAGAATGTCCTTAAAAACTTAGATGCTTCTCACCACAGGCTGGCTTTTGAGTCAGGTTCTCCCCTTGATCAGCGCTTCAGTCGCTTGGTGGTGGTAGCGTCTGTAGGTGTTGATGGGAGAGAGAGAGAGCATGGCAAAATCTCTCTCCCTTTTATCATGTCCTATCTTTCCTCTTGGCTTTTCCCCCCCCCACACACACACTTCAGAGTCAAGTGAGCATTACCTCATCGCAGTCCTAAACTGCCCAAAGGAAGAGGGGTGACTCCCTTGAGGGTCTAACAGATTCTTTTGTTACTGCCTAAGCCATTGTTCCTGTGAGGCTGGGCTGGGCTTGTCTTGTCTCATCCATGCTCTGATGAGGTGTGAACTGCCTCTCTGTTCTTGGAGAGTTTTTGCATGGGCTTGCTTTAAGCCATGAGGATACATTTTCAACCTCATAACTATATACACATGAAATTATAACCTTACTGTAACATCACTATAACAACCATGCTCAGTGCATCATGAGCCTTCCAAAGACATCCAACATGACAAACTTTGCATTGGATACCACACAATCATTTTATAAAGATGAACATGGGGGTGTAGAGTGTCCCCTCGAGGTACAGAGCATCACAGAACGTACTCACTTTTTTCTTTACAAGCTAACACATACAAATGTCACTTTTTATTAAGCAACTTCACCTCTTGGAAGCAACACATTTTTCTACGTTTGAAGCACTGATGATGGTATGTTCTGAAGGTTCATCCAATCTAAGCTGTTGTCACTTGCAGTAACACTCCTGTTAATTTCAAGCTCATGAATGGATTAATAGTTCATATTACAAGAATCTTCAAGGACATCTGGATAAAGGTCTTCAACATAACTTCCAAAATCTTCAAAGCAACTTCCAATTTCTGTTTCCGTTTCACTGGTAAAGTTACGTGTTCTCTGAAAACACAAAACACTGCTTTTAGCTACCAAACGGTAGGTGAAAAATGCTTCTGAGCGATAATTCATGACAGTTCAAAGTTCACAATGATTAAAAACATACAATATATATTTTTGCTTTAGATTTAACCTCTGAAACTTGTGTTCCAGGAGCAACGCACCCATTAACTTATCCAAGCAGTATGAAATTTTGCAGGGGTGCAAAGTATGTCTCAGCAGGGGATAAATTGTGTAAAAGTTTATATTACAATTAACCCAGTTCCTGGTTGTGACCATTTTGCTGATGCATGTCACTTTTGTCATGGCAGTGTGAGATCCATTGACAAAGGTCACAAATCCAGTTCCGTATAATACTGCCTTAACTGGCAGAATAAAAATGCTAAAGCAGTGACTGTGGGGAAAATGGCACTGCTGCTGGCCCTGCTCACCCTGCTGCCAGTCTGGGGTTCCATTCACTCAGCTCGCAGCAGGCTGAGCGGGGCCGGTGGCCGGGACCCCAGACTGGCAGCGGGTTGGTCCGCTCAGCCAGCTGCCGGTCTGGGGTTCTGTCCACCAGCTCCTGCCAGCTGGGATCCTGGCACCGGGCCCCCTCAGCTCACTACCAGCCTGGGGTTCTGCTCACCCAGGCCAGCAGGAGGCTGAGTGGGGCCGGCGGCTGGGACCCCGACTGGCAAGGGGCTAGCAGCCAGAACCCCAGACTGGCAGCAGGCTGAGTGCTGCTGGCACCCCAGACTGGCAGTGGACTGGGCTAGTCAGGCCCCCGCCGTCCCCACTCAGCCCACCACCAGCCTGCTCAGCCCACTGCTGGCTGAGTGAATTGAACCCCATATCAGCAGTGGACTGAGTGGGGCTGGTGGCTGGAACCCCAGACAAGGATCCCAGGCAAGGATCACACTAAATTGATAAGATCTGCATTTTAATTTTATTTTAAATGAAGCTTCTTAAATATTTTAAAAACCTTATTTACTTTAAATACAATAGTTTATTTCTGTAATATAGACATACAGAGGGACCTTCTACAAATGTTAAAATGTATTACTGGCTGCAAAACCTTAAATTATAGTGAACTTGTCTCACCACTTCTGAAAGCTTGCCAACCCCTGAACTAAAGCATGTCAGTGCGGTGGGGGGAAATTTGCACTGCTAGCTGCTCACGTTGTGTTGTATTCTATTGCTAAACACAGGCCTTCGGCCTCTAGGGCTATCAATCTGGCTTCATTCACCTGCATTAAATTTACTTTAAATAAAAAGATTGCTAAGTAAAACCCAGTGCTGCTCTCAGTAATGTGAAATTGTCTTAGTACACTTTTTCTAAGGATTGCTTAGCTGCTATGTTAATATTTGCTATTTCTCTTATTCTAAAATCAGTTTGTCATACCCAATCACGTTATTTTCCACAGTTGACTTTACTTAATTAAAAACAAACTGAACGCTTATACAATAATCTCTTAAGCTTGTTTCCTTGATCAGACTGTGGAATAACAAAGGAAAACTTTTCAGAGGGCGGAGGAAAATTAGAAGCAAGTTACTATACAGAATTCTCCATGAAAAACCAAGGCAAAGTTACACCTGATCTGTAAGGCAATTATATTTTTTCAGGAACAGCAAACATAAGAAGGCATCAAAACTGCTTAATATTAAGTCCAAAGGATTTCTCATCAGTTTTCACAAAGTAAATCAGGTCAGAAGACAGAAGTTAAATGGTGTTTGCGTCCATGCCAACACAGGGCTCTCTATGATACTTCCATATTCCCCATTACTGTAATATCTGAGTGCTCCCAATCTTTAATGTACTTATTCTCACAGCATCCTTGAGAGGCCATTATCTCTATTTTACAGATGGGGAACTGAAACAGAGAGACTAAGGGTACTTACATTGCAATCATCAGTATGGTTGCAGCTGGAGCAGACACACCTGAACTAGCTTTGCTCGAGCTAGCTTGGGTACCAACAGCAGATTGCAGCACAGGCCCGGAACCCTGGGTACCTACTCAGACAGTTAGCTCATGCTGCAGTCCATGCTGCCATGGGTTCACCGCCATTAGTACCCAAGCTGGCTAGATTAAAGCTACTCAGGCATGTAACATACTACACTCCTACCTCCGATTGCAGTCCCCTGTTTGACTTGCCCAAGTGGCAGAGCAGACAATTGAACCTAGAGTTCCCAGCCAGTACCATAACCACTGGATCATCCTTCCACCGTAGAATGTTTCCTGGAATACATTCTTTAGAGCTTTGTCCATTCAGGTTTCAAGTTTCCTATGTGATGGACTTTTCCAGCACTTCCCACCATTCCTCCACCACATACATCTTGCTGTCAGCAAATGTTTCCAGATAAATCTGTCTTGGTTTTTCCTTTCTTCATTTTATCAGATTAGTCCTAGTTACACCACTTGTACTATCTTATACAAATCTGCCATTAAATACCTCTGGACTCAAACTCCACTTCACTGTTTAGGAGACAGCTCCTTTCCCCATCAGAGCTATGGCATCATCTGTAGCAATCTGGGCTCACTTTGGAACACTTTGTGGGCACAGCTTCCAAAAGTGAATTCTAAATTGTAAGTGCAAATCCTATAGCTAACTAAGCAAGCTGGCGCTCTGGCCTTCCAATGGGTAGCTTGCTGTGCACCTATGTGCCTCTTTGCCTGAGCAAATGTGTGATTTGGGTGCACTTTTATGTGGTCACCCTTGAAAATCTGGTTATTTCTCTCAAACCCTGAAGGAATGTATATGGCTCCCCCTGGGTTCCCCAGTGGGCAAGCTACAGGCATTAGAAGGTAGTAGCAGGCCACATCCACTGCTCTCTCCCTCCCCCTCAACACACACACATAAATACACAACTGTAGCCAGCCCTAGTCTAGCTACAGATATTTCTTCAAGCAAAGTCTCCTACTCAGATTTGGTCCTTTTACCAGGATTTGTTTTTTTACCTTTAACATTGTGGCTTATTTTTAGTAGAGCTATGTAATATATAAGACAACCCTTTAGGATTTCACAAAAATATACAATGCACAATCAGGGCTAGGTCTAAAGTCTTCACTAAAGTCAACAGATCTTTGCTCATTTAAACCAGTTTGAGAGTCTGGCAACAGTTGCCATAATTGCACACACAACCTCACTAACTGCAGGTGCAAATGGTTAATTCAGTTTCTAGCTCATCTTTTGTGCTTGCAGTTAGGATTGTCTGAGTTATTGCATTAATTGCACATACAAATTATGTGCACGCATTTCTGCATGCACTAGTCTGAAAATGTGGTTCACAAGTAATATTTATGTGGGAAGTTATAAACAGCAGGAAGGGAGTTCCTAATCAGAGCAATATTAGTTGCTCTCCAGGAGGACAATACAAAAGAAATACAGGTTTAGCATATGTCTAGGAAACAGGCAGCAGCCAAAGACAGTTAATTGTCTCCTCTGTGCAAATATAACACATTTCTTTTACCTGATAGCTCTTATTTAAAAACAGATTTTTTAAACTGTTATGGGGTGTTGGAATTGGTGGAAATAGTCTGCTCCATAAGTGATACCTGTGGAAACAATAAAGCAGGTTTATGAAAGAAATCAGTTGTTTTCTTCACTCTACCATGATTAACAATGATTTGATTCCCATGGGCTCTATTGTCACATACACTCAATTTACCTGCCCTAACTCCTTTTCAGATTGTGACTCCTGCCACAGTGAGGCAAGCTGGGGGGTTATTCACCGGTTAGTAAATACCTGAGGCCAGTGCAATGAGGGAGGAGATTCCACTCACCTCTAATGACTGGCCAGAGCAGCTGACCTAGCACACAGTGAAAAAGGATGTAATAACTTATCCTTTCCCCAGGGAAAAGGAGAGGGAATGTGACTCTGTGTCATAATCTGTTCTTTGAGGTGCTCCTGGGATGATGCAGCTGTAAACCATGTGCCTAACAGAGAAAGATCTCTTTAAGAGATCTGTGGAGAAGGGGTGGGGGTTTGGGAATGACTGGGTCATTGGTGCTTGGCAAATGCAAAATTAGCACACCACACCCTGAAGTTCCTGAAATTGGGTGTAGTTTGGGACATGCGCAATAGGTTTCTTGTAGCTGGACTCCATTGAGGGTAAGTAGACAGGGCTTCTGCTTTGCAAAAGCCCATGTGGCCTGTATGCTATGTACTGTTTGCGTGGGCTAGAGTTTACTTCCCTTCTCCAGTGCCTTCAAAACCCCATCTCCCCTAGGAAAGTACATGGAGACCCAGAATTCAGTTGCTGAAGATTTTCAGCAAGGCTTGCACAGGGTCAAGCACCCCAAACCAATTCTAAAAGGAATTAACTTAATTCTCAACTACTAACTTTATAAAATCTTATAATGCTAAAGAAACACAAGAACAACAATTTCTGCATTATGAGGCTACTTTATAATCCACATACATTATCTTCACAGTTATACATAAACATAAATAAAATAAACTAAGGTTAAACAGGTCAGTCCCCACAGAAACACAGTGAGAAGTAACTCAAGAGCTTAGGCTGAGTTTATCAGAGTCTCAGTTAGTGTTTGATCACCAGAGTGAAAATCTATAGTGTCTGCTGAGAAAAAAGCACTATTTCACTTTCTTAATCATGTCAATGCAAATATGAGAATCCCACAGCACCATGACCTGCAGAACCCACCAAAAACAAGATTAAAATCCCACAACCCCCTATGGAACCATATCAAGATCCTTGCACCCAACTTTGATGCTGAGGCTCAGTGTTGCACTTTCACCCAGGCTGGTAATCCATCTACTCTGCAATATGGACACAGGCTCACTCATTTGAGTGCTGATAGTCCTCCACTACCTTCTCACAATTCCCCTTTTGTGCCTAGAACAGATATGATCCTGTGATCTCTGTGACAAAACTATATCCTTAATATACATGACCTAATTGTCCATTCCATCACATGCTGGTATGATTTAAGTGAAATGACATGGGTTAAAACCAGTGCAACAATTAGGGTAATCTCTGTTGATTAGATGCTCAGCTAGCATTACTTCTGCACCACCTTCATCTGTGTTGGTTGGGGTCAAGGTGAGAACTGCCTGTTTCTGTTTCACTTTGTTATGTGCTGCTTAAGGAAGAGGCAGTCCTATACTATCCCCACTAAGCTACTGATCCTTTTATTTTATGACCACTGTCTCAGTTCATCTGGTTGGTTGAACTCCTCCATTACCATCACTTTGCCCTTTTCAAAAGCCTTTTTGGTTCCTGCCAAGCTCTTTTTACCCACATTCCTTCTGATCAAATTGTCTAAAGTAAATATATGCTACTAACTTAGTCCCTTTCATGAATCCCACTTGGGCACTTAATTATATCCCAAAGAGAGCTCCTTCAAAGTCTTCCATGACTATCATGCAGTATTGTAGTTGGTAGACACAACCTGGCTAAAATGGCTACCACCTCAGTAAGTAAACGTTAAAACACATATTTGTGCTTAGCTATTATTTAGTGACATTATGATGAAAATTACAAGTCACAAAAGGGAAGACTTGGAATACTGAAAACACACTGAAGTCTTTTCACTGTTGTACAGGCTAACTTTATGCCTGAGGTGTGTGGCCAAGGAATCATTGGGAATGGGGGAGAAATAGGGTGCCTAAGAAAGAGATTTCTAAGGGGACCTAGGCACTTCCTCGTCCTTACCAAGGAGAAAAGATGGAACATTCTGCATCCTATTTTGAACACAGTGTCACAAAATTATTTGGAATGTGCATGGCACTCCCTGAAGTGTGGCTCAGCTGGAGTCATTCAGGGTAAGGCAGCTGCAGCTGGGGAGCCAGCTAAGAAATGGGACACAGCTGACTGGAGACAGTACTGCTATATGTGCTGCTATCATTTCAGCTCTTGGCAGGTGAGTTACTTGTACCACAAAGGGAATATCTTCACAGCACAGTTAACTCAGAAGACTGGCACCTTGTCTGAGCACTTACGTTGTTCCAGCCCAGGTGTGAGTAGCCACACTGCAAAGCCCTGCCTTAGTTACTGGGTATATCTATATTGCAATAAAAGACCTGTGGCACAGCCACACCAGCCTGAGTCAGTTGACTGAGGCTGCAGGGCTATCAAATTTGCAGTGTAGATGTTGAGGTTCAGGCTCAACTCTCCTTCCTCGTGGGGGGTCTCAGAACCGAGGCTCCAGACCAAGTTCAAACATGCCGTTGTTAGCTCCACAGCCTGAGCCTAAGTCAACTGACCTGGGCTCTGACACTTGGCATCATTGGGATTATATCACAGCGTAGCCATACCTCACTGGTGCTGCACTCATGCATGTGTGTGGCTAGGACTTCAGAGGCATTCGTTGAGCTGAAGTAAGCTGACCTGCTCTATAATTCCTTCCCAGTGAATTGTGAGAGAACATGTCTGTCCTGGGCACAAAAAGGGAATTGTGGGAAGGTAGTGGAGGACTATCAGCACTCAAATGAGTGACCCTGTGTCCATATTGCAGAGTGGGTGGATTACCAGTCTGGGTGAAAGCTCAGGTTTAAGTCCTCATGAAATCTAGATAGGAGGGTTTTGTGTGTTGATAGGAGGGAAATTAGGGCCAACTGCCGCGTTAACTCTGTACTGGGAATATACACAATGAAAAAACACCCACCTGAGCAGTGCAAGTTTCAGCACTGCAAAGGGGCAGTGTAGACAGTGCCACAGCACTGGAGCTGTGCTCCCAGCACTGGTAGCTATTCCCCTCACAGAAGTAGCTTTTTACAGCACTGGGCTTCCTCCCAGTGCTGGAGCAGTGACTACACAGCCACATTAAAGTGCTACCACCATTTTTGTCACAACCTGTGCTTTTAGTTTGGACAAAAGAAACTTTGTGGGAAGGAAATCAGCTGAGGACTCATCAGGTGAGCAACTAATTTAGGAGCCATTAAAGAAATTAACAGGCAGTTAGTGGATTCATAGACAGTGCTTAAATTACTGGGAGCATTTTTATTGTGAACCTGATGGTTGCTGCTTGATATATCTCTTAGGAAGAGGAGTTTGTAATTAAATTATTGATTCTTTGAATCATCATTGATGAACTGACTTCATCATTGATTTATAATTCTCTTCCTTGATTTCTGGATGCTGCCACTGAAATCCAAAATACTTCTGGCTTTGTTCACACAACGTCTTTGGAAGCTTGGCTACAAGGGCATTCTTTGGGCCCTCATATTAAAAAAAAAAAAGCTGCTCTAAAATACTTGCCAAACCAGTCTTAGAGAATAGTTAAATACTGGCTTGGTTTTCTGGTGATACTGAACACCTTTGCCTCCCAGTGAAGTCAGTGAAAATCAGGCCACGTGTACAGGTGTCTAAATATGGATTTCAGGTGCCTGGTTTTAGATCACAAGTTTGAAAATACTGGCCTTTTCTTTAACCATGAAAGATGGTTTCTCTTAGCAGCTTTTGTTGGGTCTCAAGGTAGCATTCTTCTATGGAGATAAATGGCCAGCAGGGTCCACCTTAGTGAGGCCTGAGAAAAGTAGATAAGGTAGTTTCCCGACAGTCCATCTCACACTGAGACAGTTTCAGTCCCTCTTTCAACACTTGGCTTTGGAATTTGAGATTAAATTGAGCATTCTCCTAAACTTCCTCAAATTCACTGAACTTTTATCTTCTAATCAATATTCTTGATTTGTATAAATCATGTTTAATACCAAAATAAAAGCCCTTTGAGTACAGAATAATTCATTTAATGATTCCTCGTGCAGATTTAATCTATGCTAATTAGTTATTGCCTACTCAAAAATACTTACTTTCTGCATATTATAGCAGTAAGCAATGCCACGGAACATATGAATACTATAAGAGCAATGAGAATCGTGTAGGCCTTGGAGTCTACTGGAGTCCTTGGCTGGTTTTTTCCTAGATTTAAAAAAAAAGAAAGAAAGAAAGAAAGAAAGAAAGAAAGAAAAGTGGTGAGATTTTTTCCTTTGGAAAAAACACATTGGGAAAAATTCTTCTAATAGATAAGCTCTTGGAACCAAGCTTACTTCATTCAGTGCGTTTACATGGATATAACTGAGATCACAATTTATATCTCTCCATATAAAATCTTTTATATCTATGACTGGGAAGCATTCTGTAGCAAATTCAGCATTAAGAACTTCTTCCACATGGCTAGGTTTTGATGTATGCATAGAAGAAAGAAAGCGAGCTAAGAATTGTCATGAATCAGGGCCACAGTCGTTATCAGTACAGTGCACCCTGCTATGTTAACATACTGAGTTGTGCAATTCCACACAACAGGCAAATATGGCCGAGTCAGCAATAAAGAGACAGTTTGCTTATAATCATGGTCACAAAAAACTTGTTTTCCGTTAAACCACCCTTCAGTTATTTATATTAATCCTTTCAAGCCAGGAGCTGGATTTTCCTGGCTTAATAGCCATGGCCAATAAAACATGCAGTGAGACCACCGATCTTTCTTTGAAGTCTGTTGTTTATCCTCCTTCAGGAAGAATGTCACTGCTTCAACTGCCTGGGGGCAGAAACACCTATTACATTAAGGACAATGTTCCTATTTGACAAAGGTGTTCCTAATGTCACATTTCACCACTCTGAGCTATAGAAAGAAAATATTTACTTTTGAACTTTTAGATTTTAAAGTCCCCACCCTTCCCATGTCTATGAGAATGGCACAAGGCCTATATCGAGGTGACAGAATGACTGTCACTGAATAATTGAAAGAATTTAAATTGGTGAGCAGCACCATACTATTTCAAAAAGAAATAATATTCACCTTTGGAACAGATTCTTTTCTGGGGAATGAAGGACTAAGTGTCTAAGCATGCAGATCTTAAGTGAGTAGTCTCCCTGTAGTCATTGAGACTACTTTTGTGGGTATGGAGTGCTCACATGAGAAACAATTTCAGGATTGGGTCCTCTGCCATTGCAGCTCAGCGACCTGGGCTAATATTGTGTATATTAATTACCGCTATTGATTTTAATAGGTTTTTTTTTTTAATTCTGGTTACAAATATACTTCAAGAAAATGAAGCCTAAGGCCAAGCTGGGCTCAGGGCAAGTCTGGGAGGGTGGGGTGGAAAGTGACTCTAAGATGCATTTACATTTTCTTAGTCCTTAAACTGGAGTGAGCTATTCCTGGTTCCCAGCACAAAGTAGAACAATCCTGAGGCTTCTGTGCCTTATTTTGGCTGCCTGTGATCCTAAATAGCCATAAAGTAAGGCAGGAATCAGGAATACAAATTTCTGTTTGTAAATAAGAGAAACCTAGCAACCTTAACTGAAACTGAATTAAGTTTGTTGTGGGGAATTTAATTGTTTTTTTTCAGGCTTTAAGGGAATGATCCTGGTGAGACATCTAAGTGCATTTTTAGTTTTTTCATCAGTTTGAATACGATTCATGTTTGCAATTAATTAGTGATGCAACATATGAGGTTGCAAGTTCAAGTTCTGCAAAACACGTGTGAAACCAGTTCTCCACTGCAGACCCACTTGACGCATAAACAGTTCATTGTCGTAGGCTAGATCGTGTCTAATAAGTTCTCCACAGACAAGCAGACTAAGATTTACCCAGTTATCCTCTGCAAATTCAACATTTGCCAAAGTTATCACAGTTTGCTATCTGAGACAAGGCAGTATTTCTTCATACTTCAGATAAGAAGTAAGGGCCCTGCTAATGGCAGGCCAGGTCTACATTATGATTTTAGGTCGAATTTAGCAGCGTTACCTCGATTTAACCCTGCACCCATCCACACAACGAAGCCTTTTTTTTCGACTTAAAGGGCTCTTAAACGCGATTTCTTTACTCCACCTCTGACAAGGGGATTAGCACTGAAATCGGCCTTGCCAGTCAAATTTGGGATAGCATGGATATAATTCGATGGTACTGGCCTCTGGAAGCTATCCCAGAGTGCTTCATTGTGACCACTCTGGACCACGCTCTCAACTCAGATGCACTGGCCAGGTAGACAGGAAAAATCCCACAAACTTTTGAATTTCTTTTTCTGTTTGGCCAGTGTGGTGAGCTGATCAGCACAGGTGACCATGCAGAGCTCATCAGCAGAGGTGACTATGGAGTCCCAGAATCGCAAAAGAGCTCCAGCATGGACCGAACAGGAGGTATGAGATCTGATCACTGTATTGGGAGATGAATCCATGCTAGCTGAACTCTGTTCCATTAAATGACAAGCCAAAACATTTGAAAAAGTCTCCAAGGGTATGAAGGGCAGAGGCTATAACAGAGACTCACAGCAGTGCTGCATGAAAATTAAGGCACTCAGGCAAGCCTACCAAAAAAACACAGAGGCAAATGGCCGCTCCGGGTCATAGCCCCAAACATGCCACTTCTATGATGAGCTGCATGCCATTCTAGGAGGTGCAGCCACCAGTACCCCACCCCTGTGCTTTGATTCCATCAATGGAGTAGGACGCAACATGAAAGCGGGTTTTGGGGACAAGGAAGATGATGAGATTGAAGATAGATCACAGCATAGAAGCGGAGAAACCAGTTTCCCCATCAGCCAGGATCTGTTTCTCACCCTGGACCTGGAGCCAGTAACCCTGACCCAAGGCGGGCTTCCGGACCCTGTAGGTGGAGTAGGGACCTCTGATGAGTGTACCTTTGTAAATATTAGACAAGCTTTAAAAGCAAGCATGTTTAATTATTTATTTGCCCTGGCATTCACAGCCAGTACAGCTACTGGAAAAGTCTGTTAATATGTCTGGGGATGGAGAAGAAATCCTCCAGGGACATCTCCATAAAGCTCTCCTGGATGTACTCTCAAAGCCTTTGCAAAAGGATTTTGGGGAGGGCAGCCTTATTCCGTCCTCCATGGTAGGACACTTTACCATGCCAGGCCAGTAGCACGTAGCCGGGAATCATTGCAGAACAAATCATTGCAGCACATGGTCCTGGTGTTTGCTGGCATTCAAACAACATCCATTCTTTATCTCTGTATTATCCTCAGGAGAGTGATATCATTCATGGTCACCTGGTTGAAACAGGGTGGTTTTATTAAGTGGACATTCAGAGATGCCCTTTCCTTCTGGGCTGTTTGCCTGTGGCTGAACAGAAATGTTCCCCACTGTTAGCCACGTGGTGGAGGGGAGAGGTGAAGCCATCAAAATGTGACCTTGTAATGAAAGCACATGTGCTATGTAATGTTAACAGCAAGGTTTACCATGAAAGAGTGTACCCAATGTTCTACAAAATGTGTCTTTTTAACTAGCATACACACTTTTTTTTTCTTCCACCAGTTGCATATGTTTCTCCTTCCCAGAGGCTAGTGAAGATTAGAAGGTGAAAAACATACATTCGGGATGAAATGTTCTCTAAGTTCATGCTGTCCTCCCACACTGACAGAGCACAGCAGAATGCATGGAGGCAGACAATGTCAGAGTGCAGAAAAGCACAATGTGAACATGAGGAGAGGTGGCGGGCTGAAGAGAATAAGTGGTTGGCTGAAGATGATAGGTGGCATCAGCTTGCTGACAGAAGGCAGGATTCAATGCTCAGGCTGCTGGAGCATCAAACTCATATGCTCCAGCATATGGTTGAGCTGCAGGAAAGGCAGCAGGAGCACAGACTGCCGCTACAGCCCCTGTGTAACCAATTGCCCTCCTTCCCAAGTTCCATAGCCTCTTCACTCAGATGCCCAAGAATGTGGTGGGGGGCCTCCAGCCACTCCACCCCAGAAGACTGTCCAAGCAACAGAAAGCTGGTATTCAATAAGTTTTAAAATTTTTAAGTTTTAAAGTGCAGCTTGGCCTTGGCCTTCCCTCCTCCTCCACCCCTCCCGGCTACCTTGGCAGTTATCCCTCTGTTTGTGTGATGAATTAATAAAGAATGCATGAATGTGAAGCAACAATGACTTTATTGCCTCCGCAAGCGGTGATCGAAGAGGAGAGGGGAGGGTGGTTAGCTTACAGGGAAGTAGAGTGAACCAAAGGTGGGGTTTCATCAAGGAGAAACAAACAGAACTTTCATACCAAAGCCTGGCCAGTCATAAAACTGGTTTTCAAAGCTTCTCTGATGCCTACCGCACACTCATGTACACTTTTAACTCCCCTGGTGTCTGGCTGTGCATAATCAGCAGCCAGGCAATTTGCCTCAACCTCCCACCCTGCCATAAATGTCTCCCCCTTACTCTCACAGATATTGTGGAATGCACAGAAAGCAGTAATAACAATGGGAATATTGGATTTGCTGAGGTCTATATGAGTCAGTAAACTGCGCCAGCGTGCTTTTAAACATCCAAATACACATTCTACCACCATTCTGCACTTGCTCAGCCTATAGTTGAACAGCTCCTGACTACTGTCCAGGCTGCCTGTGTATGGCTTCATGAGCCATGGCATTAAGGGGTAGGCTGGGTCCCCAAGGATAACTATAGGCATTTCAACATCCCCAACAGTTATTTTCTGGTCTGGGAAGAAAGTCCGTTCCTGCAGCTTTTGAAACGGACCAGAGCTCCTGAAGATGCAAGCGTCATGTACCTTTCCCGGCCATCCCACGTTGATGTTGGTGAAACGTCCCTTGTGATCCACCAGTGCTTGCAGCACCATTGAAAAGTATCCCTTTTGATTTATGTACTCGCTAGCTTGGTGCTCCGGTACCAAGATAGGGATATGAGTTCCGTCTATCGCCCCACCACAGTTAGGGAATCCCATTGCAACAAAGCCATCCACTATGGCCTGCACATTTCCCAGAGTGACTAACCTTGATATCAGCAGCTCTTTGATTGCATTGGCTTTTTGGATCACAGCAGCGCCCACAGTAGATTTGCCCACTCCAAATTGATGCCCGACTGACTGGTAGCTGTCTGGCACTGTAAGCTTCCAGAGGACTATCACCATTCGCTTCTCAACTGTGAGGGCTGCTCTCATCTTGGTATTCTGGTGCTTCAGAGCAAGGGAAAGCAAGTCACAAAGTTCCATGAAAGTGCCCTTATGCATGCGAAAGTTTGCAGCCACTGGGAATCATCCCAGACCTGCAACACTATGTGGTCCCACCAGTCTGTGCTTGTTTCCCAGGCCCAGAATCAGCATTCCATGGCATGATCCTGCCCCATTAACACCATGATATGCACATTGCTGGGGCCTGTACTTTGTGAGAAGTCTATGTCCTCATCACTCTCGTCATTGTGCTGCTGTCGCCTCCTCGCCTGGTTTCGCTTTTGCAGGTTCTGGTTCTGCATATACTGCAGGATAATGCGTGTGGTGTTTACAGTGCTCATAATTTCCTCAGTGATCTGAGCGGACTCCATGCTTGCCATGCTATAGCGTCTGCACTGAAAAAAGGCGCAAAGCGCTTGTCTGCCGTTGCAACTGACGACATGGCTTGCAGGGAATTAAAATCAACACAGGGAGTGGCTTTGCATCAAGGAGAAACACAAACAACTGTCACAAAGAATGGCTCCCCCTTAAGGATTGAACTCAAAACCCTGGGTTTAGCAGGCCATTGATTTCACGGAGGGAGGGGAGAGCCAATGAATATAAAGCAAATCTGATCTATTTCTTGTTTTGATCCACTCCATCTATCTTATACATCTTAGGCTGGCAGCAGATGGTGCAGTATGACTGCTAGCCATCATCATCTCCTGAGTGCTTGGCAGAAGACGCTGCATTACAATTGCTGGCCATCGTCATCTCCTGGGTGCTCACCAGAAGACGGTGAAGTACGACTGCTAGCCATCATCATCTCCCGGGTCCTTGCCAGAGGATGGTGCAGTATGACTGGTGAATGACCTGGCAGAGTCACTCCCATGTCTGCCCAGGCACCCCGACCGACCTCACCGAGGTCAGCTAAAAGAGCACCCAGGAGTACAACGATGATGGCTACCAGTCCTAATGTACTGTCTGCTGCCAAAAGGCAACAAGCTGCTGCTGTGTAGCAATGCAGTCCCACATCTGCCAGCACCCAGGAGACGTATGGTGACGGTGAGATGAGCGGGCTCCATGCTTACCATGGTATGGCATCTGCACATGTAACCCAGGAAAAAAAGGCGTGAGACGCTTGTCTGCTGTTGCTTTCATGGAGGGAGGGAAGGAGGGAAAGGGGGGCCTGACGCCATGTACCCAGAACCACTCATGACACTGTTTTTGCCCCATCAGGCATTGGGATCTCAACCCAGAATTCCAGTGGGTGGCGGAGACTGTGGGAACTGTGCAATAGCTACTCACAGTGCAATGCTCTGGAAGTTGACGCTAGCCTCAGTACTATGGACGCAGTCCACTGAGTTAATGCACTTAGACCATTTTGTGTGGGAACACACACAATTGACTGTATAAAAATGTTTTCTAAAAAAAAGACTTCTATAAATTCAACCTAATTTTGTAGTGTAGACATTCCTGCAGCTGAAAGAACTTAACAAAGGGCCCTAACCTGGCAACTCAGAAATTGTGAATGTGGCAAATTTTGACCCCTGCTCCAGTAGGTTCTCAAGCTGGAAGGGAGTAGAATGTATTCAGAGGAAGGAGGTGACAGCAGCGGCTGGTGGCTGGGCATCCAGTTCTGAAGGCAATGGAGAAATAAGGGTGGCATGGTATGGTATTGCCATTCTTTCTTCTGCTCTGCTGCTGGTGGCAGTACTGCCTTCAAAGCTGGACACCCCACCAGCAGCCTCTGCTCCCTGCTCTGCCTTCAGAGCTAAGGAGGCCATATATGTACTTGTGGGCTGGGAGCGGGCCAGGAAGGGTTGTAAACTACTACAGACAGAAAGAAGGGGGGGTGTAATCAAATAAGTTTGAGAACCACTGGCTTATAGGACTTATAAATGACTCATAAAGGGTTGGGGGAAATTTCCCCAGCATGGAAACAGGGTAGGGCCAATGTAAGCAGCCCTACACTGCCTTCCTTCATTTTGCAGGCAGAGCTTGGTCAGCATCAGAGCACTGCTGTGGGCCCACTTCTGAAGGACGCTCTGTTACCAGGAGCTGGGTGAAGGTACCCAGTGAATTCATTAGAGCCAACTAGGCAGATTAGCACATTAATGTTCATTAGAGACAAGGTATAAAGGCGTTGAAGAGTTTGGTAAACAGGAGAGAGCAAAGTGAAGAACATTTTTTTAAAAGAAAATCAGGAAGTAAAGAAATATAACTCCAAAGATAAGAGTGAGAGGGGATGGCTGAGTACAAACAGTTGATAATGTGTCATGATAAGATAACTGCTACTTCTGTGAAAACATGTTTAGAAATCAGGAAATACAGTATCAAGTGGATCAGATCTACGCAAATTAATGCCTTCCAAAGATACTAACCTTCACAGATCCCCATGGGAGTTCAGGTAACTTCTAATAAGGAGTATCAGACCTCACCATTCGCTTTGACTTTTGGCATTAGCACACCAGCACCCATATCACCATGGGGGAGTGTGTGTGTGTGTGTGTGTGTGTGTGTGTGTGTGTGTGGCAGGTACGTGTCAAATTTCAAGAAGTAAACAGCTAGCAGAACATGCTGATTTCTTCAGGTGTGATGCATGTCAGACCCAGCTGTGCCAGCTCAGGCTAGGATCTTGTCATATTAGAGAGCAAAATTGCCCCAGGCTAGTGATTATATGGAGACACCTAAGGACACTGCAGGTTACTACAAGACAGAGATTCAGGAGGTGGCATTCATTTCTCTGAAATAGTATTCCACCAATCATGTCTACATTTGCCATTTAAAGCGGAAAAAGTCCCTTTTTTGTGCAAAAACCATAGGAGCATCTACACTTGCCAATGACTTTTTGCAGTAAAACTCAGAAGTTTCACCGCAAAGAGAAAACCACCTCCACGAGAGGGGTACAGCTCTCACCGGTGATGTTTTTGCAGTGATGTGCAACTGAAGACACGTTCTTCCTGTTTACACAGCTTTTAATCTCTACAGGATATCCCTCAATCAGGGCCGGTGCAACCATTTAGGCGACCTAGGCAGTCGCCTAGGGCGCTAGGATTTGGGAGGCACCATTTTCTTCTGCAGCGACTGCAGTGGCCGGATCTTCGGCCACCCCAGTCGCCGCCGGTATTTAGGCGGAGGGAGCTGGGGCAAGGGAATGCGGGGGGGAGGGGGCCTCTTGCAGCAAGTAAAGGGTGGGGGGTGGCACGCAGGGGAACTCTCCTCCCCAGCTTACCCCTGCCCTGCCTCCTCCCCGAGCATGCCATATCCACTTCACTTCTCCCACCTCCCAGGCTTGCAACGCCTGAGCTGATTGGCGCCGCAAGCCTGGGAGGTGGGAGAAGTGAAACAGCCACGGCATGCTCGGGGGGGGGAAGCGGGACAGGGGTGAGCTGCTTCATTTCTCCCACCTCCCAGGCTTGCGCCGCCAATCAGCTTAGGCACCACAAGCCTTGGAGGTAGGAGAAGTGAAGCAGCGACGGTGTGCTCGGGGTGCTCGTGCACGGAGCAGGAATGAGCTGGGGCGGGGGATGTGCCACAGGGTGGAGGGTGCGAGCTGCTGTGGGAGGAGGCGGGGGGAGAGGGCGCAAGGTGGAAGTTTCACCTAGGACGTGAAACATCCTTGCACCGGCCCTGCCCACGATGCCTAGGTGACCACTCTGGCAGCAGCTCTGCTGCTGTGATGCCAAGTAAACAGACATTCACCTCTCCCCCTGTAAAGCCCTGGGAACTTTGAAACTTCCCACAGGACCTAGCCTCAAAATGGAGAGAGCTGCACTGTGGAATAGCTGCTCTCATTGTTGATGGAAGTGCTGCAAATATAAACACTCTCTGATGCCTATGGAAGTAAGTGAGTGCACAAACCAGCACTTTTCTTTCACCAGTTCACTATCACTGTTGAAACTGAGAGCACAAAAATTCTGCAAGTGTAGACATGGCCAATGCTCCAACATTGCACCAGTAGGCAGGAGAGAGCTATATACACTCCCCTAGGATCCTGATCTCAGAGGTGCCAAGCATGCACAGCTCTCATTAACTTCACAGAGAGTTGTGGGTGTAGTTCAGTCAATCCTTTTCAACCAGCTCTAAAACGTGAACCAATCAGTTTCACTTTCTGGTTCTCATGTGTTAGCAATACAATTGCATTTGTGTTCACAACACCATGTTTATTTTTAGGAAGCTGTTTTTATTGATTCTTTTAATTAAAACCTGAATTTGGGATCTAAACTATTTTCAAGTGTTCTTTCAAACAAACGTTTCATTTATCCACACATTTCTTTATGAATGGAACCCATATTCTGGTCTACCCAGAGGTAGCAAGTAGTAGCAACAATTAAAGAGTCAATGTACATCCTCAGATATACTTGCATAGCTTCCATTGAAGTTAATGGTGCAGTACATGCTCATGATTAAACAGAATTTAGCCTTCAGTAACGTATGTATTAAAGTAACTATTAGACAAATACATTTTGATTCTTACCAATATAAAGAGGTTCAGTCCAATCACTCCAAAATCCTTCACTACACCATGATTGACGATTAGCTCTTATCTGTATGGAGAATCTGCAGGTGTCATCAATACTTAAACTGAAACTATTTAACGTTGTTTCCAGTATCTGTTAAAAACAACATAACTCTGTCATAGATTTCTTAAGACTAATATGGTCAAGATAACAACACTTAAATTGCTACAGTTACGAAACTTCAGAAATAAATTTACAATATTTGCTTTAGGCATAAATATAAGCATTGATTATTGTGTTTGTTCTTCTTTTAAATTAGTTTTAATAGCCTAGAGGTGGATGCCAAAGACTTGATTTTCACACAAAACCTCCATATTTGTGGGCACAATTTTGCCCCACAATTAATTACATCCACCATTTTTCACCTGCAATTCATTCAGGCCAAATTTTTCAAAAGTATTCACTGGTTTTGGGAGCTCAGTTTGAGACTCTTAATGTTGGGTTTTCAGAGTTGCTGAGCACGTGTACCTTTGACAGAATGGACCTGGATGCATCAAGATGAGCATCCAAAACTGACGAACATTTTAAATTGTTCCATTAGTGTTTTCCAAGCTAAAATATGGGTATAATTCATAATTAGGGGTGAAATCTTAGTCCCATTAAAGTCAGTGGGAGTTTTCCCATTGATTTCAGTGGGACTAAGATTTGACACTAGTTCTGTAGATTTTAGAGGATGGTAGTTGGCGTTCTGATTACATGCATAATTTGAAACTCAAAAGATGTCCATGAACCAGAAGACTTTTTCACTAGATTACATATGAGACCTATTCTAGACATATAAAAAAGACAGTTCATAGTCAATTTATATCGAATACCTCAACTTTTAACAAGTTACCTGTCTGTAATCCATCTTCCAGTTGTAGATGTTAAGTTCATATTCAAAACAGTCCTCTAGGAAAGAAGAAGCTGGCATTTCCCACGTGATCAGGAGGTTATTTTGTTTTAAAAACACGGTGACATTTCTGGGAGGATTCACTTTCTCTAGAAAATGAATAAGATACCAGTGTGTTAGCAATATAGCAAGTCTCTTGGCAGGAGGTTGTTCGAAGTTTGGTTATGGTTTGGATTTGGTTGAATGTATAGCCCATGAGTTTCTCTTTGAGTTTGTTGTAAGATAGCTTTAAAAGAACTGAATATATCAGTGGAAAAACAAACACTGAAAAGAAGGTAAAGCCACTGATATATCAACAATTACTGAGTAACTGACTTCCTTTATTACAAGATTTAAAAAAAACAAAAAACAAACAAAAAAACCCATTCAATTATTTCATGCCTTGTAAGATTCATTATTGACAAAGACAAGGTAAGGAGATTTTTTTCATTCAAAATAGGTCTTGTTGCTATAACCTTTCTCCCCCTCCCTCCCCCTGCTTTTCTCCTTAGCTTCCATCAGCTTACGTAGGGTGACCAAGGGTGGCTCTAGCTTTTTTGCCGCCCCAAGCACAGCAGTCTGGCAGCCTTTGGTGGCACGTCTGCGGGAGGTCCCCAGTCCCACGGATTCGGCGGCTTGCCTGCGGGAGGTCCTCCAGTCCCGTGGCTTTGGCGTACCTGCCACCGAATTGCACTGAAACTGCGGGACTGGCAGACCTCCTGCAGGCAAGCCGTCGAAGGCTGCCTGACTGCCGCCCTTGCAGGGACCAGCAGGCCACCACCGCCCGGCTAGCTGCCCTAGGCATGTGCTTGGAGCTCTGGTGCCTGGAGCCACTGCTGAGGGTGACCAGACAGCAAATATGAAAAATGGGGACAGTGTGTGTGTGGGGGGGTGGTAATAAGTGCCCATATAAGAAAAAGCCCTGAATATCAGGACTGTACCTATAAAATTGGGACACCTAGTCACCCTAAGCTTTTGTCACCATACATCATTTCATGTTGCCTTATTTTAGGGATCGTATCATGCCCCCTAGAATTGTGTATATGGATGCTGCCCTCCACACAAATTTTGCCTTTCCTGTGCCAAAGGTGGTGCTATATGTCCTGCTGAGTGCATCTGTGTTGTAAGACCTTCCCATTTTTCAACATCATTTTGGTAATATGGTGACTGGAATACAATACTTCAGTGTATTCCAGGTACCATGCTGCCATAAAGTTTCTAAAAAATTGCAAGAAGTTCAGAGAAGAGCATTGAAACTGAGTATGTGGATACCTCTAAGAAGTAAGTTAAAAAAGTTAAATGTCTCTCTTAATTAAGCAACATATGAAAGAAGATGTGATAAGTCTATAAATAAGTGAAGGTTGTAAAAACTCAGATGGGAGAGGAATTATATAAGAGAATCAAAGGGGTATAAACTAGACTAAAGGGATGACATTAAGAAAAGGAAAATTAACCTATCAGGAAAAGCTTCCTTCCAATGAAATGTGTTAAACTGTATAATAAAAACTGATAAAAGCTGCATTGCTTGGGACATTTAAAGCTAGACTGGATAAAGCAGTAAAAAAAATACTGTGGGAAACCATACTTTAGCAGACAGATCAATTAGATGAACTAATAGGTTATTTCTACCTCTTATTTTTATTGTCCTAGAATTTAAACCTAACTGTTAACACCACACAGTTAAAATCATCATATTTCCCCTAGTTCCACACTAACACCTCCACTTTCAGAAAATATCCATGCAAAACCTTAAACTAGCCCATATCTTAAACTGGACCATGAATCATTCAAACCATCAATGAACTTCAACAAATCTTTAAACCAAAATGCATAGCAGGTTTGAGTTTTATACCAGATTTTTTAAAGATTTCACTGCAAACATTTCACCAAGATCTAAGAAATTATACCAATATTTGAATGTGTAAAAACTAAAAATATTTACTCACCAATGGCATGTGGATTAAATAACTGTTCAAAAGGTTTGATTGCAGTGTACTTGCTTGACCCATTAATGTGTATTACGATGACTTCGTCAATTTCACTAGTCTTTATGTAAGTGTTTGAAAATCGACAACCAATATTTCTCTCCCATTTGTCTTTACTATATTCTTGGCATTCTTCAGTGTAGCTATTATACCTAAATTAGATTAGTTTGTAAGACACTATTAGCTTAAGGAAACTAACAAGGGGTAAAAATAGAAGCAGACCCTTACCTGTAAAATAAAAAGTATTTTGTATCTTCTGGTGCCTCTTTGCCAGCAAGCCAGGTGCAATGAAGAGATGCAGTATTATCAATGGCCGTGTAAATCACACAGGACAAGTTAGTAACTGATGTGTCAACAGCACCTATAGCACCAACAATACATAAAAGGTTGCACTTGTAAGGTAATAAGTGCTAAATATTTACTAGCACGTTCTTATTACTCATGAATATAAAATAACAAAATACAATTGATTATAATCTTTGGTTCCTTGTATATGTATATATTCTATCAAATCTGTCTAGATATCAAATATTTATACAAGATTGGGATGTCTCTCTCATGAGTGGTGAAGCAGTTCATCCCAAACACTACAAATTGTTATTTTGATACCACCGGACACCACCATGTACTCTGTGTATGCCCCTCAATTACAGGAAACAATGTTTAGAAATGTTTTAGAAAGTTTTAAGATATTTTCTCTTATCCCCATTCACTTGAAGCAATTTCTTTAAACCCCATTCCAGCAAACACGTAAGCACGTTATACTATATTTGATGGTCTATATGAGTACAGCCCTACTTCATTTGTGATAGTATGCAAATTGCAGACCTTGCGGCTTCCACTGCAATTTTTATTTTAATTGGCTTACTTTGCACAGTCCACAATTTTGCAGACATTTTTATTATGCAATTAATACTGCACTAACGTTTAATGCCTGTAAAAGGCTAAAGTGACTGGACTCGATTTCTACAGCAGTTGTGTTGAGACTTTTAGTCTTCTGAATTTTATACTGAACCGGTCACTGTTTTAAAATAAATGTAATATAGTTGCAGCAAAATGATTGGTGATCAAAAAATAGCAGGCATAACATAATACTTCAGTGTTTATATCGTTCCAGTAAATTTTTCTTAAACAAATAGGTCTGTTTTGGCTTTTCCAAATTACTGCTATTAATAAAGGTCCATTATTACTTTTCCACGATTTTCCATGTCTGGTTCGCAACTCAGCCACAATTATTTAAAGTTTGTCAGTCGGGCCTTATACATCAGCCCAAAGAGTTAACGATGTTAACATGACCCTGTAACTTTCCAACATTAAACAGTTTTAAACAACCTGTAACATTTGATAAACAAAGACCTCAGCCTGCTTAGTACCATGGCAAACACATCATTAAAAAACCTTTTAACCTGTTTTTAAAGATAGAGAAAAGAAAGGAAAACACTTAAAACATTTAAAATGTCAAGTATTAAGCAAGACTTTCATTTTAACAACACCCCTTGTTCCCTTTCCTTTACCTATAGACAGTCTTTAGAAGGAAAAAAATCTTTGTTTGATAGTCTCTTAAATGGTCCTTTTTGGGGAAAAGAGAAAAAGTTAGTTGAGATGGGCTGGAGCTGCTGTTGCCGTTCTTTTTAAAGTCTGATCCCATTTCCTAGAAGGCAAAACAAGACAAATACACACAAGAGGAGAGAAAAGAACAGGAAAGATAGAAAACGCAGCTTTAGTCTCTGGTGTTAACTTCCATTTGCAAACTTATTGCTGGAGAAACACAGGCATGGCACAGTCTTATCAGCCACTCCAAGACTTGGCAAACTTGTACTAGTGTTGGACTATTTAGACACTGCTTTTATCTGCCTCTCTAGGCATGGACTCACAGATATATTGGAAAAGTATGCAGTCTTGGCTGGCTAAGCCAGACTTCTATTAAATAGAAGGCAAATGAAGAGCGATAGGAAAGAGAAGAAATAAGGTGGGGTGGGCAAAAGATACACAGGCAGGGAAGAAAACAACACAGTCTCAGACTCCAGACAGTGTCCAGGATTTAGCCAGAGCCAGTAGGGGTAGTGATATCATCTGGGTCTTGCCTTTCGGCTGAGTCTGTTCAAAATATCTCTTAGTAGTAGGATGACAAAGACCCACTGGCATCACAGTGGATCCCAAGGTTCCAGTAGGCAGGGGAGGGAGGAAAGCCATGGCGGTGAACGTTGCTTGTTTCTGTTTTCCCATCTTTCAGTCACTGGTTATTGGCAGACAGCTGCTGCTTGATTCCCCCCCTCCCCCCACATAAAGTCTTTTCTTTTAAGGCACCCAAAAGGCAATGATGAGCAGAAGAGCCCATTGCCTCATTATTTAGTTCACCAATTAGGTCTAATTTCCAAAACACCAATTTTGGTTCACTGACTGCCAGTCTCAGACTTTTCTTGTTTACCAGGCATGATCTTAACACAGTGCTTGAGTTATAACAGTAGGCTAATTCCGTCTCCCTTTTATATCTTTCCCCATCAACATTTATTGTAGTGTATGGGGGAGGGATAACTCAGTGGCTTGAGCATTGGCCTGAGCATTCACCTGCTAAACCCAGGGTTATGAGTTCAGTCCTTAAGGGGGGGCCACTTAGGGATCTGGGGCAAAAATTTGTCTGAGAATTGGTCCTGATTTGAGCAGTGGGTTGGACTAGATGACCTCTCTCGAGATCCCTTCCAAACCCTGGCATTCTATAATTGTGACATTTTCTGATCTTTCACTCACTTCTTACAACTGAGCTCACAGTTAGGGTAAATTTGTAGGCCCAAATATTACTACACACATGCATAATTTTAAGCCTCTCCATAGTCCCATTGGCTTGTAAGGGCTTTGAATCAGGCTCAATAGTATAAGGCTTTCTCAAGCAGTTTGCATGATGTCTGACACGTACACATACATACACACATATGTAAACAGACCTATCTCTCTCTAAATAAACATTTCAAACATCAAGAGCTTCTTAAAATCACTTCCATTTCATTCTTCCACAGAATCGGTTGAACATGTTTGCATAAAGAAAGTCAGACTAGAACAGATACAACACTGCCCTTCAGGCTTTATGATGTAATTGGCACATTTAGACTTGAGCTGGTCTAAACTGTCTCTAGAGCAGAAGTGAACTGAATTATTAAACAAGAGGGGATTAGATGATCTCAGCTACTGTCTTTCAAGAACTCTGTTGCAAGGATTATCAAAGTTGTACAGCTGCTGTATGTATTCCAGGCTTGAGGGCTTCAAAGAGTGAGTCTGGCTAGCATGGAGATGACAAGAGTTCCAGAGAGACTGAAATCAGATATAGATTGGAAAGGAGATAGAAGAAGCAATGGAGATAACTATGATTCTCTGAGACCTGTTTCCTTAGTTTTTTTGTACCATAAGGCTCTGGTTGATGATATTGCTGGATATCAGGAAAATGAAAATTCTGTAGGAGATGAGTGCTACAAACTTGTCTCATGGAGAATTCAAAATCCTAAAACAGGAGTATGTTTTTTAAACCAAAGGGTGGATGGTTAGATTTGATTTAGAAGAATGCGAGTCCATTTACAGGATGAAATCTTACAATAGCAGTATAACCTTCTACATGCATTTCTACCATCTAAAGTGCCTCTCCCTTGACCTTTAGGGATCATTTCTAAGGTTGAAAAATAGTGCCCATCTCCATTCAGTACTTTCAGCATAGATAGACAATTAGTTAAAACTGTGATGAGGAATCAGCTCCACTAGAAACCAAACAGGATTCCCCAATGTATTTCACAGACCTCTCAACAGTTTTTAAGTAATAGTAATTTAAAGTCTACCAGTGACCTACAGGTGAAAAAGGCTGTTATTCTGGTACCAGTCCCCTGAGTCAATGAATCTTCCAAGATGTGCATCTTTCTGTTCTTTTCATTTCAGGATCTTACACATCCTCATGATATCTCTGCCCACTCCTTGCTCTAACAAAACCACTACTCCACCTCCTCTTTATCAATTATATTGGCAAAACCAGGCTAATCTTAACTGATACCCTAAATCTCAGCCATCTTCTCCTCCTTGGGAATTTATGTGTTGTCTCTCCTGCGGGACAAATTCTGATACCCATACTCAGACTGAATAGCATCTTTCCTCACAAGTAGTGCCATTGACAAAATGAAGTAATAGAGTCATAATTAGGAGTAAATTGCTATTCAGTGTGAATAAAGATATTGGAATCTGGAAGAAAACTATTGTATAAGAACAATGCCATGTAGAGCAGGAGATGTGTCTCCCTTTTGAAGTTTTTAACCTGTCATCCTTTTCATACTTTCTTGTCTACAGACTAGAACATAACATAAAATTAAATCCTTGTTCGTAACACATCTTACCTGGTGGAGCTTGAAGTTTAGCTGTAACCCAGTTACTTTCTATTTGCAAGTTGTTATAGAGAAGCAATGTCCGAATACGTGCAGAAAAACCATTATGAAGCACAGCTGTACGGGTACTGCAAGTTTTCTTTGTCTCGTACTTGAAAAATAAACAACTCATTAGTATCAAATGCAATGATACCTAACCTAGGTTCTCACTCAGGGGACCAGCAAAGGTTGATCTCCTAACAAAAGTGGCCTTTAACTAAGGTTCAAATCATATGATATTTGAACCCATATGAAGGTACTTTAAATGTATTGCTTAAGATGGGGGATTGCATACTGGAAATGGGTTAAATGAAGGTTTTCATGTACAGAATTTTGGTGAAACATGGATTCAAATGCTATCTATATACTGGTGTCAATCTGCAATAAATGCAGTAACATCAGTGGTGGATTATACCATCCAGAAACAGTGCTGATTCAACACCTCTCCTGGACAGCCTTCAACAGGCCAAAAATTAAAACTGCCCTCACTTAGTAGAATTCCTTGGGAAGAGTGACAGCAGTACTGACACCTGCTATCTCCTGGGGTTAATCTCCCTTGGAACAGATTTCTTCCCATAGACAGAGAGAGAGATGGATCTGGGTTAATATATTTGTTTATGATATAAAACCAAAAGTAAATCTGATGAGCCAATGTATCTGAAAGTCATATCTTAATCAGTAAATCTTGCGTTTGAATTTGATATAGCACATTTAATCCAACATGTATTAGCCATACTTTACACTTACCGGTTCCCACTCAGGAGTCATAATTTCCACATTGTATTCAACAGTGTGGTTCTTTTCTTGGTCAGGGTTTGGTTTCCATTGCAAAAGTACTTCTGCTAGTGCAGAGACTGTGAGAGTGAAGTTAACAGGTGGGAGAATCTGAACTGTTGATTAAGGGAGAAAACAAAAGAATTAATGACATACTAATGAATAAACTAGTAATAGAGAGTAGTTCAGAGCAATAGCTACTTTTAAGTAACTATCAATACAAGAAAATGATTAGAGACTTAATTTAAATGTTAGACTGCATTCATTCAATAGCTTCTTATAAAACATGTTTCTTATATGCGGGCAAAAGGCTGAGAGTTAGGAGCAAATAGATTGCTGAATAGGAATTTAATTAAAACCTAACCAAGCTAAAATTATTATGAAAACCAAATTACTTTAAGTTCATGAATTTGAGAAACCTACTATCACATCTAGTTTGTTTTAAAAATATAGTTTTGGATCCTTCAAGTTGATTTACATGGATGAATCCCTGAGGACCATGAGCATTTGTGTTGGCCCAGGGCTGTCACCCACAGATCAGTTTGCACAATCAGGGTCTTACAAACAAGATGGAATTGAGTTTTGTCCCTGGGATAAATGTATATTAAACCATACAGAGAGATTTAATTGAAAACACAAGAATTTATATGTGTAGGCTTCCTAGGATTAGATTTTTATTGTCAAATGTCAGTATACATCGCTTTCACCCTACGCGCGCACACACACAAACTGAAGAAAAATATTTCCCTTGGTAATCAAAATTTATAAATAGGTAAAGTAAGAGAAATGCTGCTTGAGAACTTATTCTTGTTTTATTTGAGGATATTTACTTTGTATATTTTGATATCTGATGTTGACAGTTAGTGTTTTAATGGTATAAAGCTTTAACTTTTTAAATAACAACACCTGTTGTCATTAAATAATTGTCTGATACACACACCCATAATTTTGCCGAAGTGTGAAAATTAGAATCAATAAAAATTGGAAAAAAAGCTTAAAATAAACATTGGTATTATCCATTGAAATAATAAAAAAAAATTGAATTCTGCCAAGCCTTCATATATGTGTGGAACATATGTATGCTGAACAAGGAAACAAGGCATAAATATTAGCAGAGACAGAAGATGGATGGGATTGACAATTTAGAAGGATAAGGTGATAAAGACCCGGGGAGAATAAATGATGAAGCGTGAAAAATCTAAGCATATAAATGGCAAAAGAACAAAAGCTTCAAGTATCACTAGAAGAAAATTACTTACTTCCTTTAGCTTGCAATAAGTTTGCCTGAAACTCCATCATTCTCCAAAAGAGAACTGGAAAAATGCTCACCACGATTGCCATAGCCTTTTGGTAATAAACAATAATGGTTAGTTATCAGCACACGCCTCAGCCCATTTCAGCTAGCAAATACAAGATGCAGCCCCTTATCTATAAATTAACACACAAAGTTTGTAGTGTAACATCTCAGGTTGCTACATGCAAATAAACAAAATTAAGAAATTAAGCTGTAAGGTGAATGATGGCTATCATTCTCCACTCCTTCCCCTGCAGGTACACATCTTGCCATTACCAAATTTCTGTGGACCACCCACCTAAAGACGACATGGAAGAGGAGGGGAGGCATGTGGGTCACATGGTGTGGCAGATCCCCCTTCCCTGTGCAGCAGCTGTTGGCACTGGTGAGCTGTAAGCTGCACCCCGCAGGGAGAGGCAGGAGCAAAATCTGGGAGCTGAGGGAGGGGCCGCTGCTTTCCGGAGTGGGAGACTGAGGGTAAAGGAGGGGGGTCAGCTTGGGGGGGAGTATGACTCTAGGCCAAACCTTTAAATTGTGTCCCCTCCCCGCCCCACCACCACTATCAGCAAGTATAGGTTGCCTCTGCACATACCACAACCTTCATTCTATCCTCCTTCTCTTTCACATACACTATTTTACTAACTTACCTCCTGTCAACACTGTTATTGCTGGATGTGCCTGAACCGTTACTTCCATGTTCTTGCGGTATTTAAAAAAAACATGCTAGCGGGCTAGCCCTATGGGCTACATTCGCCAGGGACTTACATGTCTGTGTTTATTACTGGGTGTAAGAGAAGCCATTTTTGTTTGTATTAGACCAGGAGTCAGCAACCTTTCGTCAGTGGTGTGCCAAGTCTTCATGTATATGCTCTAATTTAAGGCTTCACATGCCGATAATACATCTGAATGTTTTTTAGAAGGTCTCTCTATCAGTTTATAACATATAACCAAACTACTGTTATATGTAAAGTAAACAAGATTTTCAAAATGTTTCAGAAGCTTTATTTAAAATTAAATTAAAAATCAGATCTTATTAGTTTAGTATGATCCTTGCCCTTGCTTTTCCTTGCTGAGTTTTCCAGTGCCTGGTGGCACCTGTTTAGAAACTTTAAGCTGCACACAGGCTTCTGAGTTATAAGTTGATAACCAGCTGGCAGGAGGTCAGCGGTTGGAACCCCAGATCGGCAGCTGAGGTGAGTGGAGCTGGCGGCTGGTAGGGCTGAGCAGGGCCAGAAACCTGGACCCTCTCTGGCAGGGGGCCTGCACTGAAACTACAACTGGAAGCAAAGTGAGTGGGGCTGCGGGGACCCCGGCTGGTAAGGGGCCAGCAGCAGGATCCCCAGAGCGGCAGTCTCAGCCTGCTGCCACCCTGGGGTTCCTTCCTGCCCGCCCTGCGTACCATGAAAAATCGGCTCGCGTGACACCTTTGGTTGCCGACCCCTGGACTACATCTTAAGACAGAGACTGTCTCACTAAGAACGTCCTCAGGCATGATTGCATTCCCTCCCATTCTGACTCACATAATTTGTCTGTGGCAACTACAGCAATTCTTTACATGGAAAAAATAACACTTTGAAAGTATTTAGTGTATTTTAATTTCTGTAAAATCGTTTAGCAGCTGGAAAGGAAAAGAGCTAGCATCTCATGACCTATCAGTTTTCCATGACCCATTAGCAAGTACTCTGCAGATCCCCAGTGATCTAGCAAGCACAGGTTTGGAAACTTCTGCTGCTGAGGAACTATTTTTACTTTTGAGTTCATGAAAACAAGATGTTGTGTAACATCCAAGTCCTACTCCATTCTTTATGTTTATATCCTGTGGGGAGCTAGTTCTTTGCTGGTCAGGAAAGTGCATGAGTCTGGTTGGACCTGTGGTATTTCTAACTGCTCAGTCTCAAGGGAGCCAAGCTTGGCCTCCATCTGCTACTATGGAGTTGGAAGCAAGTTTGGCCTGACACTTGATGCCCTTCTGAGATCCATATGAATTTCAAAGAATCATGCCATGACTATCCATATGCCTGCACAACAGCTCCAAGACCACTTGCCCTCAATGGCAGTATAGCTCCTGAAAAGCCATGCACCTATGGATTTCACCATTGGCTGTAATTACTGTGGAGGCTGTAAGTCAATAACATAGGTTGAGTTAGGGTTGTAGTGCAGATAAGCCCTAAGATGGGCTATTTAATTGTTGTCTAATCTGTATGTAAAGACATAGAAATCATACCAATAAAAAAGTCTTTGTGTAAGAAAAGACCCAGTGGGTCTTGTAAAAATATGAAATATAGCATTTCTTTAAAATTCTGTTTGCAAGCCATATACAGATGTTCAGTTCTTCTTCCATAAACATTACTAATGATACAAAAATCTACAGACAATGGCTAGATCATATTCTGCTAAAACACATTCAAATTACTGAAAAGTTAGACTAAACACATACATATCCTAACAGGAAGGTCTGAGCCTCACAGAGGCAATGCAACAGTACTTACTGTTTAGTTCTGGTATTATTTAAGCCAATGTAATCAGAGTATTGAACTAGATTCCACTTATGATTACACTTTTTAGCTATGGGAGGTGCTTTATTATTCCATCATAGCTGCAGCAGGTGTGGATTATTATGTAATGTTTTAAAGACAGTTTTATAATGTTTCTGTCAGTAAATGGGGAGCACAACCCTGATGATCAATTTTTTCAAACACAGGTTCCCAAAGTTAGGCACCTGAGTCCACCTTTAGGTTTCTAAAATGCCCAGCTTTTCAGATGTGCTGAAGACCCACCTCTCTTACTGACTTCAGTAATTTCAGAACATTGGATTGGATGGAGGCAGCTGGTGCTTAGCATGCCTGCAAATCAAGTCATCTATTTAGTAGCCGAAAGATGGATTTGGGTGTCTAACACTCAAGTTTGTAAATTTTTACCTTGGAGCCAGCAGATGTGGATTCTAATTCTCCTTCCACCACTTACTTTCCCTGGGACCTTGGAAGGACATTAGGCCTTGGTCTGCACCACAGAATTACTTCAGTATAAGTACATCGCTCAGGAGTATGAATAAGCCACACTCTTGAGCAAGGTAGTTATACTGACCTAAGCTCCGGTTAGACAGCGCTATGTCAGCAGGGGAGCTTCTCCCACCGACATAGTTACCGCCTCTCCCGGAGGTGGATGAACTAAGCTGACGGGAGAGCTTTCTCCCATCAGCTTAGAGTGTTTTCATTAAAGTGCTACAGCAGTGCAGTTGCATTTGGGCAGCTGTGCCAAGCAGTGTTTTAAGTGCAGACCTGCCCTAAGATTCCTGGACCCTCAATTTCCCCATCATTTTCATTTTTCCATCACCCTAGTACTGAAAAATGAACTCTTTAAAGAGGTATTTCCACACTCATGTAATACTACAAACTTTTCAGATATATTCACCATTGTACTGTATCATTTATTGCTGGGTTTGTATGTTAAATTACTGAAAATGTAATCAAATGAAAACGTATGCAGTGTAGATGTAGCCGTGTTGGTCCCAGGATATTTCAGAGACAAAGTGGGCAAAGTAAAATCTTTTATTGGTGTTAACTGGCCACTCTACCTTGAATGGGCCTCTATACTATGTGCTCTAAGCAATCCATTCCATATTGCATTTTGCTATGACATTGCAAGGACCTTTTCCCAGACCTGTGTGCCTCCAAAGCTTGTCTCGCTCACCAACAGAAGTTGGTCCAGTAAAAGAAATTACCTCACCCACCTTGTCTCTCTGATCAAACAAAAGTGTCATTTTAAATCATTAGACAAGCTGATTAGACATCTACAATAGCATTAACAGCCTATTCATTAATAAGCATGATAAGTATTCACATTGAAATAAGAGGCAAGCAAATTTTGATTACTTATGGTATACAATAAATACTGTAGAAAATTATAAATAGTATCTTCCATCATAAAAGACAACAGAAAAGCCAGTGTTGCAGAGAACAGTTGCTAGAAGTTAAGGTTTTCCTTACTTATTAGCACAGCTTCAGTCCAGTCCACTGCCAAGAGTTTACTGACTGGGAGAAGGTTCCAGACTCTCATTTCCCAGTGCACAGAAGACAAGGTAATCTGTAAAAGGGATACCCAGTCACTCCTCCAGAAAATGTGCTTTGAGGTTCCCAGCAGAATCCTAAGGGTGGCTTTCAGAGTCTTTGCTCTGTTTCTGAAAACTGGTCTCTGGGCAGCTCTCTCTGTGTTTCTTTTATAACTCTGCTCTGTGTTTAAATGCAACTCTGAGAGGTACGTTAGAAATGATGACGGATGATTAATTAGTAGACCGTGCAGAAAAAAAGGGAACTGTGCATATAACCACAGTATGAAGAGCTTTCTTAAGCCATGAAATGGTTTTACTTCTACCTGTATTGACTTAATTATATACCATACTACGGTGGGTCTATAAATAATTTGGCATATAGCACTATGATATAACATACCACAATGATTTCTGTCATTCACACAAACTGCATCCCCAAATGCTCTGCCTGGTTAAAGAATTCTGGCACAAAGTTACAATTAAAAGTGATAGCAGAGGAAATGAGAAATTAAGAAGCAAAGGAAAAAACAAATGTAGAGTACTGATTTGTAGGGAAAGCAACCCTGTCATTATCAATGGACAGTTTCTGTAAAGGAGGAAAAAGGAGACTAGTTTTGGGCTTGGCCTACACTTAAAACTTATACCAGCATCATTATGTTGACAAACACACCCAGTATAAAGAACAGGAGTCCTTGTGGCACCTTAGAGACTAACAAATTTATTTGAGCATAAGCTTTCATGGGCTAAAACCCACTTCATCAGATGCATGGAGTGGAAAATATAGTATGAAGATATATATATACACAGAGAATATGAAACAATGGGTTTTACCGTACACACACCAACGAGAGAAATCAGTTAAGGTGAGCTATTACCAGCAGGAGAGAAAAAAAAATTTTTGTAGTGGTAATGAAAATGGCCCATTTCCAGCAGCTGACAAGAAGGTCATGCTGACGTATCCCAGGTGTAAATGTGGATTGGATAGGTCAGTGACAGAATCCTTCCATCAACCTAGCTACCGCCACCCAGATTCTTAGTATTCTTACCATCTTACACAGGCCATTATATATATATATATATATCAGATTTTTTGGAAGAGTTCATTTATACCTGCAGGCTTTCACTCTTGCAATGTCTTTTAAATGTTGAATGCCAGGAAATCTGTCCACAGCAAAATGCTAGTGTGTCAGATTACTTTGCTTAAAATGTGAGACAAATGATTGCCTTTATGTATAACATTGCCTCCCATCTGCAATGAATATTTCAATACACTTGCTGCTGAGACTGAGCTTTATCCAGGCTGGGAGTTTCCAAGGAGGCAAAGGAAGTCAGGCACCCAACTCCCAATGACTTTCAATGAAATTTGGATGTGTAACTTCTTCAGGCTCCTTTGAAAACCCCAGCCAGATTTGTCCCTCTACCTCAATCGGTAGTGTCCTTCTAACTTTCTAAGAGGAAATTTACCCATTTTTGAATCATTCCCTCTCAATAAAGTTATACCAAATACCCAAACTATTATGCAGTGTCACAGAGCATTGTTGAACAGCTCTCAAGTTTAACACGAGAAGTGGCTCCAGTTCATTACTTGAAGTGATCTCTGTAATTGATGTATCAGTTATAAACCCATTAAGGTCTATATAGGCCCCACAAGGCTTTGTGTAGGTGGACACATTTTGCAGAACATTTGGGGGCCTATGTTTGTAAAGCATTTCAGAATGGTAAACATTAGTTACATTTCAGATAGAGTTCTGTTAATTTTAAAGTGGCCTGAAGATTAGTATGAACTTGTATTTAATGATGGGAATTTTTCTGAACACAATGATAAATTTATTCTTTCGTAATCATTGGTCTGTGTTTTTCATTAAGAAGCTGAAGTAACAACACTGACTGTTCCTTTCTGTTGTTTCCCCTGATTATTTGTTTACATTTTGTTAAAATCTCATTTTATCATCTCTTGATACTTGTGGTTTTTTCTTTACAGTGTGAGTACTTGCCTGCCTACAGCTGTGCTCAGGAGCACCTGCAGCCTGATGCACAAGGGAAGCATTGCCAACTGTGCTCACCTTAGGAGGGAGGTCACATGCTACATTTGCCAGAAATCTGAACATTTGCATTATGATGGTTCAGTGAATAAGAACAAGCAGGATCAGGGTAGATACTAAGCAAACCCCTGCGGTACTTGGCTTTGTGATTGTCTTAAATGCGCCAGAGGATGGACCAACATCAGCATCTTCCCAAGTTGATTTTGGCTTAACAACAAAATTTGTCAATGGACCCAAACAAGGTCTCGCTACACCAGAATATTCTATTTAAAGCCTTAATGAAAGGTTTAAGTGAGGCATAGTGCCCTCTGCACTGGAAAATGTAGGATCATCAGGTTTGCAATACTAGGACCAGTATCCTAACTAGTCATTCTTTCACAGGAAAGCAGAATGTCCACCAACCTAATGCACCTCAGAAATTGTGAAATGCTTTTCATGGGGAAGAGATCCTTCTGACTCTGGAGCTAACATTTAATACCCATGTCATAAACAGATAGCTAAGGGTTAATGTCTCTTTCACCTGTAAAGGGTTAACAAACAACACCTGACCAGAGGACCAATCAGGAAACAAGATACTTTCAAATCTCAAGGGATGGAAGTTTTGGGTGTGGGTCCTTTGTTCTGTCTCTGTGTGCTCTCTAGGCTCTGAGGGTCATCACATGTCTCTACAGGCTCTCTAATCTTCTAATTCAAATTAGTAAGTAAAAGGTAGAAAAACAGTATAGTCTTTTACATTGTTTTTCAGGATTTGCAACTGTGTATCTGGCTGGCAGAGTTTAATGTGTATTTGGCTAAAAGTATTTTAAACTTGGATTCTGTCTGGATAAAGCTGTTTATCCATTTCCTATAAGCTAATCGACCCTGTAAAATTTCATCTTGATTACAGAGACAATTTTTATGTTTTTCCTTCTTTTATTAAAGTTTTCCTCTTTTTTTAGAATCTAATTGATCTTTTGGTTATCTTGTATAAGATCCAGGGAAGGTGAATACTCACCAGGGAATTGGTGGGAGGAGAGAAACCTGATCTCTCTGTGTTGTGTTTCAAGGCATTGAAGCACGGTAATCTTTCCTAGTGTCCCCAGGGTGGGAAGAATCTGGGAGGAAGGAAGGAGGGGGAAGGGAAAAGGTTTATTCCCCTTTGTTGTGAGACTCAAGGAATCTGAGTCTTGGGGTCCCCCGGGGAGGTTTTGGGGAGACCAGAGCTTATCAGGGGCTCTACCCTAAGTCCTGATTGGTGGCAGTGCTATCGGATCTAAGCTGGTAATTAAGCTTAGAGGATTCATGCTGGTACCCAATATTTTGGACGCTAAGGTCCAGATTTGGGAATTATACCATGACAACCCGGAGTATCAAATTCAATGGGCTCTAACATTGCCTTTGTAGCTATAATTTTGTTTTTCTGGTCACAGAATTATCCAGGCCATTATTAAAGCCAGCTACAGCATATAATGTTCTGACCTCCTGTATCAGTGAATTCAGCTCACTGACTAAACACGCTGTGAAGAATTATTTTGTTTTATATCAAAAGCACCAACCATTAGTTTCAAGTGACCCCTTGCTCTTGAGATCAAAGGTAAGGGGTACACTGGAAAACTACTTAGCTAACAACAGGAAATTAATCCATGAATTTGTGGACTCTGAACTGACAGGGCCAGGTGCCTTATTACAAGGGACCACATTAAAAAAAAGAGGTCTGATTTTTAATTTTAAATACCTCAAATAAGTGCTTATATATCTTTCACAGTATTTCTAATGTACCTGTCCCCACAGTCTAGGCTATGATATAATAATTAAAGCTGTTAGAGTGTTTATATTTTCAAAGTTTTGTTCAAATAGTAATTAATCCTCAAAACTATATCATTTGGAAGGTAATACGCAGATGAAGAAACTGAGGCAGCAAGGTTAAGTGACTTGCCCAAGGCCAACAATGAGTTACTAGCAGAGCTGAGATTAGACTTCAGGGAGCTCCTGGCTTCCCAGCCTGTGTTCAGAGTACTAGCTCATTATATTTTGTAGTTTACTGTGCTTTTGCTTTTCAATCTCTTTCTACATAGCCTCATAAAAGACTTCTAACCATCTTTACTGTCCTTCATTGAACCTTTTGAATCTCAGCTATATCTTCAAATTGTGATGCCAACACTGAAAACAACATTCCAAAGGGGAATGTGCTATTTTATTATTTGTATTTGTGGTATATTGAAAGCTATATTAAAATAAGATGCTATCACTGTAATTTGTAAGGAGTTTGCTGGTCCTCCTTGCAGGTTTGGGGGCTATATAGGGAAGCATGTGATCTGGATCTTTCTCAGCAGATAGTCTGCAGAGAGCCAGCTTTAAGTGAGTTGTTGTCTCTCTGTTTTAGGGAGTCACCCGCTTTGTGTCTCTCTGTTTTTAAGTTCTTGTGTGTATTGTTCTGAATTCTAAGAAATAAAGTAGTGTTATGTTGCAACTTTCCAGCAATAGTATTTTATATTTTTATATAACATCTATATGTCATGAGAAATACTATTATGTTCAGTACCTAGAGGCTCCAGATGAGATCAAAGTTCCATTTTGCTACGCACATATAATAGGAGATGGTCCTTGCCCCAAATTGCTTACAAGTAACAGTTAAACTACATTCTGTATTATTTCGGTTCATAATGCATCCAGGCATGCTGCACACGGGACCTCTGTTCTGCTTGGGCTCTCTATAATGAAATCTAAGGACTAAAGACTTTGGAAATTTGATCTGTTTGCATACATCCCTACAACCAGGCGGAGCCCTGCCAAAGGTAAGCAGGTGCAACTAGGGTGACCAGATGTCCCGATTTTATAGGGACAGTCCTGATATTTAGGGCTTTTTCTTATATAGGCTGCTATTACTGCCCCCCATCCCAATTTTTCACACTTGCTGTCTGGTCACCATAGATGCAACCAGGCCGATTTAGCTGAGATTCTAGTCCTAAGACTTTACTACAGAATACTCCTCACATTTACAGCTCATCAGCAGAGTGGCCAGCTCTGGTGATATTATTGTGAGATTTGCAGTACTTTTTCTTAAAGTTCGGACTGCTGGAATGAAGGGATTCCATGTGAATCTCAGCTTTGATTTTTTATTTTTTATTATTTTATTTTTTATTTTTTGTAAATGTAAATTTCTAGCACTCATAGTTGCATAGTAAAGCACCCTTAAGGCTCAGAAAAGTCCAAGGCAAATAAACACATTTTTTATTTTTTTTAATCTTATTATTTCTAAACCAGCCAGTCATGATTTGGGGGGGGACCTGAGTTATGATCTTTGAACTTTAGGGGTGGGCAACAGTGCATCTGTATGAATTAAAGAACAGTATGGAGTCCCTCATGGGAAGTTTTTAAGTATGGGTTGGACAAGCATCTGTCAGAGTCAGGGATGGCCCAGGACGATGAGACAGGACGATGGACATGAAGTCCCCTCCAGCCACTACATTTATATTTTCCAACATACTATAGTAAGATGAGGCCCTGAAACATAAATCCTTGTATCAGAGGCCCAGTATGTGGCCTAAGGCCTGAACTAAAGTAATGGTCAAGACTTTATTAACATAAAGCAAAGTTAAACTGTGAGCCAGAGGCAGGACCTGCTCATAGAAGCTGGCAAGGAAAGGGCTGATGTTGTAAAAATACACATACCTAAAAGGTACCAGAACACTCTGATACTTGGACATTTCACACAGATAACAAGGAACAGGCTGACCCATCCTAAAGACAGGCAAAAGGGTAATATGATGGATAGAGTTGTTTTGTTTGAACCAACATGTCCCAGATGAGAGGTGGCACCTTACTATGTAGAGGGGTTGAATCTCAATACGTCAGGAGTGATGTGTAACTTGTTTGTACCTGTGTATAAGAATGGATCCCTGAGTGGATGTCTTTGTCTGACCTAGGGGACAGTGGTAAATCCCACCACTGACTGAGCCGGTCCATTGTCAGGGAGCACATACGTACTAGCAGAACTGTAGACATCTGATTCGGGGAGCTAGAGACTGTATTTCATTTGGCAATAAACTTGGGCAGGTGACTTCGTACCTTATCAGAGTCTGTGGCCATTGGCGGTTCTCTCGGGGTCTGCTGTGTCAGCTATCTGCGCAGAGCCGGGGCAGCACACAAAGGGAACACACGCATGTAGCCGACTGTTATCATCATTGAACAGAGTAGAGCACCACACAGGTGATGTCTGACAACACTGGTGACCCCAACAGCTGATCTGGTGAGTAAGCGAGGTGTCCGCTGTAGGAATCACAATCTAACATGACAGAAAACCACGAACTAGGGAACCCCCTTAACCGCTCCCTGCAAATTGCCACAGAGTTTAAAAATATAATGGGGAAGAAACGTGTAATATAATTTGTAAGGCTAGCGCAGAGACAGTAGCCTTGAAATGTAGACTATTGCAAACTATAACCATGGCTGTTAAATGGTTAAAACAGCACACTGCAAAATTGGCGAGGCAAGTACAGTAACAAAGAAAGATTGTGAGCAGTTAAGCATTACATTTAGTATAAAATATTAGTAATGCACCTCAAATAAAAATGAATGTCTATACAACAATTGCAAAAGTATAGCTTGTGTTATAAAAGACTTGGTCCCTATTACATTGTCACTATTACATTGTAAACCAGCTTAGATAAATTTTGTATTAAGTTTGGGTTACTGAAAACAAAAACAAAAAAGGAAAACAAACAAAAAACTTTACTATGTTAACTAACAAAAGTTGTTTCAGTTGCATCCCACAGACCAAAGACACCAGAAAATATCACACCCTGAAGACACCAAAAGAAACCCCCAAGCATCAAGAAAAGAAAAATGAAGTGCTTTATAAATAAGAGACTGGTCAAATACACCTCTATCTACCATATACGGACAATTAAGTTGCCAATCAGCTAAAAACCACTACCTGGACCAGGCTAAACTGTCGTTTAATTTCAACTTGGTTACTGTGTAAAAACAACTGTATGATTGCTGTACTGCATCATTGTCGTACAACATTTACAATGTGCATAACCTGCTAACCTGCTTAACCAACACTAGGTAAGAACCAACCAATGAATGGCAGCAAAGAACATGAAGGCAAGGACAAAGCAAACTGGTAAAGAAATTAAGTTACACAGTAACTACACATTGGGTAAACAAATTTCCTGTTAGTACCAGTCATAATTTGGGTTACTGACACTACATCCTAACTAAGGCATGTATTATTCAAAATAAGCGTATTCAGTGTCAGGAGACCAATATTATATCCTGACACAGCAACATTTGATAAATTGGTTACTGTCCATTCAGTAGGTTATCTGGAAGACAGTATCCATAAGAAACAAGTGGATCTACATCAACTACTGGTGTATCACAGAGCAGTTCAACCAATGGAACAGAGAAGCTAGCCACTTCTGTTTCCTGCCCAGTGAAGCTTACCAGAGGGTGACAACCAGCAGTAAGGGTGATGCATAACATGGATAGACAGTACTGGGGTAGTAACTAATTACAATATATTAATATATAAAAGCCTCACTGGTAGTGTCACTGCTCCAAATTTCTGTTTTACTTCTCATGAACATAGCAGTGTGGGACACATTATCACAATCCCTATCCCAGTAATTCAAAACACTCAGACAACTCCTAATAATGATACGGATGGTAATTGTAATTGCCCTAATAAAAGTGGGTTGCTATCTGCAGTCCCACAGGGCCAAATTACACCACCAGATTGGAAATGAATTGTTATGCTTGGATATAAAGTGCTGTTATATGTACACATACATACATATATGCCCGTATACACCACAAACTATTTGGTGTGCCTCTAAGGCTCAATCATAACACTACATTCCTCAGTCATGGTCCCAGGCCTAACATTCCCAGGCATTGTCAGAGAGCACATACGTATAGCAGAACTATAGACATCTCTTCCAGGGAGCTAGAGACTGTTTCATTTGGCAATAAACCTGGCTGGGTACCTTCGTACCTTATTGGAATCTGTGGTCTTTGGGCAGCTCGCTGGAGATCTGCTGTGCCAGTGATCTGTGCAGAGCTGGGACAGCACACAGAGGCAACACACACACACGCAGCTGACTGTTAGCAACATTAGATAGAGCAGAAGAGCACACCGGTGACGTCTGACAACACATACCTATTACCATGCACCATATGTTTCTTCTGCCCACTTTACCCAAGTATGTATGGAAGTTCTCATGCTGCTCTGCAGGCTGACGTCTGATTTTCTAGTGCAACTGATAAATTTTTAAAAAATTAAATCAGTGTATATTCAAAGAGAACGTCGCAACCCCACCTGTTTTTTTGGACAGCTACATAAAACTCAAACACTGCTGAAAATACCCCCCTCCCCACCATGAAATTAATAAATGCCAAAAAACAGAAGCACTGTCTGTAGGTTAGTGACAGGATCAGTTAAGGTGCCCTACCGAGGTTAACAGGGCAAGTGCCCAGGGTCCCTCAGACTTGTGTAGGAATGGATGCTCACAGGAGTGGGATGCTCATCGTTACCTCCCTCAGCCTGGCCCAGGGGACGCTGAAGTGATCGGGGGAGGATGACAGCGTAGAGCTGGTGCAGGTTGAAGGCTCAGTGTTGACTGTTGAGGAGCTGGGGGATGAGATGGTCTAAGAGCACTAGGACATTGGGATGCAGATACCACAGTCCCCACTGGCCTTTGGCCTTAGGGGGCCCTGGGGTTTCCCAGCCTGCACCTTCTCCTGAGCCGGCAAGGGGCACAGAGCCTGACAGACCGCATCTTCCCCATGGGCCGGCAGGGGACCGCAGATTCCCAGAGCCCCACACCATCCCCAGAGGCCGGCAGGGAGAGCAAATTCCACAGCCTGCACCTTCCCCAGGGGCCGGCAGGGGCACAGGGCACGACAGACCGCACCTCCCCAGGGGCCGGCAGGGGGCACAGGGCACGACAGACCGCACCTTCTCCAGGGGCCGACAGGGGGACCACAGGGCGCGACAGACCGCACCTTCCCAGGGCCGGCAGGGGGCGCTGGGCCTGTCACCCTTTCGCCCAGCGGCCGGCTCCTCCCCGCTCTCGCGGCGCTCTGCGCTCACGCGCCTTTCCCGGAAGAAGCGACCTCGGCTAGGAGCTGGGCACAGCGGCTGCAGGCTGGGTAGGGCGGCCTCTCCTCCCGCGATCCAAGCGCTTCCGTCCAGGCCGGACCCCGCGGCGCCTGTCGTGGCCACAACGAGCCCCCCCTCCTGTGCGGGGTGTGCGGCGGGCCCGGAGGGGGATGGAGGGTTGTGCGGCGGGCCCCGGAGGGGGGATGGGAGGGGTGTGCGGCGGGCCCCGGAGGGGGGTGGGAGGGTTGTGCGGCGGCACCGAAGGGGCGGCTCCCACTGATCCCGGCGCAGTTCGCACTGGGCCGAGCCCCTCTGCATCGCCAGCCCCGCGCGGAAGTCGCAGACCCGACCCTCTGAGTTGGCCCCCTTGGAGCCCTCCCTTCTGCCGGGGGCGCTGCGCCGGGACTCGGGGAGTCTTGGGGTGCAAGGAGGGGGGGGTTCGAGTCCTCGCTCCGCCTGAGAGTTTGCACAGGGCCGCTCCTCGCGCCGGCCTGGGGTACCCCCCGTCCCCCCCGTGTGTGCTGGACCCTCTTATTCTGGAATCTGAATCTTTCAGAGTCGGTTGAGCTAACCCGGAATAAGGCACCGTGATTATGGCCTGGGTGGGTCTGTGCATCCTCCTCAGTCAGGAGCAGTTAAGCGGGAACTGCAGCATGCGGGGGCCAGGGTTTAATTCCTGTTCCTCAGTTTCCCATCTGTAAAACAAAGGTGGTGATGCTTCCTTATTTCACAGAGCCTGCACTGAGCAGACATTCATGGAAGTTCTGGAGGTGGTCCGGTGCTGTGGTGATTGAAGGGGGCATATGCATGTCAAGATCAGTAGTTTGCCCCTTCCCACCTTTGTGGAGAAGCTGTAGAGAAGGGGAACTTGGCTTTCTGGCCTCAGCTGCGGGTTGCATCCCAGCTTAAACTGGGTCCATTCCTTCTCTTTAGATGTGGTGTCAGCTGTTCCTGCAGCGCTGCAGGGCAGGTCTCCACCTCTTCCCCCTCACCCAGAGAGGGGTCCGGGTCCAGATCCAGGGACGGCACTTGGTCACCATGAAGCTGGAGTCTCCGGAATTCCAGTCTCTTTTCACCCCAGGGCTGAAGAGTATCGCAGGTGAGAGACCCTTATTCCTCCATCCTCAGAGGTGATGTCTGGTCACGCAAATCCTTGGCAGTGGAGTTCAGAAAAGTGAACAGATCATTGTAGATCACTAGCTCAGAGCATTGTTAGCACTGATTGGAATTTGGAGGGGTCCAGGCTGTCACTCAATTGATGAAGGTAATATAGAGGGAAGCTTACTTCAGCCTTGTGTTGGTATAGCGTGCATTGATTAATGGTTAGAAAAATATATATCGGAACAAATCTGAGTGTGGACACAAGTGCATTTCTCACCAGTGAATGGATATCTTCATCAGAGAGATCTCTAATGTACACATGGCCTTTATCTGTACACATGTAGGAGGGGCTAGGTATTGATGCAGTTACTGCATGCTGGAACATGTCTGCTTTTGTTTAGCTGTAAAGTTCAGTGCTTCCCGCAAACATGACTTTGTGTAAACCGTTCCATGTTCATCAACTCTTACTCCATTATTTGTTAGCTCAGAAAATGAAAGGTGGAACCTTACCATCCAATGTGAAGATATTGTTCTCTGGGACAAGTTGTCTTGCAGAAGCATGAGAGCATGAGTATCAACCTTGGGGCACACTGTCAAGGAGTTGGGCACAAGCCCCAAATTGATTGCGAGCTCTGTTCTTAGATTTTACCAACCAGTATCGAGACATGAGAAGTAATTCTTCCACTCAATTCAACACTGATAAATCCTTAACTGGAATATTGCGTCCAGTTTTGAGCACCACACTTTGAAGTTGGGAGGAGTCAAGGGTGAAAGTGAGCCAGTATGGGCCGGTACTCCGTACTGGTAAGAACCCTCACCGGCCAATACCCAGCCCACTGTTGCGGCGGCACTTTAATATCCCTGCCCCTTTAGCCTCCCGTGTCAGCAGCCCTACTGGTAGGGTTTGTACCGGCAGGGCTGCTGGCTGGGGGGGGCAGGGCTTTAAGGACTGTCCTTTGCTGCGATGGTGCTTTAAGGATCGTCAAAGCACTGCAGCAGCAAAGGACCGTCCTTAAAGCGCTGCCCCTTCCCCCCGTTGGCGGCCCTGCAGGTAGGGTTTGTACTTGCAGGGCCGCCGATGGGGGAGGCTAAAGAGGCAGGGATAAGGCAGCGCTTTAAGGACGGTGCTTTGCCGCGGCAGCACTTTAACGTTCCTGTCGGTGGGGGGCGCGACAACATTAAAAGACTGCTGCGGCAGAGGGCCTTGCAGCACTTTAATGTCTCTGCCCCGTTGGCCCCTTGCATCCCCCGCAGCGTCCGACAGGTAGGGATTGCAAAGAGAACAGTTGCCCTGGGGCTGATGATTTAAAAGGGCCTGGGACTCTGGATACTGCTGCCGCTAGTGCAGCAGCGGTGTCCAGAGTCCCGGGCCCTTTAAATCAACACGAGAGCCCCGAGTGGCAAGGGCCAGGTGGCCTGAAAGGGCTGGCTGGGGGATGCTGACTCTCAGCCCCACCTTTTCTGCCTGAGGCCCCGTGCCTTCCAGGAGCTGGAGGAGCCCTGCCCTGCCCTCCCCTCCCCCGGCCCGCCGTACTAGTGAGTGACCTAACTTACTTTCACCCCTGAAAGGAGTGGGATATATTAGGGAGAGTCCAGAAGAGAGCAACTAAAATGATCTTGAAAACATGACCTGTAAGGAAAGATAGAAAAACTTGGGTTTGTTTAGTTTGGAGAAGACAAGACTGAGGGGGGATGTAGCAGTCTTCAAGTGTGTAAAAGGTTGTTATAAAGAGGAGAGTAATAAATGGGCTTAAATTGTAGCAAGGGAGATTTAGTTAGACGTTAAGAAAAATTTGCTAATTGTCAAGGTAGTTAAGCCCTGGAACAAATTATCTAGGGAAGTTGTGGGATCTCTGTCATGGGACATTTTTAAGAACAGGTTAGACAAACACCTGTCAGGAATGATCTAGATAACACTTAGTCCTGCCTCAGTGCAGGGGACTGGACTAGATGATCTCTTGAGCTCCCTTCCAGTCCTACATTTCTGTGATTCACATTTCAGATACGCCCAGCTTGCAAGTGTTTAAAAAAAAAAAAAAAATTTTTTTTTTTTTCCAAATGTCGTCTGCATAAACCCTGGGTGTTTTCACAGTCAAGCTGGATTCTTTTATTTTGCTCATTGCTATCTGCCAAATTGCACTTTGGCAACCTCTCTGTCTTCAGATTATAGGTAATACCTGTGCAAAGTTACCAAAGGCTGATAGTGTCACTGAGTGCAAAATCTGAAGTTTATTGGGCCTCAGGCATGAAGTTACATGTGGCTTGCAGAACCTATATTACTGGTGGTGATTTATGAAATGGAGAGACGTAGGGATCCAGAGTGAGTTTGTGGGTGATGGCATTTAGAAAACAAATCTTTTCACTTCCAAACTGAGCAAATTTAAAATGCAGTTCAGTGAGACAATGTATATGGAGTCCCACTGTGATATTTTTAGAGATTAATTTCCTGAGGTAGAATTGTATTCTAAAATCAGAGATCCTGTAAACTTAGCTCTGTAAATATATTAAAGATTTGATGGTACATATACTGAATTTGGATTTGCTCTAGTGTGTTACACAAAATTTCACTGACTTTGTATGCCATTTGTTTGCTGTCCCTTCCAGAAGTTGGGGTGTTTTGTGTAATGTGTGAAGTGTTTGGGATCTTTTGGGATAGTACTATGTAAGTTTAAAATATTATTGAATCACTTTGTAAAATAAATGAATAAATACATTAAAGTGGCTTCATATAACTTCTTATTCGAACTTAAGGGGACACTTTCAAGAAAAAAGAACATTTTAATATGGCTGATGCTAAAGTGCCTTACATTGTTGAAACTGGAAGCTTTAAACAGTTTTTTTTCCCCACGTATATTGTTTCCTTGTTTGCATTTCATTCAACTAGGACAGTATAATTGGCACATTTGTCAAAGCCATTTCAGTCAGTTTTGTCTATTTGACTTTTTGGTTCTCGTGTGGGTATTATTAAGGATTTCAATGCTATAAGGGACTATTTATCCTCAAAACTCTTTTAATTGAAATAATAAATGAAAACATTTTTATTCACAATAGGTTTATAAACAATGAAAAAATCAATAATTTTGTTCCTAAATTAGTGTGTATTCTTGTTTCTTCTGTCTGGGTTTTACAATTAAGAGGTCTAAAAAACCACTGCCTCGCTTTTTGCAAACTTGGACATTTTAACTCATTCTTATGTATAATATGTTCTTCGTGTGTTTCTCTTTTTTTCTTTTTAGTTGAAAACAAATCTCACTTCTTGAGTCTGACTTTTTTTTCTTTTAAACTTGGGGTAGAAAAACTGATTTTGGCCCCGCTGAATAAATATGGTATTGCAGTTACACCTCTGACTTTGTATTGAGATTTATCAAATTTTGAGGTTACTGCATCAGTAAATCTGTCAAGAAGAAAACATTGGAGATTGGGAAAACTGCACTGTAATAATATTTACGTAAAATATATTGTGTCATTTGCCAGACTGTGGTAGTAATGTAGTGACCATGCCTCTCAACTTTAAAAAGTGTCTTTTGGAACCTTAGTTGAAAAAATATTTTAAATTCTAGTAAAATAAACGTATTGCCTGAAAGAAAATAAATATTTGGTTTGCAACTCATGAATCTTGCAGATTCACTGAAATAAAAGTATTGCAAAGCTTGCAGGAATCAGTTTTCTAAATTAATGGAAGAAGTTGCCCCTTTTTAGTAAAATGTTAAGACTACAGGGAGATATGTACTTTGCCCTATATTTTTTTTTTTTTTTACCAATTTCAAATATGACAATCATTTGTATAAATTCCAGAGAAGACAGCGCTCCTCATAATTTATGTCAAGAAGCTACTGAAGGCAGCAGACTAACTTTTTTAGTTCTTCAAGGTCATAGAGGCATTTCTTCACACTGGGTCCACAGTGACAGCAGAAGTCACTACTGAACCATTACTAACAGTAATCTTTAAACCAGTGATACTACATTGAGTCTCGCAAGTCAGAAATGTCTCTTTAATGTTTCTCCTGCAGCTCTCATTTTGCTGTGAGACTAGTGTGTGTGTGTGTGTGTGTATATATATATATATATATATACACACACACACACATATATATTCCATATATAAAATATTAAATGAAATAATGAATTCATACTACTGTGACTCTTTTGGGTAATGTCGATCGCTAATTTGGCTTCTGATCCGCTGAGCTCTGAGTATCACTGCTTTAAACTGTTAGCACATTTTAATTTCACATAGATCCAGTGATAGATGTGTGCATGTTCGGGCACTTGCACGGTTATTCTTGTTTAGGTTCTCTTGTGGTGCTATTCAGTCTTTACAACAAGTATAACCTTATGCAAATTACAGTAACCTAAATATTTATTTACTAAATGCAAAAGGCCTATATTGTCTGTCTTTGTCTTTTATGCGAAACAAGCCTCTGTTAACATGATGCACTGGACTAGATTTTCAAATGTGTGCATGCGATGTCATGAATGCAAACAGATTTGCGTCCATACATGGCCAGTTAGGTAATCAGCTGGCTTGATTGTATGCGCACATGCCTAGTTTTTGTTTTGTTTTTGTTTTACATGTAATCCTGGTATTTGTGCGTGTTTAACATTTGCCGCATCTTTGAAAATCTGCCTCAATATATGTGTGAGCCAAATCTACAGCTGGTTAAAGATGGATATTACATTTTTAAAAAAAAATATTCTTACCATGACTTTTTCTCCTCCCAGAATTATTTGAAAAGGAAAAGTATGAATTAAGAATAGCTGGAGGTGCTGTCAGAGATTTATTAAATGGAATGAAACCACAAGATGTGGACTTTGCCACCGTTGCTACACCTACTCAGATGAAGGAAATGTTCCAATCTGCTGGTGTTCGTATGATCAATAACAAAGGAGAAAAACATGGAACCATTACTGCCAGGGTAATTGCAAATTAGGTTTATGAATCATGTAGGCTCTTAGTCCTTAGAAAAGATCTGTTAGATCAGAGGTGGACAAACTACAGCCCGCGGGGGGCAGTCAGGGGGACAGGGAGAAGGGGTGGTTGGATGGGGCAGGGGTCCCAGGGAGGGAGTCAGGAAGGGGTAGAGGGGTTGGATGGGGCAGCAGGGGGGCAGTCGGGGCAAGGGTCCTGGGAGGGCAGTCAGGAATGAGAGGAGGGGTTGGATGGGGGGCAGTCGGTACAGGGAGCGGGGACAGATGGTGGATGGGGCAGGGGTTCTGCAGGGGCGTCGGGGTGAGAAGCAGGGAAAGGGTTGATAGGGGGCAGAGGCCGGGCCATGCCTGGCTATTTGGGGAGGCAAAGCCTCCCCTAACCGGTCTTCCATACAATTTCCGAAAGCCGATGCGGTCTTCAGCCCTGTGTTAGATAGTCCATCCCCATATAGAAGCAGGATATGTTGTCCGCAATAAAGGGCTTATCCAATAGTAAACTGAACTATGCTTGATCTTATCCAAAGTACTATTGCAATTATTTCCTCCAGTTTGTATAATTATTTTGCTTCTGTTTTCTCAGTAAAAGTATAGCACCCCAAGTAGCATGAGAAAATTAAAAATGAAACCTTACCTAACTTAAAGGCAATGAATGTATTCTGATTTTTCTGTTCATGGAATTCATTGTACATGTGTTTAGAAGCTGGATATGCACAAAGGAACATTTAACTCTTGTACATTGATTCCTTTTCCCTATTGTGTTTGAAGATAAAACAACAATATTGTGTGAATTGCAGCTTCATGAACAGAACTTTGAAATTACCACACTTAGAATTGATGTAGTCACTGATGGACGACATGCAGAGGTGGAATTCACAACTGACTGGGAAAAAGATGCTGAAAGAAGAGATCTTACAATCAACTCTATGTTTTTAGGTAACTTCTCCCAAAAATAAAATACAATTTCTGTCTTATTGTTGAAAGCAGTGTTTCATCTAGGCCTTCAACAAAAGCCACAAACTGCCTCCGCTTATTCCTATAGCTAAACTGGGGGTTGCACAATGGAGGAGATCTGACAGTCAGACGATATCTTGGCTTTCATGTCTTCTGGTGTGAACGTTTTCTTCATAGAATCATAGGACTGGAAGGGACCTAGAGAGGTCACCTAGTCCAGTCCTGTACACTCATGGCAGGACTAAGTATTATCTAGACCATTCCTGACAGGTGTTTGTCTAACCTGCTCTTAAAAATCTCCAATAATGGAAGATTCCACAACCTCCCTGGGCAGTTTATTCCAGTGCTTAACCACCCTGAGAGTTAGGAAGTTTTTCCGAATGTCCAACCTAAACCTCCTTTGCTGCAATTTAATCATATACCCAGTAATAGAGTATCTTGTTAAAAAGAAGTGTATAATGTCTGCTGCTTTAAATTAACTAAATTATAGGCTGTTTTTTTACATTTACTTAAGTGTGCCTTTTAAAAACACTTTTTCTGCACTAGGTTTGGATGGCACGCTTTTTGATTATTTCAGAGGTTATGAAGACTTAAAAAACAAGAAAGTCAGATTTGTAGGACATGCAGCCCAGAGAATACAAGAGGATTATTTACGAATACTGAGATATTTCAGGTAATACTTCGCTTTTCTAAATAAAGATAACATTTGTGAAGATTGTTTGAACATAACTGTAGAGTCTTATATTCCACAGTCAGTTGGATAAATAGAAACTTAGTGTGTCATGAAAAACACACAAGCCAAACTCATATAGTACCTTGTCCTCAGTAAGATGCTGAAAATAAGGAATCAAATGTAATTTTTCTAATGTTTTTCCCTCTGCATTGATAAATAGGGCAATGGGTCTTACCACATTGGTTTCTGCAGCCTTATGTCCCAGTTATTCACAAAACATGTAGGTGGAGAAACAAGACTGTGTCAGCTTTAGAACTGTTGAGTTAACTGATAACGTGAAGCTCAATTTACTGTTTACTCTGACCCCTCAATGGATCTAATGTTACCATGCCTAGAAATTTTCAGTGATCAATCAGCTTTTCTTTTGTGATTGCCTCTGTTTTGGCAGCAGATGTCCAGAATTCACTACAGTGGCTTGGAAAGTTAGTGGGTATGTAATGTGTGTAATATAATTCCTCTGTTGAGGAATGGGGAGTGTTGCCATTTGTTGCAGGGGAAGTTAGAGTAGAGCCAACATGGTATTAACCTCTCAGGAATGGTTTATGAATGACACGTTATCTGAAAACATGCGGAGAAAAGGAAAGAGGTATTCTGAAGACATAAGAGCTGGATAATCATTACAAGTTTAGAAATTGCTTGGTTCATTGGGAGTAGGTCATAGCAGTCAGCGACCAGATTTTCAAAGGCATTTATATAGCCATCTAAAGATGCAGACAGGCAGCTAGTGGAATTTTCAAAAGTGTCTAAACAGATTAGCTGCCTGACTCCTGTTAGGCACCTAATCTATTTAGGTGCTTTTGAAAAACCCACTGGACACCAAAATACATCTGAAAATACGGTCCTAAGAGACTTCAATCTGTCCCAAGATCTGCCACCAACTTTCTGTAAGACTTTTTTCAGCGGCACCTCAGTTTCATCTGTAGATGATGCCTTTGAAAGTGTGATGTCCTTTGACATTTGTGGATATATAAAGCACTATAGAAGTTCTAATTATGTAAGATCAGTTGCACTTCAATACTCCATGAATACTTTAAGATTAGAACAGTTAATAGTGACCTGAGGTAATTCTCTGAGGAGAAGTAATAAACAGGAGAATCGTTAAATGTAGTAAGATTTAGAATTCTTATTTTGTAGGTTTTATGGAAGAGTAGCAGAAAAGCCTGGTGACCATGAACCTAATACTCTGGAAGCAATTAAGAAAAATGCCAAGGGTTTGGCTGGAATATCAGGAGAGAGGATTTGGGTGGAACTGAAAAAAATTCTTGTTGGAAACCACGTAAATCATTTAGTTCGACTTATGTATGAACTCGATGTTGCCCATTATATAGGTAAAGTACGATGGGGGCTGGATAAGAATTGTATAACACAAATAACTGCAGACTAGCGTATTAAGATGGCAGTAGCCTCCATAGTCATTTGTGGTGTTGTGCAGTACTTGATTAGACCATTTCTTCTACTGATTTGCTAGTTCTTTTGTAACACTATTTCATGATACTTTTTGTGTGTCCCCCTTCAGGATTACCTGTTAATGGGAGTTTAGAGGAATTTGACAAAGTCAGTAAAAATGTTCAGAATCTGTTTCCAAAACCAATGACCGTTCTAACATCACTGTTCAAGGTGCAGGATGATGTCATAAAACTCGATTTGAGGCTGAAAATCTCAAAAGAAGAGAAGAACCTCGGCCTCTTTATAATGAAGCATAGAAGAGACTTAATCAAAGCTATAGATAGTCCAGAACCACTTAAACCATATCAAGACTTCATTATAGATGTAAGTGCATTTCACATCACTGTCTATATTTTATTTCTTATGTTAAACTCAAAGCTCTCGCTTAAGACAGACAGGAAAAGAGGCAGCATCGTCCAGTGCAGAGGACCCTGGACAGGGAGTCAGGACTCTTGGGTTCTATTCCCAGCCATTTTACTGACCTGGTTTGTGATTTTGAGTTAGTTACTTCACCTTTATACACCGAAGTTTTACCACCTGTAATATAGGGATCATAAGACTTTCCTTCCTTTCAAAAGTACTTTGAGATTTGTGGATGAAAACTGTTATACAGAATTAACTACAGTTTACTCCTGGGGGAATTCTGTGTCAAAAAATTAAAAATTCTGTACATGATATATTAAAATTCTGCATTTTTTTTAAAATCAAAACAACACCATTATAATCACATCAGTGTCAATTATTTTGGTAATTTGTTTCAAAATATCTGTCAGCAAGTATAACAGTAATAATACAGGATAAAAAAAAGATTCAGGAAATGTTTTTTGACAAATAGATTCCTTACTAGGCAAATTAATACAGAACTTTGAGTAATTCATTTAAACTACAATACAGAAACATATTTCTCATGCCCCTCAGTGCAATGGCTTGGGGGAGTCTGGGGCAACGGAGGAGCTGAGGGAGAGGGAAGGACCCTGGGAGTGAACCTGGAGGGTTGTTGGGTGTGGTTGGGGAGGTTTGGGGGCCAGGGGAGGGATTGTTAGAAAGTTAATTACTATAATCTGTCATTTATACATAAAACACCAAGGTTTGATATTTTGAGGCTCCCTTCAGAGCTGCCATTCACATAGGCACCTGTATCGCACTTTGATACCTAAAAAATAAATAAATAAATAAATAAATTCAAATTTGATGGTTTGTGTTAGGCTCCTAAAATCCATAAGTATGCGCCTTCTTAGAAGTAGTATAATTTTTAGCAGTGCTGAGCTGCTCCAACTCCGTAAGGTAGCAGGTTTTGCATGGGTCTATCAGTCTGACTTTAAGGCAGCGTGATTTGAAATGTTGGACTCAAACATCTGAAACAAAAGTTTGAGTCAGTGCTGCACAATTCCTTGCAAATATATCTGGGGAATGTTAGTTTGGCTGTGACTGTCCCAGCTGATCTCTACTGCTGCATTAACACAGAAGTAAAAAGGTTGATGGGTACTACCACCACTACTATCTGGCTTTCCAGAAGCTCCAAGGATCTGCCAAAAATCCCCCGATTGCAAACCTAAGTAATAAAAGATAGGCTCACTGTGAGATGAAAAATATCACCTCTACTATTTCTTCTGATTTGTTCCACCTTCCCCAAAATGCTAAAACCAACTTCTCATCTGGGTCAGTCTGGTAGCTACAGTGGCTCTCTTGCAAGTGCCGGTCTTGGTTAGATGTTGCAGAAAGCTAATCAACTGCGCAGTCAAAAGGGAGATGTTATGTACATATTAACTTGCCTATTCAGGCCTTACAGGCTGCCAAGAGGGTGTCAGTTGCGGTGTCACTTTGTGATGTTGAGTAGGAACTGATCTGAGACTAAGCTGTTTTCTGTCACTTTAATATAGTTGTTGTGTGTTTTTGTTTTAAGTCTAGGGAACCTGATATGAACTCCAGGATCTGTGAGCTTCTAAAATACCAAGGAGAAGAGCATCTTCTAAAGGAAATGCAAGAGTGGTCTGTCCCTTCTTTTCCTATCAGTGGCCATGATTTAAGAAAAATGGGAATTTCTTCTGGAAAGGAAATTGGAACAGTGTTACAGCAGTTAAGGGATCAGTGGAAGAAGAGTGGTTACCAAATGGATAAAGAACAACTCTTAACTTGTGTAAAGAAGGTGTAAAATCTAAGAGTAGTAGGGTTTGATGATGATTTAGTAATACACATAATTGTATTTACCTTGTTACAAGAAGAATCAAAATATTTGTAAACATAATGCTACTACCAGCAAATATTGCATTTGAGTTCAAGACTTTCAGGCACAGAATTATTTCATGTTCAAAATTCATACTGTGCTCTGAATGCTGCAGTAACATGCGGCCTTGTTTCTGCCAATCTGACTGAAAACCCTACCTCTGTTTGTTATGTTTAAATGGTAACTTAATTAATACTTGAGGTTTTGTTTTTTCTCTCTTGTGTTCCTAATGGCAAGTAGAGGTGACACAAGGATTTTTGATATTCTGTCTTAGCTATAGACTTCTGTGCTCCAGATAAAAACCTCTAACACATTTTTTATTTTTTTGTAGTCAAAACTGAGTATCAGATTGAAAGGTTCACTTCAGCAGTTCCCAAACAAATGATATCCTATCATGTGAAACAACCTTGTTTTCCTAACAGTTTTGGTTTTTATCTTAATTCCAAAATCAATTTTAGATTAAACGGATCACTAGTCTAAATCAATATCATCAGTCTCTACTTGGGTATAAGTACTTTTTATGTCTTCCGATTTTTCAATCATTTGTTTCTCATTTTACAAGTATACAAATTGTTGGAGCCCCTTTTTCCTAAAATATATTTTAATTTTTGTACACGAAATGAGGGATATTAAAGTGTAACATTAACCACTGAAAACTAAAGCAGATCCAGAGCAGCTAGTCCAGATTTCTCCTCCCAGGGTCAGGTCATCACATCCTGCCATAGTAAAAGAGAGCTACCTCCTATTCCCTTTACTGTCTAGAGGTAATTCCCTTCTTACCTTTCCCTACAGTCACAGATAGCAAAGGGAGTAAAAGGATTAGGGTGTGTTTGCTTGATGTACACTAGGCAAAGTGAACCTGAACTGTGTATGTGTTTTGAAGTACTGACATTCCAATGAGATATGGGCATGTAAAAAATGTCTACCATTTGGGGGGGATAAGAAACTGCCTGTAAAAGTATATTTACTACCGTTAATACCCCCACACCTCTCAAAATAACTGACTTAGGGCCTAGTTCCTGCCACCCTTACTTATGTTTAGTGTCATTCAATGAATAGTTGAATTGAAATCAATGGGATTAGTTCAGGAAAACAGACAATGACTCTAACATTAGATGGCAGTAAAATCAGAGCAATTTTACAGCAGAACATGTATCTGTGTTCTTTCATGTAGCTAATTATTTCTGAGGGTGTTGGATTCGTTATTTACATGCTCAAGACATGATACGTTGTTCCGTAGCAATTTAGGGCCAGTGATCTGAAACTGAGGGGAAAGCATAAATCCTTGAATACTGTGTTTTCATATTAATAAAAGCATGGTTGTATTGTGTTAGTCTGATATGCTTATCACAGCATTCCACCTTTACAATTTGTTAAATAAAGTATTTTTGTTTAATTTTGCTGGGGGGAAACATGGTACAGTTTTATCACTGAAGTAGGTCCTTCCCTCTAAGGAACTTAAAACACTTACAGACTTGAATTAACCCTTAAAGCAGCCCTGTGAGGTAGCAACTTAGTGCGGCAGCTTTGAAATTTCTCTTCTCAGGATGAAACTCAGGGAGGGTTTGGTATCTTTGACTTTTCTATCCTTAAAGTCACACTCTCAGCAGATTAAGAAGCAAGTTGCTTTGAAAATAGTGTGATTAAATACAATCACTCTGTTTTGATTGCAACCTGCTTAGCATCTCAGATCAAATACCCCAGTTAAAATTCTTATTAAATTTATGGTGCCTACCTCAGGTGCATTGAATGCTCAACATTTGTTTCACAGAATTTGGAAGAAATTAAACTAAAAGATGTGAAACTGTGAGATCAGTTTTCATATCTGCAAATGACTATGTAACATTTTAAACTATTCTACTAAATTCTACAAAACATTAAAAGCTACTGTTAATAGTTCTATTTTCTAATTCAGTATGAAATTTAATTATATTCAATTCCACAATTAGGCAACAACGCTGTTGTAGATATCATAGTCAAATTTACTTTTAATGCATTCCATAACTGGCTTAATTAAGTTATATTCATAATTTGTATTAATTTGTAAAGTTCCATATAAAAAAGTCACATTAAAACTCATATTTTGGGTTTGATAGGCTGTAAGACATCCCTGTTCCTTGGCCCTATCTTTGACGTAGCTGCCAATATTAATGGTTGAATGGATTATTTATGATGGTTCTGTGAAGCCAGAGTAACTAAGCAAATTCAGGCCTGGTCTCATAAGCTGCCTTGTCTCAGTCTAGCTGTGGCAGTGTTTTCACTTACATTTGGCTCTCACTGATGTAAGTGCCTTTCTAAGCGTATTGTAACACCACCTCTCTGAGCAGCCTAGAGCCAGTCGATCTGATTAGGTCAACGCACTGTCAGTGTACACACTCTTGATTATGTTGACTGTTACTGGCCTTCAGAAGCCATCCCACAATGTCCCACTCTGATTATACAAGTGCTCCTGGTGAGGACACACACTGCTTTCACAAGGAGCCAAGTGTGCATACACACAAGCAGTTTAATATCTGCAGGGGCTGTCTGCCTGTGTAAGTTAGGTCGATGTAATTTTGTAGTGTAGATGTCCTCAGATTTTACAGACCCAGTCCCCCCTGGTGTGCAAACCGGCTTCCTCATTTGTTGTCCTGTGTCACTGAAAGGAACTGATAATTCTGTTCTGATACACCATATTCCTTTTATCCTTCAAAAGAGCTCCCAAGCAGCAGAGGAAGATTCTTTGTGGAGAAAACCAGGAGGAAAAGTTGAAAGTGCCCTTCCACTGTCTCTTCCCTGCAACTTTTCTGCTCTGTCCCTTCTGTTTTTTCTTGCAAAGAGTCAGTGCTGCCAGGCTTAAGCAGGTGTGGGAGTAGCTATAAACAAGGCAATGATACTCTGCTTCTGTAGTCTTCTGGGGTCTAGCTAGGCGATGACTAATCATCCCGGGATGTCCAGTAATGGAATGCTTAGAAAAGGACTAATATTTAGAATATGTTACCAAGGATAACGTGCTGAGGTAGCAACCATCATCCCAGGCAGAAGGGAGTTCTTTCAGTCAGGATCCGTAGCATAGCACAAGACAGATTCAGCCTTGCTTGGTGCAGAACTCCGAGGGATATCCATCCTTCCCCCATCCCCAAGGGACAAGAAAAGACAATATGCCACTGCCTCAGATAAGGAACCACCTGAGGAGAGCAAAATGGAGAATAATGCTAATTATGTACCTCCAAGGTGAGTTGTGAGGTCTAATAAATGTTTTTACTGTGCTTTGTGTAAATACTAATATCCCAAATGGGCCTGAATGAATCTCAGAAAGAAAGGGCAGAGCCAGCAGGCTGGGAGCAGTATTACCACTACATTGGGGCTTTTTATGCCCCCTGAGAACTCTAAAGGCTTACTAGAGGGAGGTTGGGAAAATAACTGTAAGGGCCTGAGGCCTTTTGGAGTATATAGAATGTAGGGTTTGATTTCTTTAGAAAACAGCACATTGAGGGCCAGGTATCGGTTGAGTCCAGCACTCAAGTGAGTTTGACGTGGGTGCTAAGCAGAGGATGAGCCCTGGCTTGAGTGGGAGTGTTCACAAGCACGCATGAGTGGCTTCCTGGTAGGGTTGCCAAGTTTGGTTGGTGGTATTCCGAGAGATTTCATCACATTTGACAATCTTTAATTAAAAATTCATCTTTAATTCCTGATGACTCCAGGACAATCCTGGAGGGTTGGCAACTGTACTTCCAGGGTGTTCTTGGGTTGTTCCCCCCCTCCCCGTTTTTCCTATTCACTTCATAGCAATACTTAGCACTTACATAGGGTTTAACATTTAGAAGTGCTGTACAGACATTAGCTTAACATTCTGACTTGCTAAGTTGTCTGTTAACCCATGCAACTCACACCTCTAAATTCTGGCATCAGCGTGACCTGCTCAACTGCAGGAGCTACCAACTGGAGCTGAAGTTTTACAGAGAAAGCTACCACCAGCCCATAAAAACAGTTTTTTCAAACCTTCACCTTAATATTCATAATCAGAGGCCAGATCATTTTTTTAATCAAGGATGTATTGCTCAAATCGTGTCTGCATTTTAGAGCTGTGGCATTTGGAAAAACAAACAAACTCAGACACTTTTTTTTCGAGTTCAAACTGTTTTCCCCTTCTTCCCCCATTAGCTCAGGTTACACTACAGGAGGGGAATTCTCGACCCATTATCTCTAGCTATTTTAAAACCGCCTTGTGCAAAATGGCTTCAGCAGACCAGCAAATCCAATTGCATGCATCTCGCTAAAAACAAATGCTGGGAGAAAAGTGAGATTAACACAAAATGTAGCCATCACATGCTTGCCTATTGTAACTTGCCTTCATCTAATACTTTGTATTCATGTGTCACTTGAGCAGTAATGTACACACCCCACCCCACCCCGGGGCCCAGAGGAAACCAATGCCCATTGGCCCTGGCCTGAGGGAGCACAGAGCTGCGCCATCCCCGAGGCTTCGTGCCGGGAGCCATGTGAGGTGCTGCACCTCCTGCGGGGTGGCGGAGGGGGCAAGGCGGGGTGGAGGGAGTGCCCTTTTGCTTAGCTCTGCAGCTGCTGAAGCCCTTGCAGCCAGGTCGCTGGTGCACAATGCCTCCTTAAGGCTTAACTCCTTCCTGGCCATGCTGCATCAGGCAGCTGGGCTATAGCCATGGCTGGTAGCTGCCTTTTGGTACTATGCAGTATGGGACGGGAGCTGCTGCCAGCTGCAGCCGGAGATGAGGGGAAGGGATGACCTCTGCAAAGTCACGGGCCAGGGGTAACTCTGGGGCAAGGCACAAAACAGTTGGCCCTGGTGGTTAAGGCACTTAAGTGGGATGGGGGCACCTTCAAGTGCAATTCGCCCTTTGCCTAGTGAGAAGGGATTTGACATTGGGTGGCCCACTTCACACGTGAATATCATCATTCTCACTTACTCTCCAGCCCAGTTAATTATTTGTACAGCAACAGTACCAGAAACCCACCTCAGACTAGGTCAGTGGTTTGGCATTCAGTGGAGTAGTGAGAGATCTATGTTCAGAGCCCATCTTCCATCAGGCAGATTTAAACCAGGCTCACCCATTAGCTGTGTGTAATTCACCATCAATGGCCTATTAGCAGTCACTGCATCCATCCAGTTCCACTTTAATAATCGCTGTGTCACATGACACTCCATACGGATTTGTAATCAAGTTTCAAGTTGGTTTGTTAATCTCAAATAAACTGGCCCTCGTTGCACGTGACTGTACCGTGGGGACTGAGCCACCTCAAGGTGATTAGTCCCGCTACAGTCCATATAACATTTAGGATGCCCTAGTGCTTACATTAGACGTCCATTTCCCAGTTCAAAATAGCTCATCTTATTGCTGTAGCTCTTTGTAACAAGCGGCTAAGCGTGCAAACTTGCTGTTCTTTTTGCCTTATCGCTAACAGGTGAAGGACACAGCGAAAAACATGATGTGACATGAGCCCCGTTTTTGTATAACTAGCACTCACTGAAGTAAAAAGCCAGTTGCTTGTACCTTGCTTTATCTGTTTGCAGTGACAAATAGGCCAGTCATAATAGAGTCAAAACAGCCAAGTGCTAGCATCTAGTTTTACAGATGAGGGCGATCGCAGCAAAGCAAACATTTAAGTAAAATTTACACACTGGGCCAATCCTTTCCATCTGCCAGCAAGCAGTGAGTGCACGTCACCTGCTGCTGGTTTCCACATATAGGTAAGGAAAGGAAGACTGACTATATATATTTTTATGCCCTCTTTTCATGGCCACTAAGCCTTTTTTTTTTAGCAGCCTAGCTATAACATGCTTTTATCTGGGCACGTGTGCTAGTAAGAGCTTTATTGACCATTGGTGGCATGACACATTTGGATAAATGTACTATACTGGCCTGTCCATATACGTACGTACGTACGTACGTACGTGTGTGTGTGTGTGTGTGTGTGTGTGTGTGTGTGTGTGTGTGTGTGTGTGTGTGTTCCTCTAGCAGCTGAATTCTGCCACATTAAAACACAAAANAGGATGTGAGAGATGCATTGGACATTCTGCTGGTGAAACAGACAAGCTGTCGAGCTTCACAGAGTTCCCCTTCAAGTCCTGTAGGTCAAGGGTGACCATATTTTCCCCAAGGGAAAATGGGACACTCCTGGGCTAGCCCAAGCCCTCCTTGAGGTCCCTCAGTCCTCCCACGCTTGGGCCTCCCTGAGCCCCCCCGCCCGCCCTACTCTGCTCACCACTTCAAGCTGTTACTGTCTAGTTTAGGATTTTCTGTAGCCCATCATTGTGACAGCCAAACATTTTGCTGCAGCATTTTAATTCACACGTGCACGAGGGTAGGTGAATACACAGGATTAAACACACGGGTGGATGCACGTGCTCACGCGCATGCGCACGCGCACACACACACACACACACACACACACACACATATCTACCCAAAAAGGTATATAACGTGCGCACACATACAGAGTAGCACTCTCATGCCTCCTCCCCAGCATATACATGCATATGTACACACCCACATAAAGTATATGTAAAAAAAGTATATTTAATAGCAACTAAAAAGCTGTTTTACTCTCTGACTGCTCAAAATGGCAGTGCCGGCGCTTTTGGCAATCTGACACTCCTGCCTAGCGACCCCCTCAGGACAGAGAGCCCACAGGCTAGCGCTAGGCTTGCAGAGCAACAACTGTGTCTCTGCCACAGCTTCCAACATGGCCCCGCTTACCCTCCTATGGCAGAGGAGGAAGCACATGTCCCACAGCCACATCTTGTGCCTGGCAGACTTACTTGTGGCCTTTGCCTAAGGGTCCCCCCCACCGCCCCAGTGGTGCTAGGCTTACTTATACACATTGCGATTCCAGCCCTCTGGGACAAGCTTCCTTCTTTGGCCCCCATCCTGCAGTCAGCTCTGCTAGCACGGACCACTGTGCCTGTGTACAGCCCTAGACCTGCTGCTCTGCATAGAGGGTCACATCAGTGATTCTGCTTACAGGGCTAAAGGTTTGCCAGCGACCTTGAAGGCATACAGCAAGAAAACACCGTTTGCCATGTAGTTGGAGAGGCTAGATGGCGAGTGTGACAGAGAGAGGCACAGAGGAGTGTTGTTCTCTGGTACAGGGCACTAAGAGTTTGTTTTATGCCATGCAATTTCCCCCAAGATTAAGAACAGGGGGTTGGCACACTGTAAAATCATAATAAAGCAAGCATGTCATGGTAGCTTTCAGTTAAAGAGATATGATCAAAAAGATGGTGTCGTAGTGTTTAAAATAATTTCTCTTACTTATGGGTGGCATGTAAAAGAGTTTGGGAAGGCTAAGTGTCTCAAAAATTAAAAAGGCTGGGCATGCACATGCCAGATGTGAGTGCCTCCTCCCCCAGCCCACCGCCCAACTCTTGGAGGCATGCTGTACCAGCTCCCAGCCTTGGAGCAGGCGTGCCAGAGGCTCCCAAGAAGTGGGAGCCCCCTTCCCCCGCACCCTCCGCCTTCCCGTGACCCTGTCACTGCTCGGCCTCTCCCCCCGAGGCCCTGCTGTCACTTGCTCCTCTCCAGTCTCTCCCCTCCCCAGCATTGCTCAGCCTTAAGGCAGGAAAAAAGTGGGAGGGGTTCGGGTACAGGCTTGGAATCTGGCTGCAGGGCTTCCCACAACCTCTGGCTCCAGGCTCCCCCTCATCCTGCCATTACCCTTCATATCCTCTGCCCCCTATGGCCCTGGGCTTCAGCCACATGGAGGTGGGCTGTCTCCCGTCTGCATGCCCCCAAACTCATCATCCTCCCGCCCTTCCCACCATTGCGCCTGGTGTCCCACTGCCTCCTCCAGCCCTGGGCTTTGGCCATGCAGCAGTAGGCTCCATTTCCCAGCAGCAGAACTTCAGGCTCAGGCCCCAGGATCTGGCTGTGGGGATTTGGGCTCTAGCCCCTGGCCATGCAGTGACAGGTGCCAGCCCCAGGATCATCCTCCCCCATGCCATTTTTTTTTTAGTATCACTTAGAGACTTCTTACTGTTATATAAGACTTATCTGAACTGGGTCCTGCACCAAGTAATCAAGGAGACTACTGTCTCTAGGGGAAAAAAAACCCTAAGAACAGGCAAGGCTAGTTACATTGTGAAGACCAGTTTTAAAAATGAGTTGGTATTCTACATACTCCTGCATGTAACTTGAAGGAGCATGTTTCTGAAATGTGAACTAGCTTCTATAAAAGTAATGGCGTACAAGACTTCCTGCATTATGCCTCAGAGTGGAAATGAGAAAATTGAACAATAACTAGATTTAATGCTTTCAAATTGGCCTGATTGGTTCTAGAAGAGAGTTCTCTAAAAGAGAACTAAAAATAGCAAACCAAATTTAGCCCTATGGCAAAGAAAAAAAAATACTGTGCTTGTGACTGTCAGTGCTGGAGTTTGAGCAACTGGGAATGCTAGCGACTGGTGTTGTGAGTTAGTTAATTTCCAGTTACTTCATCATCCCGCCCTGCTCACCCCATGCAATTGCTTCTCATTAACAAAGCAGAATGAACAAATCAGAGGGTGTGGAGAGAGAGGCAAAGTACACATTCTAATCTGAAAGCCTTTTGTTAAGCACTGACATTTATTTAGTTTAAAAGTAAGGCGTCTGTACTGTAATTTTATTTACTGCCCCCAAAACAGCATTAGCACAAAGTTGCCCTTGCTTGGGAATGCCTAGTACACGTCTAGAACACCAAATGTGCCTATGCTTAAAGCTCTGAAAAAAATGGAAATACAGCATGAGATAAATGATGCTGTGGGGACTCTGCTCACCCATCCAAGCTATGAGGTTCAACATGCTACCCACATAAATGCTCCCCCTTCACCCCACCTCCCGACAGGGCCGGCTCCAGGCACCAGCAAAGGAAGCATGTACTTGGGGCAGCCGATGGAAAGGGGTGGCACATCTGGGTCTTTGACAGTAATTTGGCAGCGGGTCCCTCAGCCCATCTCGGAGCGAAGGACTCGCTGACAAATTGCCGCCAAAGAATTAAGTGGCGCGGCTGAGCTGCTGCTGAAGTGCCGCCGATCGGGGCTTTATCTACTTGGTTGGTTGGTTGTTTTTGCTTCGTTGGTTGAGGTGGCAAAAAGCTGGAGCTGGCCCTGCCTCCTGACTTGACCATGCTGTGTAGCCCAAAGGGCAGCAGGTTCTGACTCTGACCAGTTGGCTGAATCAAGTTGAAGAGCTTAGGGCACATCATTCTTAATGTTCTGGCTGCCACACTCACCCACTTAAATCAAGTTACCAGTTTCAGTGCCTGGCCTGATGGGGAATACTTGGGTACAGTACAAGACAGAAGTGGTTGCTCTCGCTATCACTGCTGTTTCTATTGAGTTACAGTCACAGCTGCCCAGAGGATTCTAGGGGTCTGGTGTGAAGCAATTTCAGGGGGCTCCTTCCATAAAAAAAAAATGGCAATACTATAGAATACTATATCTCGTGGGGAGGGGGGGGGGGCCCTGCAGGGCCTGGGGCAAATTGCCCCACTTGCCTCCTTCTCCCCCCCGCCCAGGCGGCCATGGTTACCATTTGCCAGTAGCTCATCACATGGCTGTAAGAATCCTCTCTCCAAACCTTTTGTCACAGTCTCAACCATATGTAAGCTGGAAACCATTCAAAAGGATCTATTAATTCTAGACCATCACCACATACAGCAGGTACATTTCTTGCTCTGATGTGACAGGCTGTATGAGTTAAAACTGGTACTGTTAACATTAGCATTGAGCTCGTCGAAGGGCCTTGCTGACTCCAGGAGTTGTGCTGCCTTTGGCCATTCTGCACAGGGACTTTGCAGTAGCAGCCATGGATGGGCATCTGTGAATGTTATGTTAGGAAACCTGATAATAAGAATCAGAGTCAAACATGGTTGCGGATGGGTTAAGCAACTTGATTATCTGGAAGGCTTTTGTCTCTCCTATATGCATGTGGAATCCAGTTGCTGATAGGGTTGTCAGGTGTCTGGTTTTCCACTGGAGAGTCTTGTCGAAAAGGGAACCTGGTAGTGTCCGGTCAACAGTCAGAAGTAAGTGGCCTCTGCTACTGGGGCGGGAAAGAGGTATCAGTTGCTTCCACCATCCTGCCACCCAGTGTGGCTCTCCCAGCCCTGTCCTTCCCCGCTCACCCTTCTACCCCCAGAGCACTGCTCACTATGCCCTGCCCCACTCACCCCCTCAGGCGTAGACCCCTGATAAATAACAGTTCATTAGAGCTGGGCATTTATACCACATGCATTACTATAGTGTTGCAGAGTGCAAACCAGCTATCTTCAAACACAACTGCCAACTGTCTGCAAAATCCTTGAGGCATGAGCACAATGGAATCAGGTGCTCTATGCAATGCAAGGGCCTGGGTTCACTAACCAATGGTGACAAAGTAGCACTTATGCAGTTATGACATTTTTTGTTTGTTTGTTTCCAGGCCTGCAGTTCATTTGCTTATGTGTGTCTGTTAAGCTACAGGTTGCTATATGGGCCTAACCCATAAGAAGGGATTTAGTTAACATTTAAAGCCTAAGAGCTTGGCTAATGTTATTGATTCACATTTTTAATGGGCAAACAATGTGCTTGGTGCTGTAAGAGACAAGGGAAGAGTGGAGCTTGTGCAATAGTTATTGTGCTAGAGGGAAAATTATACCACTGAGAAATGAATTACTGGGATATGGGCGTCAGGGCATATCAGACATGGCATATCCTAAAAAAGGCGGTTAAACAAGTTTTCACGTTGCATAAGGGAAATAAACTCCATGTGCAAGCTGAGATGTCTCTTTCCTAATAGGTTAACCCATAATCTGACTTAGTAACAGCTAATACATAGGAGTTGATCTGGAGGAAGACAATATAATCTATTTCACTCTCAGAAAATGAGCCTCGTTCCTATTGTAGCCTCATTTTCTCTGCGATAATATTTCTGCACTAAGGCTGCATTGATGAGGACTAGGGCTGTTCTTCTGATGAATTTCTGGCAGTGATATTAATTTGCTATTTAAGCATAACTCACAGCGATGAGTGGTTCTTCAAATTAACATTTTTACCCTTTTCCAGTACTGAAGGAGAGAGGAGTAGCTCAGGCTAAAAATGCACAACAAGATGGCCATTATTACCTCAGCTTTCTGTTGGGCACAAATCACACACACGCAGCAAAAAATACATATGTAGCCAGCTTTCTATATATGCACATGCACACTCTCTCGCTCTCTCTCAGGTAAAAGTAAAGTCCCTCTGAAGTATTTCAAATAACTGGACAAACACCCTCCAGCAAGATGGTAGGCACTGTCAAAGTTAGATTTAGGACTCACAATTTGTCAGACCACTCTGTTTATTAGCGCAGCGCTCCGCCAATAACATTCAGAATATGTGAGTGCCATGCAAGGCCTCAACAGTCTTATTTATACAGCTAAAAGAGCAGGAGTTAGACAAAAGAACAAAGAAGTGAAAAGACAGGAAAAACAACCAGTGACACAGCATGCATATCCTACTTCCTTACTGATTGGTATCCATCTAAGGCTAATACTTTCACAATTGCCCTTAAACGGTGCAATTGTTCTATACTAATGTCTGTGTTCCTGGCACCTGGATAGCAACATTCCTGAAACTTTCCTTAAAGGTGCAGACAACATTTCTTTAATTCTTTCTATTCTTACAATATAATTCATTCTACTTTCACAATCCCTCCTTTTGGTCAGGCGTACGCCATGACCAACCATCACTGGGTTCCACAAATTAACCGTTCCTTATCTCTTTGTTCATCAGTGATATTCAAAATCATCATATTAAGCACTCTGTTTTGGGGCAGTCACTGGGTGACACAATTCTGGATGCAACAGGAGATTAACTGAAAGCAGACAAAAATCACTAAGATTCCAAACAGGATAGTTAGGGCTCCCTGAAACAACCAGTTTCCTATGCCAGAGAAATTGAACAGGTTACTTAACCACTTCCATAAAGAACTGGGCTCTTCATGAGGAAGATATGCGATTTGTTCTAAGTGGTTAGCGAGATCTATCACCTCATTGGTATTGTCAGGTATAAACACACAACATTCTTTCCAATAAGAGCACAGGTCCCTCCTTTGGCCGCCAGCACTATGTCTAATGCTTGACGGTTTTGGAGAGCCACCTGTCTGATCACCCCTGTTTCTGTTGGCCAGGGTTTTTAAACTTTCTCCGGTTTTTTTGCCATTATTTCAACCACTGCTTGTAGCCTCAGGAGTCTTTTGCCTGGTGTATTACTCCCCCAAGTGGGAATAAAGGAAGTGCCAATAGCCGCTTCCCAAGTTAAGGGGCTTATGTTATGTATATACCATTGGGCATCTGTTAAGTCCCTTCTTTTTCGCCTGAAATTACGGAGGCGTTCTCGTGGGAGGGACTCTAGTACTCGGAATTGTGGGAAGAGTTGGGCTGGGATAACAGATACCTGACCAGTTAGCTGGTAATACAGTATAAGCTTTGGTCCCACAAACCCAATGATGGCCTATTAAGGCCAGGAAGGGTCGATTGCATCCATTTGTTACATAGGTATCTACAAATGAGGTAATATCCTCCAAAGGGCACAGGGTAATCCTCCTTACGAGGAGTGGTAGTGTTTGTATGGCATTGGAAGATTGTATTATTTTTACTAAGATTACTGTAGGGGGAACATGAGATTGATTTTTTCTGTTTGATCCCAGGTTGAGAAAAAATTCATATCCCATACCCACCTCAGTCCGCCACTCTTTAGTTTTTTGTTTGAATAATCCCATACACCATTTACCACAATATGCCGAAGGCAATGGCTTTTTCCCAGATCCAGCCCTGTCCCATTACACACCCAACACCAATGACCTTCCCCCCCCCACACTTATCCATTTAGATACATTTATTCCCACTGTTTCCCAAGTGTCATTACTGTTCCATGTTTTGTTAAATGGACGAGGCCCTCCAGTAAGGTCTGGGGAATTGAGTGGGATAGTCAAGACAGGAACACCAGCTTGAGAGTGGGCTGGGATGTGGCTGCAGACCCAGCATTTAGAAATGTTAAGGGTCTGAGCTATCCACACTTGCTGCTGGATAAAAGAATTGTCATTGTGGGCTCCCCAGATCTTAAGATACCAGCAGCCGAGAAACAGGCGCCACCAGAGGTGCATGTTGGAGGCAAGGCCCTTCTGGTTCTGACAACCTCAACTGAGGGAACTGCAGTTGCAGTTTTTATGTCCACCAGGCAGCAGGCGCTAGGCTCACTACTGCTGCTTCTCGGGCCTTGCTTTAAGTTGTCGTCTGCTTCTGGCAACCCTTACGAGAGCGTAGATTGTAAGGTATTGCAGGCTGTTCCTCTACGTCTTCTTCTGGAGTCAAAACTGACTCTGCGCAGTCCTGAGGTGTTGATTGGTTTGCCGGGAGGGTGTCTTCTTACACTGTGAAGCATGTATCCACGCTGCGATGCCAGATAATTAACAGCTGTCTGGGTAGTAAGCAGTACCTGATGAGGACCCTTCCACCGAGGTTCCAAGGCGTGTTTTCGATGGTTGATGCCGCACATAGACCCAGTCACCTGGCTCAAGGTTGTGGCAGGCGTCAGAGGTGGGTTCCGTCGGCCAGGCGGCTTGAACCTGTGAATGGAAGTGACTTACAGCTTGCATTAATCCCTTGCAATATTGAAGGAGCGTACTGTGAGTCAAATTCAAGTCTGGGACTGGAGTAATGGTAGCCACAGTTCGCATAGGGCGTCCCATAACGATTTCAAAAGGACTCAGTTTATGCCTTTGGGATGGAGTGGATCGCATTTCCATAAGGGCTAGTGGTAAAGCTGCTGGCCAGCTTAACCCTGTGTAGTCACAAATCTTAGCAAGTTTATTCTTAAGTACACCATTTCGCCTTTCCACAGCACCTGCACTTTGTGGGTGGTAGGGACAGTGCAGCAGGAGTGTGACATGTAATATACAATCCAGGTGTTGCACAATTTGTCCAGTAAAGTGTGTACCCCTGTCACTGGAATTCCCTTGGCAGACATAATATAGTTTAACAAACATTTAGCAACAGACAGTGAGTCAGCCTTGCGACAAGGAAAGGCTTCAATCCAACCAGAAAATAAACATACCATAACCAAAATAAATTCAAATCGTTGACACTTAGGCATTTGTACAAAATCAAGTTGCCAATGCAAGAAGGGTGCTTGGGGCAAGCCCCGGAATCCCTGAGTCACTTTTACAGGTTTATCAATATTGTGGCTTTGGCAAGTGGTGCAGGCGGCACAGTGGCAGGCTGCAAATGAGCTGAAATGGGGAGCCCACCATCCCGCCTTAGTTAGAGCAAAGACCATTCCCTCCTTTCCGACATGCGAAACACCGTGTAGCAGGGCAGCCAGCAATGAGTAGAATGAAAAGGGGGCCACAAAGGCACCAGTGGGCGAACGCCAAAGGGAATCAGGATGTAGAGAGCAACCCTGGGCAACCCAGGAGTCTTTTTCAGTTTCTGAGGCAGAGTCCTGGACCAGGGTGAGGTCAGTGAGGGATGGTGGTATAGAAACAGAGAGGGAACCTAGAAATGCATCTGGGGAAGGTTTTATGGCAGCAGCAAGTTTAGCAGAGGCATCAGCAAATGCGTTACCCTTAGGTACATCAGTGTTTGCCACCCGAGTGACCAGGGCACTTAACAATAGCCAGGGCAGAGGGAAGTAAAACTGCATATAGGAGAGCAGCGATATAGGGGCCGTTCTTGATAGGGGTACCGGCAGATGTAAGGAAACCCCGAGCTTGCCA
>NC_133785.1:26587949-26822728 GCF_003597395.2 Chelonoidis abingdonii | reverse complement strand
CAATTGCCCTTAAACGGTGCAATTGTTCTATACTAATGTCTGTGTTCCTGGCACCTGGATAGCAACATTCCTGAAACTTTCCTTAAAGGTGCAGACAACATTTCTTTAATTCTTTCTATTCTTACAATATAAGTCATTCTACTTTCACAGCACCATCCATGCCTTTCTTTCAAGACACATATTCCAGTCAACCAGCAACACTTCTATTTTGGGTAGATAATCTCATCCAATCCTCTCTCCTGTGTAGTCAATGAGGAAGAAAATTTTCTGCCCATTCTGATATGCAGGGACCAACGAAAGCTGTACAGTCATGTAATGTCAGCACTATCTCCCCAACAAAGGCAGGTTAAAGAGAGGACCATGACTGATGAGATTATTAGCAGCAGGAGATGCACTTGAACAAGCGTCTAATAGCATGTTTTGTATTTACACTGGGTGTGATTATGGCCATATTTTCTTGGTGAATCACTTACTTAATCCTTCTGTGCCTCAGTTCCCCATCTGCAAAATGGGGGTAATACTTCCCTACCACGCAGAGAAGTTGGGAAGATAAAATGCCTTTCACACTCACCCACACCATGGCAACGGGATGGCCTACCATGTACCTAGAATAAGGTGTTAAACTCATTCATTGCAGAGACTAAATTCTATTTTTAATACTTCTCTACCCTGATAAAACACGACCCAATATAACATGAATTCCAATATAACATGGTATAGCAGCACTCTGGCAGATCAAAGCAAGTCCAATATAATGCGGTTTCACCTATAACGCGGTAAGATTTTTAGGCTCCTGAGGACAGCGTTATATCGGGGTAGAGGTGTATAGTTTACGGGCTGGGATATAAATTCAGAACTTCATATTGCCCTCAGCCCACAGAAGATCTCCTGCCAATGGCAATGGGAAGTTAGTGCAAAGATCAAGGATAGAATACATTTGTGTGGTGAATTAACTTTAGTTACTACCATTATGTGTGTGTTCAGTACCCTATAGTCGCAATATCACTCACCAGAAAGAAAGTCAAGTCCACTGGAGGACCACTGCTATTTCTCTTTTCCCCCTATCTTCCTTTCTCTGCTCCTCTCCCTTGCTTTCTCTCTCTCACCATTGCACCATTTTCACTGCAGCCATTCTCCTTTCCCCAGGTTATCCGCTAAAATGCTAAGCAATTGAATAGTTAGTGTTGATAAATTGTATAGGCAATTGCTTGACCATAGGTTGGTTTGTTAGTTCTTTATGAAATATATGTAAGAGACCAAATAACCAGTGCAAGTCAGATTTGTTAACATGGTACAGGAAAAGGGTTCTATATCATGCCATTCTCTGAAGAGCAGACTTGTGCAGCAATGTTACATTCACTTTACGCAGAAGGTGTGCGCCTCAAGTTACACATTTCAGAGGGTATTATTTATATGCTTTTACAAGTTACACATTTGTTTATACATCACTAAAATCCAACAAATCAGTTTGTTCCAGTTACCTAAATTCTTGTTCTGTTCCTTCCTTATCTTTGTTTTGGATCCTAGCATTCCAGGTACTGATCTGTGAAGGTCCTTCCTTAGCTTGTACTAAGACATAGAATGAATGTATCTTGATTTTGACAAGTTTCCGATCTGCCTGTGCCATGTGCTTACTTCAGCAAATGCAAGGTGTTATGGGATACTTAGCATGAGTGAACAGGATTATGATATAGTCCAGTTTAGGCTATATCACCATTACAATATTTGGACTTAATGTTATTGGTGCTTAATGCAAATGTATATAGTGCAGCTAATAACATAATTGGGCTCCAGGGCTGATGTTCCAATGAGAGTGAGGGTGAATTCACACATCTGTCATTGTTTCAGGCTAACTAACAGACTAGAGTTAGAAACTAATTTATCCCTGAGGCTATGTCTACACTACAGGATAAATTCGATTTAGCTTAAACCGATTTTATAAACCAGATATTATAAAGTCGATTGTGCACGTCCACACTAGGCACATTAATTCGGTGGTGTGCGTCCATGGTCCGAGGCTAGCATCGATTTCTGGAGCGGTGCACTGTGGGTAGCTACTGTAAAATAATGAGACCAATAACGTCGATTTGCGTCTACACTAACCTTAATCCGATATAGTAATATCGATTTTAGCATTACTCCTCATGTTTTGTAGGAGTACAGAAATCGATTTAAAGAGCCCTTTAAATCGATATAAAGAGCAGTGTAGTGTGGACGGGTGCAGCGTTAAATCGATTTAACGCTGTTAAAATCGGTTTAACAGTGTAGTGTAGACCAGGCCTGAGTGTGGATGGCAAAAGGGGAAAGCCTGGGTTCTATTCTTGACTCTGCCATTGACTCAAATCATGTCTCATCACTTTGCCTCAGTTCATGTAACTCACATCACATAATACCTAGCTTGCTTTCAGGAGTGGTGTAGCTTTATTGCTTTGAATATCTTGAGATTCTAGGGCATATGGTGCAAAAGAAGTGCAAGGTAAAGTCTTTTACGGTAGCAACCATCTTTTGTTGTTGCGTGTTTGTACAGGACCTGGTCCATTACTGCGGCTCCTAGGTGCTACTGCAAGGTAAATAAGAATAATATGATGACTATATTGTTTGGCTTCCTAAATTGCAAATGTTTTTAGGAAAACATACTCCTAGACATCAAGGGTTAAATCGTTATCATTTTGAATTAATAAGGTATTCCAGCTGCCCGGACTGCAGGCTAGTGCCTAAAGCAGCATTTTAATTTTCCCCTCCACTCTTCAAAGTCTTCTCTCTATTCCTAGCATAGACTTCAGCAATGAATGGACACAATTTGACTTATGAAGGGATTTATGCTGCATTTGCAATGCGATGACTTTTTTTAAGGACAAAGACAAATCTGTTGCTCTTACATGAGAAAATGATTATTTAAACCTAATTTTATTTTATGACAAAGTTTTATTCAAATTTTATGCTCACTGAAAGCAAATGGTATTCCCCAGGTATTTGGAACAGTCATTTTACAACAAATACATTTCTAATGCAATTGTAGTTTAGTTTATCAGAAGGACCACATGATACAGATTCAAACTGACTGAGACTGTTCTAACATGGCCCGGGGAACATTACTGCTCAAGTGACACATGAATACAAAGTATTAGATGAAGGCAAGTTACAATAGGCAAGCATGTGATGGCTACATTTTGTGTTAATCTCACTTTTCTCCCAGCATTTGTTTTTAGCGAGATGCATACCGTTGGATTTGCTGGTCTGCTGAAGCCATTTTGCACAAGGCGGTTTTAAAATGGCTAGAGATAATGGGTCGAGCATTTCCCTCCTGTAGTGTAACCTGAGCTAATGGGGGAAGGAGGGGATGTCAGGTACTTGCAAAGGCAGAGGGAGAACAGTGGAACGTGGTGGTCCATTATGGCCCTTATGCCACTGACTGAGCTAGAGTAGGCCCACCACCTTGTTCTAACTTCCACCAGAGCCAGGTGTCAAAGAATTAGAGGGCTGCAAACAACTCTCTGCCATTGCCGCTCTCCTCTACATCCGAGCACAGCTGGAGAATCAAGGTCGTGGTACTGATTGTTACACACAGTGAATGAAAATAAAGACACAGTTTGCAAGTTTGATTTTGATTATTGCTCACTGTGTGACATGAACAACCTCCCTCATTGCAAAGTTGTTTCTACTGGGTTTTTCTTACTTATGGCTGAGCTCCACAGCAAACAAACAATATAATGAATGCACACCACTCATGTTTGCCTCAGATTTTTGAGGTGTATTTTTAAATGCCATGGATCAGACCTTCCGCTGATATAAATTGCTGTAGCTCCAGGAACCTCAGTGGAGATTTATCAATTTACAAAAGCAGCAAAGAATCCTGTGGCACCTTATAGACTAACAGATGTCTGTTAGTCTATAAGGTGCTACAGGATTCTTTGCTGCTTTTACAGATCCAAACTAACATGACTACCCCTCTGATACTTGACATCAATTTACAGGATCTCAGGTTCTGGCCTTATTTGTACAGTTAGTTGTATTCATTTACTTTTTGTATTTTATTATTGAAAGTCTATGGGACTTGGCTCTTCAATAACTTGAGCAGTTTTGGAAAATTTTACCTATTGTCTTTTGGATGAAATGTAGAACATGGTCCTCCTTTGTGGGCGGATCCCAGGAAACTTTTCACAGAAGGGCTAATCCCTCTTTTTATGGTGGGTAACATACTTTGCCTACAGCAGTATGCCCAATGGCTCATAGCTAGGTCTCTTGACTCTGGCCTGGACCCTGAGTGCTATTCCTAGTTCCTTACTGAATCATTGGATTGCCTTGTATAAGTCACTTCTCGTTTCCCCATCCATCAGAAAGGAAATGATATTTTAGCCATGTTTTAAAAGCAAACAGAGGTCTACACCTCAATAAACACTACATCACCAAGTATTAAAATCTCCCACGTGCTTTCATTTCTGTAAATTATTCTTTACTTCCTAAGCTTTTGTGAAGTCCTGCTGTGCTCTGTTAGAGTGTGTTGTGCTTCACCTTATACACTGTTGTACTTCGATTTGGAGTAAGAGCGATTCCTCTATAGCTTGCACGATCAATGTTTGTGCATTGGGATCCATTTGGCTGAATGTGAAGGTAGAGCATTATCCTTATGTTACTTGCCCATCTGGTATAGACATGAAGGCTCATTAACTTCTGAGGGACTCTCATAGTCTCAGATGATCGTTTTTATGACAATACTAACCTTTTTGTTCCTATATATTACAAATGGAATTACTAATAGGTGAGGAAAATGTGCACAGAGAATAAAATACAGATTGCAGCCCTTTACAGACAAGTGCTACCGTATTCAGACATAGATGAAGCTTTTCAATCAGTTTGTCCTCTAAGTCCTCTAAAGAAGTCATATAACATGCTGCCATTCCAGACCCTTTGTAATTTCTCTATGGATTAAATAAAGCCTGTGATAATATCTTTATCCTTATCTAGTATTTTATCACTGATTTTATTCAGGTGGTTGACCTTTCTTATGAGCTTCAATAAATCAGCAAATCCTATAGAATACAGTGAAGCATGACTGGTTCTAGTCTAATAATTCTTCCCTCCCTCCCCCCCCCGGCCAAAATCCTCTTCAAATTCCAATGGGATAGTAAAGATTGTTGCTTTAACAGAATGTTAGTGTTAAAGGAACTATCAGTGCCCTGCATTATCAATGTGTGTAAAGGACAAGGATTTAAAGTCTTGACATTTTAGGTAATTTCTTCATAACACAATAGCTCTTTGAAAGTCTGAAATTCAATTCAACATGCTCCACTACCTGCACATAACCTTAAGTACAAGCTGTACAGTCTCATTTAGTCATAATATCTTTAGACAACTCTACCTAAAATCACATACAGCTTGGGATCTGTCCTCTTCATATGGTACACGCTTACATTTCTATGCAGAATCTATGAACCCATGCCCACTAGCTATGCATTTGTCACTAGTCCCTAGTGGATTTGCACAATGTTGAAAAATATGTGATCTCCCAAGAAAGAAGGGCAGACATCTTAAATTTGTACTGAGTCAAGGATCTGGTAAGCCGACCAATGGCAACTTGTTTCTAAGAAAATACACACATGGTTTTTCTTGCATGTTAGGGAGAGGAGAAGTTAAAAATGCATATAATATGTAACACTAAATAGCTTTTCAGCCATGTGATTATAAACTGCTGGAAAATACTAAAAATCGCAAACACTTTCAGTCTACATTCAAAATATGACATGAAAAGCCTATGCAGAAACTTAGTCATACACGAGCATTTGTGAAAACATTAACAAACAGGAACTGGACAAGATTTACATTTCATACTTACTGGTATTTGGCAGGTTTCAGAGTGGTAGCCGTGTTAGTTTGTATCAGCAAAAACAACTAGGAGTATTTGTGGCATCTTATAGACTAAAATTTATTTGGGCATAAGCTTTCGTGGGCTAAAACCCATTTCATCAGATGCATGGAGTGGAAAATACAGTAGGAAGTTATATATACATATATATCAGTACACAAAAAGATGGGAGTTGCCATACTAACCACCCTCCATTACAATTCTTGCCAGGTAACTGGGGAAAACTCTTCCCACTTTACATCAAGTCTTGGGATAAAATTTTCAATAGTGCCTAAGTGACGTACACTCTTAAGAGTCATTTTCAAGTGACTTAAGCCCTTAGCCCAGTGATGCCCAAACTTTTCCTGTCCCCCCCAAGCCTTCATTACGGCACAATTGGCTCAGCAGTGGAGCTTGGGCTGAAGGTGGAGCTGGGGGAAGAACTGGGGATGCTTTCTAACAAAATTAGTTTCTGGCCTGTACTTGGAACAAAAACGTCAACAGCAAAATCAAGTTACTCTATTTTGTTAGGTAACCTAGCCCAGAGGATATAACGTTAGAGGTAAAAAAGCTCAGATTAGACAAAGTCCAAATGCTTCTGGTGCATGTGATAGCACACATTTGAGAGCATATTGTTGGGCTCATATCTAACCTGAGTCTTTGCTCTGGCTCAATTGCACTTCATGCAGAACTCCAAGAGCTGGAGCGATGGTGCCTTTACATCATTTTTATATTTCCCTCCATCCTGGAGCCAGCTGGTCCCTTGGCTTATCTTAGACATTCAAGATGCTTGTGACAGCTTTTAAGGCCCTACATAAGGATTTCTCAAACTTCATTGCACTGCACCCGCCACCCCCCCAAAAAAAACTTACACCATGCCCCAGGAGGGGGATACTGAGCTTGCCCAAGCTCTGCTGTGGTGGGATCGGCGGACGGCGGCAAAGCTGAAACCCAAGGCAGCGAGCCTGTAACCTGATGCCCAGGACTGAAGCTGTTAGGTTTTGTCTTTGGCCCCAGAGGAGTTAGGCTGACACTTCAGCTTCGGCCCTGGGCAATGGGGCTCGGGGTTTGGCCCTATGACATCTTAGCCAGCCCTGATGATCCTATTAAACGGGGTTGCGACCCCCAGTTTGAGAACCGCTGCCCTACATAATTTTGCCTCATCATATCCTCATTCTCCTCCTCTCTGCTAATACTGCCAGGCTTAACATACCATTTGTCTGTCTCTCCCATATTTGTCTCCGATCTTTTGCACAGCTCCCTGTAGATGGCACTTTTCCTGAACCTATCTGCGAAGGCCATAGCTACCCTCTCCTCAAAACTCTCTTCTTCCATGATGCCTTTCAAAAACTAGCTGCCTGTTATCTACTTATTTATCTAAACTCTCTGTTAATGAAGGATTTACTCATTTAAATGGAGCTAAACAGTGGAATGCTAGAAGAGGGGGAAACAAAAATTGGAATTGAAGCTAGGGATTGCTTGGGTGGGTGGAAGCAATGGGCTAAGGAGACCATCTTTCAAAAGGCAAAACTGGGACACTCTTGGCAGGGGGTGGAGGGGGAGACGAGCAAAGGCTGATCCTCATGGCGAGGAGGCTAGGGCTGCTGGAAAGAGGACTGGCGCCGCCCCTGAGCCTCAGGCAGGTACTGGAGGGAACCTGGGCCAAATGCTGTCCTGGAGTCATTCAGCCCAGGACCAGAATTTGACTTCTGCATTTTGGAACTGTCCCACTCAATTCAGGATGGGTGGTCATCCTAAAAGGGCTGATAGAGGAGGAGAAGGGAGTAAGGGAGGAGGGACTTTAGTGTTTCATTTAACCCTCCCCCTTCAAAAACAAACAGACAAAAATAAAACCAGTAAAACTACTGAGCCACACGTGTACCATTTTGCTTATATATTGTATGACTATCTTACACCTTTTGTCCTTCTTTGCCTTTTCAGTCTGCACGCTCTTTGAACTGGAAACAGTGTCCTCTGTATTTTGGAACACATCTCGGGCATTTTGGATGCTAACACAATCTACATAATAAATACAAAACTGAATGCTTTCTTTCATTCCCAGCCCAAGCACCAAGCAAACACATGATCCTAGGCACTTGTTTTGAAATATATTTGAAAGTGTTTTATTTTTCGCAAATGCTTGCAAGCAATGAGATTTTCTGAAAACTTGTTTAAAAAGGCAGACAAAGGAACAGTTAGAGCAGAGCGTGTTACCCTACCTGCAACTTTACAAAGAAGTTTTAACAGAGTCAAATGAAAAACGGGTGGATGAACAAAATATTTCATATAAAAAAATAGCATTATCATCAAATAAAATAAATGATATAGAACTCCAAAACACTTTAGAACAGAAATATCTACATGCAACAGAAAACATTTTATTATGGTTCTGTTTATGCATCAAAATTTAACAGAAATTATTTTGAAATCTTGATATTTGTTAGTGAAATGGACTGTCATACCAATGATATGTCTTAGGGCAGGTATTTACTACCGCCGTAATGGCGGGTAGTGATCACTCTATCGGGGTCGATTTATTGGGTCAAGTGAAGACGGCCAGGTAAGTTGACCTAATATACGCCGACTTTAAGCTGTGTATCTTAGGTCGACCCCCCCGGTAGTGTAGACCTTGGCTTAGTGCTACTGCAATAATGACTTTAAAAGAAGCAACTGAATGAAGCTGAAACAACTGTTTTCATGATGTTCACTGATTTGTTTAGTACTTGGCTCTCAGAAGTATGTAATCTCTGTATTTGAACGATTTACTGATAACAGCTGACAATCCTAACATTGTAGTAGTTTTTCCCCAGAAAAAGAAACCCATTTTTCTAAACACAGAAAATTTTAACTAATGTACAGAACCTTTTACAATTCCACATCTAAGCTATAAAATACATACTGTACATATTAACGATCCCTACAGTTGTAGTTTTTTTAATGGCTAGGTGTCCCACAACAGAGTTTATCTTCTTTGCAATTAACCTGAATCACAAGTTTTCAAATGTCATGAACTTTGTAATGGCAAACATTACACAGAAGTTTAGGCAGAGTGAAAAACAAGAACATTAAGTTACTGCTAAATTAACTTCTTAGCCATCTCACTCGATTATATTAGTTTTACATTTTTATATATGCACAATACCAAAAATATGCCGTTTCATGCTAAAATATTGTCTCACAATGTTATTCTCCTCTTTTTAGTTGAGGAAATCTGATACAGACCTAGCCAAAAATAAAAGTACACTATTAGGTTTGATGATAGCCGAAGACAACATCCTTTTCGAAAAATAACATTCACTGAATTGTGGTGAGTGAACAGTGAATGACATGATTTTCAAAAGTGCTAGGCATCCACAAAGCTCAGTAATGTCAATAGGAACTTCAGGTGCTTAGCACCTTTGGGAAAAAAAATCAAACTAACTTAGAAAAAAAACACCCTCAATATGATTTGAATGAGTATAGTACAGATAATTCACAGACTCTTGCTCTTTTCACACTAGTGCTTAACATTTAATTTTTTTGAAAGCTGATTCTAAAAAAAAAAAAAAAAAAAATCTAGAATGCTTTAAGACACTGAATTATCTTTCACCCTCTATTTGTTCAGAATTATGTTTAAGCTAATATTGCTTTTCGCAGCTCACTCATAAATTAAGAATGTTGCAGAATAAAGTGAAATTTGATTTTATAGATATATATGGGATAACAAAAAACATCATAGAAGCACAGAGGTAGTAGGCTTCAAGGAATTAAACCTGAGTTACACCATCATTACTCTCTAGATACCTATCATCATAAAGTTTTCTAATATCCTTTCAGATAACATCTTGTATCATTTGAAAATCTTTTTTTGCCCACAGTACACCACACACCATGGCATTATCAGTAAAGTCAGTTGCTGGTCTCTTAAAGATATTTGTTCTTATTCCTTTACTGGAGTAACATATTAATGCTACATACAATAAACAAGCTTGCTATGTGGGGATGGATGAAGCATTTCATAAATATAATCCTAAGCATTTTAGTATAATTTTTCTTTAACAATACAAGTAACCACACATACAGGATCTCTAAGATTTACTTTGAACAAATAAAGAGTGAACAGAAGAGCCTCACAAGAAAAAAAAAAATCTATATATAGGAGAAATCTGTCATCTTCAGATTCTACCATCAAAGTGCGTTCTGAAAAAAACAGCAAAAGCTGCACCCTTTTTGGCATCCTTTTCTGTAGCACAGTGTCTCAAAAACAAATCTGCCTTTGATTTCTGCTTTATTTAGAAACATTACTTCTTTATCAGGAAAGAATGATGATAAATGCACAGCCTTTCACTTATGATATGCAAACATAAAAAGCAGTAAAGGTATGCTACGTTTCCCCAGTCAAAATACAGATGTGAGCAATTTCTAATGTGAAGTATTTCACAGATTACTTCACCGAACTTTAGGCATGTATACAAGGTAAATTAAACTTCAGAGGGAAATTGTTTAAAAAAATGTAAACCTATTTCATTGTATTGACTGAAATTTACTAATGTATTATGGAAACAAATGACAATATATTTTATGCATTGGAATCAAACTGTACATTTTATATTAATAATTCAGTTTTTAAATGATTGCTAATCAACATGTCAAACATGCTAAGTATATGAAATAACTGTTAAGGACAAAACAATTAATACAGGATTCCTTTAAAAAGGAACTGTATACAGTAGTTGCTTTAGCAGCAGATATCAGTAAGTGCTTGGCTTCTACCATTTACAGCATCGCTACAAGGATGACATTAACCAATGCAACATCAATCAGTACAGAGGTTTAGACCTAACACGCTCTTTGATACTTGTTTAGGCAAACATTTGAAAAAAACAAACAGTGTGAATGTGGAGCATTTCATATAGTTAGAAACAAGGATTTCTCAGCAAAATATACTTGAAGTATACTAATAGCCAATATCCCACAAAGTTTGATATTTACCATCATACATAAATTGTATGAATCAAATACTGTTTAATAGTACTTTTTTTGCACACCTTTTACCTTAATTCAATAGCAGTAAATATCTTCTTAATTTATACAGTGGCAAGTTTAAGTAATTTGTTTCAGGATTTATCTGACATTCCTAGAATCAGATGCATTTGCTGGTCTCTCACTGTACTTCTCTTCCCAGTTGTCAAATTTTAAGACACAACCTTCAATTCCCAGTGTATTGGGAAACAACAATACCTTGTCTGTGCATCAAACCCAAAATGTAATGATGCTTGTCTTTTTCTTTGCTTTTATTTAAAAAAAAAAACCAAACGTATTTAAGCAAGCATCAGAAGCAGCACTGACCACGTTCAATACAGAGACACTGGCGGCTGCTTATTCATTCCAAAAACAGGTTACTAGATTACAGGCAAAGTAATGGTGTTCTATCGTTGCCTGAGCCATCTTCTGGAATTCTAGGCAGGAGAGCAGATCGAGTCAATCCCCAGAACCTTTGAGGAGACAGATCTTTTTTAGTAGCTGTGAACTTCCACCCCATGTGACTCCCACAAATTCTGCACTGGGCTATAGTCCATGCATACCTAAAAAAAAGAAAAAGAAAAAAAGAAAAAGAAAGTGTTTGGCAGGAGTCACATCATTCATAAGAACATTTTAATGGAACTGAAACACAGTTAAATAATTCAGTAAGAAGAAAATATCAGTTTTAGTTTGGGATTTTCAAATGGGTTTAAGGGATTCAGGCACCCAATTTTCATTGATTTTTCAATAGGACTTGGGCACCAAACTCCCTAGGTCTCTCTGAAAATCACAGCCTTCAAGACTATTACATTGTCCACAAAAAGTATAATAATAAAAGCATTTTATTTCAGTATATATTTCAGTAATATGATTCATCATTGTGTCCCAATACAGGAGTATCAAAAATGCTTATCATAATAAACTTAAGACATAAGAGATGGTTTTAAGGCACTATTTAAAAGGAGAATATTAAATCCATCAGCAACCCCAAAAAATCAAAGAATGAGGCTTCTAGCCTGATGGAGCAATGGAATCTTTCTTTTCCTAGCTTCAAAAGGAAGAACACCAAAATTCTGCTGCCTCCAGAGGAGAAAAGGACAGAAGAAACATCTCAGAGTGAAAAGTAAGGACTAACTTCAGAATAGATAAAATGATTCATCAGATGCCTTCTGTGATGAATGAATGAAAGAAAAAAGATCCTCTGAGACAGGGGTTCTTAACCTTTTTCCTTCTGAGGCCCCCCGTAACATGCTATAAAAACTCCACGGCCCACCTGTGCCACAACAACTGGCTTTTGTATGCAGAAAACCAGGGCCAGTGTTAGGGGGTAACAAGCAGGACAACCGCCTGGGGCCCATGCCACAGGGCCCCCCATGAAGCTACATTGCTCAGACTTCAGCCTCAGGTGATGGGGCTCAGGGTCCCGGGCTTCAGCCCTATGCTGTGGGGCTTTGGCTTTCTGACCTGGGCCCCAGCAAGTCTAATGCTGATCATGCTTGGAGGACCCTGAAACCTGTTCACAGCCCCCCAGGGAGCCCTGGACCCCTAATTGAGAACCACTCTGAGAGATCAGTCAGTGAATTCGTTTTTCCATATATCCTGATGACCTCCCACTGACAGGTGGACTTGTGTTCAAATGAGAAGCAGGCAGCAAGGTGAGAAAGGGCAAGCTTAAATGTGTGCAAATTAGTCAAGTACCAAAGAATGGCTATTGTGGTAGCTATGCATTTGTTTAACGTAGCAAGTGAATGCAAAAACAGGGGCCCAAATCCTTTAGGAGACAACAGATTACCATAGAGAAACAGATTGGTTTAAGGTGAGTTAAATTTGATGAGCAAATTCTTTCTGATAGTATGGCTCACAATGGAAGAGGCAGAAAACCATTTATGGATAAAAGTTAAAGACAGAGTTGTAGAACACAACCTACAGTTCAAATTGTATGTGAATTATGACAGCCTTACAAATGAACGGTTTTTTTTTTTTTAAATTATTCTAAAATATGCTTGTCTATTCAAACCAAAAGCTGACTGTGGGCGGGATGGGCGGCAACTTTAAGGGACACTAAACTTCAGTTGGAAGGATCATAGTGGTTGCTTAATAAAACAACAGATAAAGGACAGGAAGAAAACCCCCAAAATCACATCAAACCCAAAAGGTCTTATCCCAAGGTTTTATAGGGGAGAGCTCAGGACAAGGCTGGCTGTACAAGTACAAGCTGGCATCAACCTTTCAAACACATGTACTATCTAAAAGAATTCATTACTGTAATTTTATCTTAATTGATATCACTTCGCCTTGCCAAGACTTGTTCTGTGGAATAACCTTCTTTTGAAAATAAAAGTCCATGGATAACCATGAACAACTTTGACTGCTCTAAACTTGTTCAGTTTCCCCTTTGATTCTTGGCAGGATCTGAGACAGTTCCTGCACCTGTACATTTTGTTCTCCTCCGTGCCCTCTATCTCCTTCAAGTTAGAAAAACAGAAAATCTTTCACTTGCCAAAGTGTTCAGAACTCAAATAGCTTCAAAATTAGGTTATTATTGCAGCAGTGCTACAGGTGCTAAAGAGTTTATTTATAAAATGGCTCAGGAATAAACTAACAAAATTAGGTTATTGTTCCAGCAGTGCACTATACACACTAACGAGGTTATTTCTAAAATGGTTCAGGAATAAACACCTTTGTTATTTTGAAAAATAAGTATTTTACTTCCTCAAACAACAGAATGCTATCACTGCACATTTAAATCATTATCTGTATAAGGTAATATTTCTATTTTTCAATTATTATTAAAGCATAGCTGACAGTTCATGGATTTTTTAAAAATATTGTATATAGGAACTCCTCCATGTATGCATCAGGTTTTCTGTATTTGCCTCTAAATATATTACCAAAGACAGCTGCAGAGAAACAATATGGCTTTTTTCAGAATTCATCTGTTTATGCTGTACAATTCCCTGTTTAAATTTATAATCTTCTGTTTGTGTTTTTTTGTAAGGACAAGACTGATCTCTATGGAAATAATTAATTTATGTTTTCCATAAACGTGTCTATGTCACAGACAGAGAAACACTTAGGAAATAAATATCCCACTAATCTGCACCAGAAGCTGGATTGTGTCTAAAGTTTTCTATTTTATTTTAAAAGGTGGGTTTTCAAAATCTCCAACCTACTTAAGAAGCTACTAGTCCAGTTATGTGGTTTATATAAGAGATTTTCCTTGTAATTTTTTTAGACAAGATGAGTAACATGACATGGTCTGAAATTATAAATACGCTAAATATTCTGCTTGGCATTTTGCATCAACTACACTTATAGGGAGGGTAGGGATGGAGCGTCAAAGATAAACTGACGCGATTGAGGAAGAACAGAAGTAAATTACACTTAATCCTTTACAATGATCTATCAGATATTTGATAGTGAGGAATCAGTAGTCAGGAGTCAGTATTAAAGTGTGCACCATTTAAAGTTTCTAATATGAATAAAATCTATACATTTTAGTCCATGAAAGACAGAATTCCCAGCCACAAGCAATATAAACAATCAAAATAGTTTAAAACAAGGTCCTCTGATTAGTAAATAATCTCTAGTCATAACGAGAGACATTCACAGTTTACTATGCGGAAAGTTCTAGGGTTGGAGATTACATACTGAAGACAATTCAAATTGGGAATGGAGGATGGTGGGAAGAAGTAACACTAGTATCACCCTGGAGAATGAAATGTTTTTAAAAAGAATGAAAGACGTGATCCCATAGTGAACAGATTTTAAGACGATTGTTAATGTCTCCTGACACTTTAGTTGCTAGTTCTTTCTCCATCTGTGTAAAAGACTGTAAGCCCTTTGGGGACCGAGTGTCTACTTTACAATGAAGCCCTGATACCTGATTGGGGTCACTTGGTACTACTACAATACAATTATTACACTCCCTGTTAAATATAGTTATTTATCAAGACGCTAGTTGGGTAATTAAAAGAGAATTATTCAAAAACAACTTTTAAAATGTGGCAAAATGTATGCACAATTTTAAAGGCACAAGAGAATTTTGAATACATTTTATCTAACTTCTCCAATTTATTTTAGATTAAGAAGGAATACTAAATTTACTTTTTTCTTCATTTACACTAGTTAAATGATCATTTCTAAGAGTTTAGAAAATAATGTAATGTCTGCTTCTCACTGTTTGCAGGCCAGAATGCATTTAAATCAGAATAATTAATTTCTATTATTTGCTAATAAGATTTCTGAACTGTATTTTGTAATACTGGAGTACATTATTAGTAGAAAGAAATACTGTTTTACCCAGGAAACCAACTGTGCTCTGTAGAAGGTCGGCCACTCAGACTCAAGTTGCAGGCTTTGTACACTGTAAGGGTCTCATGGACATATCCATGACGATTCACATATGCTGCCATAGGTCCATACAAGGATAAACTATAGTGGATAAATAAGAGCCAGTTATGTACTTTGATAGTTTCCCCAGACATACATCAAAAAGGAAAACAGGGCTGAAAAGTGTTCACAAAATTAAAACAACTCTAATTAGAAAATGAATAGGGGAAGCAAATTGCCAAACACTTTTGCGTAAAAAGAAGCCTAATATGCTTGTAGACAAGATTTATGAGTTACAGTATTAAAAAATGGAATAAAAATAGGTATGTATACCTTTATTACATGAGATAACATCACAATAATTTCCCAAACTTTATATAAATGTAGGGTCTGATCCTATTATCCTTTACTCAGAGATAGTAATCTTTACTAACATGAGCAACTCCTGCTGACTACTTCCTAAGGCTCTGTTTCAGGAAAGGCACTTAAGAAAGTACTTATATACTTTCCTGAATATTATGAACTCATGCTTAAGTGCATTCCTGAATTAGGGCCGAAGTGTTTCTTAAAGGTGACAGGTTAATAACTGCAGCCCTGATGGAATGTTGGCATGGAAAATACCTCATTTGGAGTGGGTGATTGTCTTAACCTCATCAATATGTAACTAAAGGCTAGTCTACACTAACGCAGTAATTCAACCTAAGTAACGCTACTTCAGTTATGTGAATAACATAACTGAAGTTGACGTAGCTTAGGTTGATTTACCAAGGTGTCTACATTGTGCTGTGTCGACGAGAGATGCTCTCCTGCTGACTTACCTTACTCTTCTCAGGGATCTGGAGTACCAGAGTCAATAGGAGAGTGCTCTCCCATCGACTTAATCGACACCACTGTATTGATCGCAGCAGTGCCGATCTACTGGTAAGTGTAGACATGGCCTTAGTGTAAACAAAATACAGGATAATTTGCTATTTACTTTTACTTGCCTCCACTGAGTAAAAACTTACAATGAAAACAAATAGCAACACTACTCAACCTCTTAATTCTGCCTTTAAAATTGAGCAGTCAGCAAAAATGAGCATTTACCACACTATTTTCTCAATTTCAAAAAAGTAGTTAAAAAAGACACCCCACCAATGCACAACATAGCAGCAGCTAAGAGTTCCACAACCTATCGTTTAGTTAATTACTGCAGCTGCTTATCACAAAACAAAATTACTATGATGAGTCTTTGTTAAGCCAAGAAATCTTCTAACCTTCATATCATCATAGGTGATAGATAGATATTAGTTATCCTGAGTGAAGCTGGAGACAAAGCCACCAGTAGTGGTAACTGTTTTCAAGAAATACTATCCTGACACAGCTATTAATGAGGACAATGGATAGGTCATGCATATAAGAATGAATTGCCTACTACAACTCTTAGAATGATTTTTAGAGTGTTTGACATCATGTCATATCCAATGATGCATGTATTCCTTGCTTCACAACATACTAATAGCACATCTATGATACTCGAATCACATACAATAATCTGAAATCAGTATTTGTTAAAACGTGGAAGTATTATGCACAACTGAGATTTTTTTTCCCTATTACTTCTGAATTACGTTAATCAGTGATATACAAGAATTTATACTCCAATTTCACCATAAGAGTACAACCCCACAGTGGCTGGGTGCTGGGCCAGATAATATAACATGGCCTTTCAAACTCCAACTTCTATTATTCTAAAGTCATCGTAAATAACAATTTTGTTAGCGGTCTGTGGACTGGATGATGTCTTTGAATTTATTTTACCTATTTTGTTTTACACAGAGAATTTCCTATGAATATTTATTGATCAGCTCAGAACGATCTCAGAAGAATAAAATGCAAAGAGAAAATGAGAGTTGTAGGAAGAGCAAAACTATTAATACATACCCAATTCTCATTTATTGTAATGTTGATATAGCACAGCAATTGCGTGTTTTCCAAAGAAGAAACTAAACTAATTAAAAACTCACCTGAATATTTCATTCTTAGTTGTTATTTCTGTGTCTTGACATTGCTTACAACAAAGAGATGTACACTTCAAAAGAAAAACAAATACACTATCAATAGGACAACTTTACTCACTTCTGCATATTTGTTATCGAAATAACAATCACAGGCTTTTTTGGTTTTGGTTTTTAAAAGAAAAGGCCTCTGACTATGTAATTCTAATAAATTAGGGAAAGGTCTTTTCTTTCAAGAGCTTTTGAAAAACTAACTATTTTAGAGAAATAAAAAGATGTTGCTATTTAATATGTAACACAGAAAAGGACGATAAGTACAAACATGCATTTTTATTTTCTGCAAAATGTATGAAATACTGGGAGGAAGTGCTTTTAATGTCAAGAAAAAATATTTTGTAAAATTAAATGGATTAACTCCCTCACCATCCTCCTCCTTATTTCCCCCTCTGAAGTACTATAACAGATTAAATCTACCACTTAAAATTACTAGAAAGTAAGCTGGAACAGAACAATTCATTACTGACCTTTCCCAGAAACTAAACCTTTGAAAATCAGTTCATAAGAATAATTTATTCCAGTATAAATTTTTCAGATGTAAAATATTTCCCACCTTTTTTAAAAAAAAGAATAATACTTTTGAAATTGTCAGTGAAACAATTTAAGAAGTTTATGGGACAAAATGTTGTTTTAACAATGTTCACTTAAAACAATTTATTTAAATCACAGTTCAAACTTTTGGTTCCAACTACGTTCTGACTCTTACTCCTTGTGTCCTATCTCATGCTCACTTCAGCACGTTGCTCCTTTTGTCTCCTCTTACTTATGCCTTTTTGTGATGCACACTCTATCCTGAATGACTTCCATCTAATAATGTGCCAACTGTCATTGCTTTCCTTCTTATCCCTCAACACCCACTTCTTTTTGCCTTACTTCGCCACCACTGACCCATTCCTGTGTGCCATCTTCTATTGTTCTCTTATTCTACTGCACTTAGTTTAAAATTATCAGAATTTAAGCATCAGACTCCAGCCATATTCTCCTTTATTTTATTCTTTGTCCATCCTTCCCTTCTTATCAGTTTCTTTATCTGGTGTTTCAATCATTAGGACTGTCTGATTTATAATGTCAACTCTCTGGGGAAGGAATCATATATGTATTATTCTATATAGTTCTATGCACGTTTTTAGCTCTAAATATGATAAACCATTTATTATTGTTTAATAAGAGCAGTGTAAGTTTTATTCAGAAAACCCATTACTAATACAATACATTTCACATGCATCAAATGCCATAGAGGCAATAGGCCAGATTCTGACCTCAGTTACAATACTAAGTCAGGAATAAATCTGAATTTGGCTGATTCTGTATGTAATCAATTTAGTGGCCTTCATATTATATATTACTCCAATTAATACAATATTTAGAGAGATTTATATAATACGTTTTTACAGCTGGATCTTCACATGTACACTTGTGTTCTATCTTGCTGGGCAAGGAAAGACTATATATTAAAGTCAGTACTATATATTTCATAAGGGCAGGTCAAGTCTCCTAGTCTCTTTCATAAAAAGATGTACCTAATACTGTAGATGAGTTCCTGGAATTGCATGAATGTTAACATTAGAGCATTTTATAATTTCAGCCACAGGAAAGGGGTGGCTAATCTCTTAAACGATTAGAGGAATCCTACCTGAAAATTTTCCCAATGCAGCCCTAGAATCATAGAAATGTAGGGCTGGAAGGAATCATGAGAGACGATCTAGTCAATCCTCCCATGCTGTGGCAGACCAAGCATGCCTAGACCATCCCAGTTTGTGGAATCCCTATCACTGGAGGTTCTTAACCTATTCCAGTATTTAATTATTCCTACAGTTAGAATGTTTTTCCTAATATTTAACCTAAATCTGCCTTGCTGCAGATTAAGCCCATTACTTTATGTCCTACATCAGTGGATGTAGAGAACAACTGATCACCGTCCTCTTTATAATGGCTTGATGAGCCAGGGCCTTGAGAGAACTTTGACTTTGATTTAACATATTTGAAAACTTATCAGGTCACTCTCAGTCTTCTCTCTCAAAATTAAACATACCCAGTTTTTTATTAAACCCTTCCTCATAAGTCAGGTTTTTTAAAGCTTTTATAATTTTTGTCCACATCTTTCCTAAAGTGTGCCAACCAGAATTGGTCACAATACTTCACCTGAGGCCTCACCAGTGCCAGGTAGAGAGGAAAATTACCTCCCTTGTCTTACATATGATATTACTCTTCATATACCCCAGAATGATATTGGCATTTTACAGAACTGCAGCACATTGTTGGCACATATTCAGTTTGTGATCCACTATATCTCTCAGATCCTTTTCTGAAATATTACTGCATAGCCAGTTATTCCCCATATTGGTGATTTTTCCTTCACAAGTGAAATACTTTACTGATTCATCTTGATTTCAGACCAATTTGTCAAGGTCATTTCAAATTCTAATTGTCTTCTCCGAAGTGCTTTCAATCCCCTCTGACTTTAGTGTCAGCCACAAGTTTTATAAGCCAACTCTCCACTCCATCATCCAAGTCATTAATGAAAATATTGAATATTGAATAATACTGGCCTCAGGACAGAGCCCTGTGGGATCCCACTAGATGCGGCCTTCTAGTTTCACAGAGAACTATTGTTAACTACCCTTTGAGTATGGTCCTTCAACCAGCTGTGCACTCACCTTATAGTAATTTCATCTATATCACATTTCCCTAGTTTGTTTATGAGACTATCGTGTTGAACCGCATCAAAAGCATTCCTGAAAAATCAAGATATGCTATATCTACTGCATCCCCACCAGTAACCCTGTCAAAGAAGAACATTAGGTTTGTCTGGCATGATTTATTCTTGACAAATCCATGTTAGCTATTATTTATTACCCTATTGTCCCCTAGTTGCTTACAATTTGATTGTTTAGTAATTTGTTCCATTTTCTAAGTTAGGCTGGTTGGTGTATAATTTTCCAAGTCTTTTCTGTTCCCGTTTTAAAAGATAGGTACTATGCATGCCTTTCTGTAGTCCTCTTGGACCTCATCCATCCTTCATGAGTTCTTAAAGATAATTGCTAATGGTTCCGAGATTGCTTCAGTTAGTTCCTTAAGTACCCTATCGTGAATTACCGTACATACTCGTTCATTAGCCCATTCGTTTATAAGCTGACATCCCCCCCCCAAAATGGATAGGTAAAAATAGCAAAAACTGTATGACCCTATATTTTAGGGGTGGGAAAACTTTGGCTCCCAGTCCGTCAAGGTAAGCCACTGGCGAGTTGGGACGTTTTGTTTACCTGGAACGTCTGCAGGCATGGAGCCCAACAGCTTTCACTGGTTGCGGTTGCCATTCTCAGCCAATGGGAACTGCGGGGCTCTATTATCTATTAGATCAGGGATTGGCAACCTTTGGCATGAGGCCCGCCAGGGTAAGCACCCTGGCGGGCCAGGCCAGTTTGTTTACCTGCTGCATCCGCAGGTTTGGCTGATCGTGGCTGCCACTGGCCGTGGTTCGCCACTCCAGGCCAATCGGGGCAGCGGGAAGTGGCATGGACCGATTGATGTGCTGGCCACCGCTTCCCGCCTGTATTAGATATTCAATGCAATGATTCCATAGAGTTTAAAATCAACAAATTTTGGTATAGACCTGTTTATAAGCCAATCCCTACTCTTTGATGCGTCACTTTTTTACCAAAAATATTCGGCTTATGAACAAGTATATACAGTAAGTATCCTAGCCTGCTGAATTGAATATCTCTATATTTTTTAACTAATTTTTTCCCTATTCTGGTTTGTGTTCCTTCCCCCTTGTTAATATTGATTGCGTTAAGCATCTGGTCACCGTTAACCTCTTTAGTGAGGACTGAAACAAAATAGGCCTTAAATACCTCAGCCTTCTGTCATCTGCTCCTCTCTGTACATTTCTTGTAGCTCCTTCATGTGAAGTTAATGCATTTACACTAGATTGACAGCCCATTTGAACATATAGCTATTGTAATTCTTGAGTTAGATAGTCTTGGTTAATTTTTAGTTCCAGAAAACCCATGTAAAAGGACAACAAAAGACAAGTTTTAAATCATCTTGGAATCCTGCTTCTTATCAGGGTAGTAGATTTTTGAATGTAAAAATCCTTTTAGTCCAATATTTTCGCTCCACTTATCATGGCACAGCAATATTTCATTACTGTATGTTTTACTGTAAATGCGTTCTGATTTAGAAAGAATGGTACTAACTGCATCAGGTTTCTAGCACCATCTCTTGGCTGGCACAGTACAATAAAGTGCTGGAACATCATTTTAAAAATATGATTGTTGTTCTTTTAAGATGAAAAAAAAGCCAGCAAGTACTTTAGCGGTATTGCTGCTAAATATAATGTGCCAGCCAATATCAGTGGACCACATATTCTATCACAGTTAAAAATAAATGGGAAAAATAAGTTCTAAAAAAATACCACCTCTTAAAAAATAACTTGGAAACGGCAGAATTTTTTTTTTTGTTATAGATTATACAAACTCTACTCTTTATTACCTGGTGACACTAAATCAAAGTACCATAAATAAGATACTTACTTTGTTCATAATATCTAATTCACACCGCAGTCGCTGAATAGCGCTACCTATTTTAAGCAGCTGAATACGTAATGAATCATCAATTGGCAGGCAAGCAGCAACTCTGTAAGAAAAATCTGGAGAAAAGGACCATGCCTGTTACAATGTAAGAAGTAAAAAAATTAAATACAGATGCCTTTTGTTCAGTTCTCTACGTCTGCACAATGCTTTTCTAAACAAGAGAAATAAACTTGTACTAGCAAAAATATACACTTTTCACACACTGTATCCAAGTGGCAACGTTGGCTCTAATACCAACATTTGCTTAAGTATTATATCATTGGAAGGATAAGCATTTTCTGTATGCATTCATTTCTGTAGGGTTCCTCCCCCCGATTTGTACACAGAACAAAAACATACCCAACAATATTCACACATTTCAGTTTTGATATACTCAAGTGATTTTTATTTTTTAAAACAATATATAAAAATCAGCTGCCTTTAACCAGACTTTGGAATTTATGCTGTCATAAGGTAATGGACTTTACTGTATTCATTCTTGTCCTTAAGTCATCAAAGCACTGTTAGACCACAGGACAAGCACAGGCCTGATATACTACTACAGTCCCATCTCATGGTCAGTCAGAAAATTAAAAGGCTGGACTTTCCAGCTTTAAACATTAAATTACTAGCAGTTCAGAAAACAACTGCTGAAAGTCTGTTGGAAAATTTTTGATAAAGGTGCTTTGTTAATGGACCAATACATGCTTTCAGTACACATAATCTCTTCCCAGTAGTCGTCGTGGGCTAACCAGCAAGAAGAAAAAAATTGATCATTACCTTTAACAAAATACGAGAGGAGAAAATACAAATTTGCTGAAAAACAAGCAACATAATTTTACAATACCTATTGGATTTGATGGAAGAGATTCATCTTTAAGATTTTCATCCCATTCATGTAGTTGCCTCTTGACTCTTTCCATTAAGGTTTCCTTTCATTAGAAGAAAAGCGTAATTTAAATACACATTTTTTCCCCTTTAAAATAAAAGCAAAATGGGGAGTGAGCTATTGGCCTCTAGTGGACATTCTCTTTTAAAAAACTTAGCACAAAAAGACAGTTTATCTATAGGGCTACATATTTTAAGCTAACAAGTTAAAAATCAGCCAAGATTTCCCATCAGGCAAGGTGGGGACACTTCTCAGAAACAAGAGAACAGATCAGGTTTTGGAAAAGAAATTAACTACCTTTAAAGGATTTCTATGCTATGGTAGTATTAGGGTAGTTAGTAACAGAACTACCCCCCTCCCTCCTCTTGTGACAGGACACAAGGAGTGAAATCCTGGTCTCACTGAAGTCAATTTCAAAACTTCCACTGACTTCAGTGGGACCGTAAGATTTCGCTGATGAGGTAATACACTAACAGCTAGGGCTGGTAGTGCTCAAGTTCTTCACAGGATGTCTATTCTGTTTTGTTTATAATGATTGTGGTAAAGATTAAGCAGACTTTATTGGGAAGGAGGGGAATACCTGATTAATTTAGGGCTGATTAAGGATTCTAAATGTGTAGTTTTTAATTAAAGTGAACCTTTCAGTACTGGATCAACTATTGGGATAGGTCATATTCGGTGGGGGTCCACGGTTTCTACTAATTCATGTACAAAGACTATAAGATAGCAAATAAAAATCCAAGCTACTTGATCTGGAAATAAACACAAAAGTTGTTATTGTGTTAAGTATTTTTGCAGTAAATATGTGTAAGTTTGTTAAAGATATATTAAAATGTGTGTCATTTTGGCTAATATTTTGATAATGCCGCAGTCAGTACTTAAAAACACAAAATAAAATAGATTATATGGTTTTGTGCTACTTAATAATGAAATACCCAAAAGCATAAAATTAATTATAGATACCTAGGTAAGATCTGGTTTATACTTACAGCATCATATAAAGAGTAGAGCCATGGAGGCCAAGAAGTCAAACTAGCACAATGAAACTTTCGCTGAAACAGAAAACATAACATTTACCTTTGAATCATAACACTTCTATACATCTTGTACAAACAGATATAGGGGAGGGAGAGGAGAAATGATCTAGGAAGACATCTACTTATTTAAAAATGCCATGAAATGTCAATCAACATAACACCATTGGGGACTTGTTAGCATATTCAATCAAAAAATCTCAAAATATTTTGCCAATGCATTAAGATCCACACAACCCACGGTGTAGATTTACAAATAAACAAACAGAGATTAAATCTCATTTAATGACAAATAATCAACAAGCAGACGTGGTCTTTAAAGATACATCATCACCTTCAAATCCAGTCAGTTTTATAAAAAGTTATCAGTAGTTTCAGGTAGTGTGCCAGTCCATTAGCCCATTGTTAATTTTTGTGGGTTTTACAAGCACTTTTTTGTATATTAAACATATTTATCCCTCAGCCCTGTAGTAATCTAGCAAGTAGATCCAAAGAGTGCTTGCTCATGGTAAAACAGTTGTTGAGTAAGGACATTTCATATTAAATCAAAAACTGTGGTCAAGTCATGAGTCCATTGCTATCTAAACACTAACTGAAAGGCAAAAATATTTTTATGTGGCAAACGTCAGTGCTAAACATTTTCAAGACTGCTTACCAAATATCAATGCTTATTCCCAATCTATTGGAAGCCATTTAAACAACATAGGCACTTATTGTTTCAATTTAGATATATTAAGAATGGCATAAAAATACTTATACCATACAGTGTTCTGTAAAGGACAACTGAGGTTCAAATGGAGTGGAATGGGAAAGATGTGTCAAAAGATGAGGAAAACTTAAAAGCACTGGGAATGTATTCACTCAAGGTATAATGAGTAACATTACTGAAGTGCCTTTTTAAAATCAAATATTGCATTACTGATACCATGATTGTGGTATAAGACCCTAAAAATAGAAACAGAACAGATTTTACCCTACTCAACAGACTGCACACACACACACAAGCAGTTTGAGATGTAGAACAAATCACAACCACAATGATTACAGTAAAATTCTATGGTCAAGAGTGACTGGTGTTAGCTGACCTGTTCTCAAATGTGAAAACAAGTAACATGATCACTTGATTTCTGCTCTACAGAAATGGCACTACTACATACAGAGTGGATTCAGAGAAACAGCGTGAAAGGGAAAAGGCTCAGCAACATCACCTCTCATTGTTCAACCTGTCCAACAGTAATAGTTTTTCAGTTGTTCAAAAAACAAATCAAATCGAATGCTTGTTTCAAAGAATTAACAAAAGAATGACAGAGATTAAGAATACTAGCAATAATGAGGAAGACACAGGCTACTTCCTGGGAATTAATGATTCTCTAGGAAGGCTGATGCCCCAACACAAAAAAAGGATATCTATTATGACTGATTTCTGCAGTGGAAATACTTTGGCCATTACATACTTAGAGACCTTTTACTGAGATACTGAACTCAAGTACACGAGACTGGCATTTTATTTTATTTCTTTATTTAAAGAAACTAGTGTGGGTGTCTTCATAGTTGCAGCTACCGCAATAGTCTAGCTAAAAATCTGTCAGCATTTAATTATAAGCCCTTATTTTCAGGGATATTACTAGGTCAAATAATCTTCCTTCAGAAATCTTGGCATTTGAAGGTACCAACCCAAAAATTCCTTGTTCATTTTTATTCTAATAATTTGAAAACTTTATATTGTTCACTGACATAAGAGAAATAAGTATGGTGGGTCTCTGTCCATTAGCAAATGGACAAAGGTTTACTCTCTAAAAAACAAACACAACAACGAATCCTAACTGGGACCTTTGGCCTTGTCTACCCTAGAAAGTTCCATCGACGTAAGCCACTTTGTGTCTACCTAGTTCTGCATGTCTACATTTCAAATTTGTCTTCCATTAACACAGGGGTCGGCAACCTTTCAGAAGTGCTGTGCCGAGTCTTCATTTATTCACTGTAATTTAAGGTTTTGTGTGCCAGTTAATACATTTTAACTTTTTTAGAAGGCCTGTTTCTATATGTCTATAGACAACTAAACTATTGTTGTTTGTAAAGTAAATAAGGTTTTTAAAATGTTTAAGAAGCTTCATTTAAAATTAAAGTAACATGTAGAGCCCCCGGACCGGTGGCCAGGACCTGGGCAGTGTGAGTGCCACCGAAAATCAGTTCACGTGCCGCCTTTGGCACATGTGCCATAGGTTGCCTACCCCTGCTCTCCATTAAGCCAACATAGTAACACCACCTCCCTGAGCAGTGTTGAGCCATGGTCAATGTACTGAGGTCGATGCAGCATCAGTGTAGACACTGTGTTACCTATGTTGACCCTAACAGTCCTTCCAGCAGCTGTCCCACAAAGCCAGACACTAACCACTCTGGTCACAACTGTGAACTGCACTGCCCAGGGGTCATGAATCATAGAATATCAGGGTTGGAAGGGACCTCAGGAGGTCATCTAGTCCAACCCCCTGCTCAAAGCAGGACCAATCCCCAATTAAATTATCCCAGCCAAGGCTTTGTCAAAGTGGATTCTACCACCTCCCTAGGTAAGCCATTCCAGTGCCAAAGAACAGAAGCCAACACCCCCTTCAAAATCAGATGAATTTTTGAAATGCCTTTTCCTGATTGTCCATTGTGGCGAGCACATCTAGCAGCTATGTTGTTCGGTGCAACTACCCAGATGACCATGCCAGCTACATGTCTCAGATGTGCTCCAGCTTAGAGCAGACAGGACATATTGGCCTCCTGGGCAAAGAGGCAGTGCAAGCACAGCTATATAACATGGACATCTACAAGCAGACTGCAGGTAGATGCAGGAGAAAGAGTACAACTGAGATCAGTACCAGTGCTGCATGAAAAACAAAGGAACTGTGTCAGGCATACCAGAAGAGGCCAACAGTCAATCCAGTGCTGAGCTAGAGACCTGCAGCTTTTACAAAGAGCTGTAGGCCATATTGGCGGAGACCCCACCACCACCCCACACGCTGCTGTGGATACCTTTTAGGAACCCAAATCACAGGCCCCAGACATGAACAGCAAGAATAGGATGGGAGGAGGGAGTTGAGCTATACCGCAAGCCAGGACCTGTTTGAGATTCCACCGATGTCCAGTCTCTAATACATTCTGAACAGCACTGGAACAAGATAGTTCAAGGTCAATTAAAAACTCATTGTCCTATCACTCCATTGGCGAGAGCTCAGGTCTGGATGACTGACTTGATCATCTCTTAGAGTCAGCAAATCTGGAACAAGAGGTAGTCTCTCGCAGATCCCCGCTGAAAAGCACAGAAGGTCTGTGAACCGTTGCTGCCTGGGCCATGTGGGTGCCATTATAATGGTCTTTGCCTTGCCCTGTTGGGGTTTTTTTTTTTTTTAAACTTTGAATCCAGCATATTAGATTTATAAGAGAAAAGGCACAGAAGAGACACTGGCTCCAGGACACGAGGAATTCATCCAAAATGTGTCCCATTGCTTTCAAACAAAGCTTTTGACATTTTGCATTCTATTTGGTTGTAAAGAAGTGACGGTGTCCTCAGCATGTGGAGATTTCCTGTATCACTGATGTTTTCAGTAACCACTCATGGGGTATCTACTGGGATTTGCTGAGTTGGTCCATCAGATTCTTGTTCTTCCCTGAGAGATGCATAACTAGAGGGTCTGTACAAGAGAATGCACCATTCCCATAAAGCCATTGCTTCCCTGCAAAGATGAGAAGAATGGAAATGCCCTTCTTGTTTATATAAAGCATTGTGGTGATGTTTCCATAATTACATGGACAACTTTATGCTGGAGATGAATAAAGAATGCTCGTAATGTCCAATAAATGACTCTGAGCTTTAGAAGGTATATATGTAACTCTGTCTAAGGCTACGTCTACACTACAGGATAAAATAAAAAATAAAAAATTAGCTTAAACGATTTTATAAAATAGATATTATAAATCGATTGTGCGAGTGCACGCGGCCACACTAAGCACATTAATTCAGCGTGTGCGTCCATGGTCCGAGGCTAGCGTCGATTTCCGGAGCAGTGCACTGTGGGTAGCTACTGTAAAATAATGAGGCCAATAACGTCGATTTGCGTCCACACTAACCCTAATCCGATATAGTAATATCGATTTTAGCGTTACTCCTCTCGTTTTGTAGGAGTACAGAAATTGATTTAAAGAGCCTTTTAAATCGATATAAAAAGCAGTATAGTGTGGACGGGTGCAGCGTTAAATCGATTTAACGCTGTTAAAATCGGTTTAACAGCATAGTGTAGACCAGGCCTCAGAGGAATGGCAACGTCCCCACACTGTGAACCTGCTGCAGTGAACACCCCATTTTGTGTTACATGCATCTGTAGCACTTGTTATAAATGGAACAGGAAGATTGAACAATAAGGCTGTTACAAGGTTGAGTTCACCAATCTAAAGATACTGTATTAGCACTTTCTTTAGAATGGAAAGCATTTGATTCACTAGGTATGTACCCTGTCTGTAACTGTTTGACAGCCAATATTGTAAAGGACTAATACTGAGATGTACGTGTGACACTGCCAGACCAGATGCTAGTTCTTGCCCAGGCTGCAGGCATTAGCTAAGAACTGATAGCCTCGCAGCTGGGGACCAGACCAGGTCACCAATGTATTAGTTTTGCTCTTATAAGACCGTACAGTAGAACCTCAGAGTTACAAACTGACTGGACAACCAAATGCCTCATTTGGAACTGGACATACACTATCAGGCAGCAGCAGACACACACACACAGCAAATACAGTACAGTACTGTGTTAAATGTAAACTACTAAAAAGAATAAAGGAAAAATTAAAAAAGATTTGACAAGGTAAGGAAACTGTTTCTGTGCTTGTTTCATTTAAATTAAAATGGTTATAAGCAGCATTTTTCTTCTGCATAATACAGCTTTGAAACTTTACTAAGTCAACGTTCAGTTGTAAACTTTTGAAAGAACCACCACAATGTTTCCTTCAGAGTTACAAACAACCTCCATTCCTGAGGTGTCATAACTCTGAGGTTCTTACCGTATATTAAGTCTCCCAAATTCTTTATGGTATTAGCAAAGTGCATTTGACTAGTAAGGCCAGAGTATTGGTCCATAACCTGTGAGTGACTCATGATTGAATATTAGACTATAAGAGATCCAGCTCTGTGGGAAAACAGATGTCCAGGAAAGATTTCCACTACATTCATCATGCTCCAATACGTCTGTTAGTTTCTAAGGTGCCACAGGATTTTTTGCTGCTTTGTCCAGGAAAGAGACACCCTCAAACTACCAAAAGAGTCTACAGAGATATAGGAAGGTCTGTTTGGAAAGGAACAATTATTATTGCAGATGCTTTCTGCAATGATGAAATGGGGATCCATTAAAAGATATCTTGGGGAACTGCCAGTTGTCAGGAATAGTGACTTGGTTAGAATTCGCTTTCTGCTTATCAAATCTGTAGCCTACCAATACCATAAAGGAAATTCCATAATTAATGAGGTAAACAAAAACATTAAAATATAACATATGGCAAAAATCAACCATGGGAAAATATTTTTTCCATCCATAAAAGGGGTTCTCTGTTTCGTACCCCATTAAAAAAAGATGGACATATTAAGAATTAGATAGGAAAATGAAACCTGCCATCATCACAACAGTTACACAGGGGAGACACACAAAGGCCAGCTCTTTAACTTACACCAAAGGTGGTAATATATCTTTTATTTCTGGATGGTGTTGAACTAATATGTGATTAAATCTTTGATTAAATAATTCCATTTGAGCTTGTTATTTGACAGTCTCAAATGGTTATTAAATTCAAACATGCAGCAACAGCACAGACTGATTGGATTAGCAGAGTGATTGCATTAGCTACTGTAATTTGAGCTCTTGCATTATTAGCTTGAGCATCAGCATCACTTGACCTTCAACTCACTTCCTTGATAGGTCAGCTAGGTTGATCTTAAAATACCTCTTAATTTAAGGGAGAGATTTTTGTATGTGGACAGGAATTGAGTTAGGGACAAGACTTGAGTCATAACCAGAGCTAACTGTGCTGTGAAAACACAACCTTAGGTTCTTTTGAAATGTTTATATTGTAGATTATCCCAATTTCAGCCATTGGCACAGCTGCAATGGTGCAACTCCATGGCATAAGGAAGGAGAGAGGATTTGCACCAGTGGAGCATACTCAGGGGAAATGAATGAAATTGAAGTTAAATTCCCATTAGTCATGATCAACACCTTATTAAAGTACAATAGCGGTTTCTCCTCTTCTCTTTTTAAAAAAAAGTGAATTCAATTCTAAAAGCTAAGTTACAACAGCATAAAGCTGCATTTTTAAAAAGAGAAGGAAATAAAATAGTTAAGATTCTCATAGAAACACCAATTCATATATATTATGCCTTCTTTCACTCGTTATTGGAACTTACAGACAGAGCATATGTAACATAGACAAATAACGGTTTCTGTGTGAACTTTATGCTTTGCATCTCCTGACTTTTAAATATGTAACCTTAATGTTGCATTAAATCAAATTAATTTTCTGAATTTAAATTTCAAAATATGTAACCAAAAATTATATATTAGCTCTTCTGAAAATGAAATATTTGTATTGAACTTATGCCAAGAACAATGAAGTAGCATTAGAAGTATATAGAGTTTGTCCAAAACAAATAGGTTAAATATAAATACTGTAGTTTTCTGGTAGATATAACTTACTTCAGTGCCTAATAACCTGTCCAGTATGCAGAAATACTTTTCGTATATAATTTCAAACATGGGTATCATATTGAGAATATATGAAGAGAGATGTAATTACAACACGAATGTGCTAAAAATGGGCTATATTTCCGCTTCTTAGGGTTAACTACCAACTTCTCAGGTGGGAGAATTGAGATGCAAGGGATTTTAGGAGCACTACACACCTGATTTCTTTAGATTCCTGCAGAGGTTTGGTCTTCAGAAAGGCTGGATTTGCATTTTCTGTTGATGAGTTACTTTCTGCAGGTGATGAACTCTGGCCATAAAGCACCTTTTTTCACTGCAAAAGTGTGGGGCAACCTGATTAACATATGCAGGGAGGGAGGGAGGGACTTGCAATCAGCTATGCCCTGTCTTCTTTCTTATTCTTTTCAATAACGAGGGTGAAACAGGATTATATTTAAACAAAAAGGCATTAAGCAAATATCAGTTTGGGATATTCAGGATTCTTCAGAATGCGTTATTCAGAAACGGACATGTTATCATAATTTGCATTGGATTAACACTTAGGGGCCTCTGATCTTAAAACATGACACTGTCAATTTATTAAAAAAAGACCAAGTAACTTCTATTTCTTGTATTATATTGTCAGCCTGTTCATGAACCCCATTTATAAAATTTCCTTTACAGTATTTAGCAGAAGACATTAAAATGCATCCAGCCTATGAGATTGTCGTCTATGGTCTAGTATCAACACTCCTAACATGAGAGGAAAAAACTATGTATTTAAATACAAAAAATTAAGCACAATGGAACCTCACTGATTTGCACTTTGTTAAACTGCTGCAAAGGGAAAGTAGACTTCCAAGTTTGCTGTTCAGTGAGAAAGTAAATACAGAAGTTCTGATGTTGGGGAAGTTGCCTCCCTGTGGATAACTACAGGAATACAGTGTCACCCATGGATTACCTCTCACCCACATATTAAATGCCTGGAAGGAGATTAGACCACTTGCAGATGCTGCTCATGCTCTTCCACTGGTGCAAGTTCTCAGTGCTCCCACAGATCAATAAAACCACAAAAAGAAGCCATCTCTGCCTTTCAGCTGAATTTACCAAGCCACAGAGAAAAGACAGGAAATGATGGCACTCTAAAATTTTTCACGACAAATCAGCTACCACATCCCTCTTCTCTCCTACAGCCAAATCAAAGCCACGGCACCAGCATCAAGGCAGGAGCAGAAGCAGTAGTAGCAGCACTGATGGTCAATAGTTTTCAAGTCAAAGCTAAGCCCAGGGCATGTCAAGAAGCCCTTCTATTTGCCCACAAAGAACAACATATCAACTTGCTGACCCTATCCCCAGCTCTCAGTATTCTACAAACCTCACTAATCAGCGTAAGATTAGTGAGGTTCAATTATGTACATGATAAAGAAGTCTAGTTTAGAAAAAACAAACCAGGTACACTTACAGAAATGGCCAGAAAAACAACGCAGAACATTAACATAAGCAAACTAATAAATGTTTGTGTCATGTGGGACTGTTTCTAAAGCTTTACTAAAATCAAGATACGTCACAAGTACTGCTTCCCCTGCATCCGGTAGGCCAGTAATCCTGTCAATGAAGGAAACTAGGTTGGTTTGACATTATTTTTCTTGACAAATCCATGCTGGCTATTTTGTTTAGGTGCTTACAATTTGTTTCAGTATTGAAGTTAGGCTGACTGGTCTATAATTCACCTGAAGTACTAGAAGTCGGGATGATAATGAAAGGGGAAAGAAACTGATGGATGACAGGAACTAACATGAAGGGGAAAAAAAGAAAATCTTAGTAAGAGGAACTAGAAATCAAGCCCTTAGATTTAATTCTCATTAAGTATCAATCACCACAATCTCCTAACACTGACCATCCCAAAAGATAGAATGCGTTTGTAACTGTGTCTTGGGAGCCTAGGATTCTTAGCTTACATTTTTTTTTGTTATGTTTAAGTGCCACCACAAACATTAATAGATTTTATGTGGACTTAGCCACATAAGCTATGTAAATAAAAAGGCACTCTTACGCCTAAATAAGAGTGTCCACATGGGGAGTTATGCCAGTATAATTATAGCAGAACAACTGTAATAGTATAGTTCTGCTGGTGAATTTCTCCATGTAGTCAATCCTTATACCTTCCCAGCAATTTAGCAAGATATACACATACAACATTACTTCCCCCAAAGCAATGACATGGTATTTAAAATACAACTTAATTAATCTAATACAAAATGTGTATCTGCCCACTGTTGTCCATTGCTAAACAACCCACACAATCTGCAGCAAAAGCAGAAGGCTGACATACAGGGTCCCAGTTTGTGCATTTTTCTTTAAAGACACACACATAGAACATATTGATTTTTGAAATGCCATAAAAAAAACAAACAAAAAAACCACCCCACAATTAGCTTCTGACCTTTTGATATTTCTGCCACCATTGATGTATATGTTGGTCCTGCCATGGTGTAGGTTTGGAAGAAGGAAATATGTGGCATCTGTTGAGAGACTCCAGTTGTACTGCTGACATAGTCGAAGGCAGCACTCGCTCAGGAAGGATTTGTACTTTAGCCTGCTGTATTCTGATAAAGAAAAAAATATATATATAAAAAATTTAGAAGAGCAACAGTTTAGATTCTACCACCTATGTAAATATGTGCAGAAGAACAAACCTCAATGCAGCACCGTAAAACTTCAAACATGAAGCCATTTCATTAGATTTTTAAAGTTACTTAAGTCTCACTTGTATAAACTGAATTACTGTTGTGACTATATAGCATATAATGTATGTATATGAAAGCAAACAGAACACATCTTTGCTAAATTCAAAAGGTGTGGTCCACCGAAATTTGTTCCAGTTAATAAACAAACCACCAGAAGCACTTTTAGGTGCTGAGTGTATCCCACATTTTCAAAACAACATACTGAATAAAGTATCACTGTTTAAGAACAGTTAGATTTCTTAATCTCTATTTTTTTTCTTTAAACTTAATGAATATTCTGTTATCACACCTTTTTATGCAGGAATGTGGAAACTACTACTTAAAACTTTCAGCATGGTTACTTTCTTCCTTTCTGAGTTAGCTTCCTTTATCATGAGATACAAAATAAGCGTGATCAACATTTTTAAGGGCGTAAGATATGTATCAGAATTGTGATCAGAACTGAAGTCAGGTTGGAAGTAGAGTCACAGCAGAACAGTTTACCACCTCAGCATTATATTTTTAGATTTTTGTCTCCTCAAGTTATTTTTTGTATTAAAGTAACAGTCAGCTAATACATATCAAATTCTCGGAAAGGAAGTTTAGCTGAAAAGCAGTTTGCATTCTTTAAGCCCTAAATCTTATGTGATTAGCTAGAATTCAAAATCGGCAGAAATAAGATACAGACAGTAATCATATTTTTATACTCCACTTATACATCAGGTCACATACTCCCCAAAAAGGCCAATGTACTTAAAAAAACAAGCAAAAAAACCTCCCCCACCCTCCCCAGGAATACTGTTTATTAGGAAAGTATTTTATAAATTCTGTTCTCTTAACAGTATAATAAATCTGTGAGGTTGCAGTCTACATGGTTTTATAAAAATATGCTAATGAGTGAATATAATGTAACTGGAATATGCTTCACGCAAAAGGTCTCTTGTAAGGTATCATACAAAGCTTGTTATCTACTGAGTGTGATCATCCTATCTGTATAAATGTACCACTCTTGTAGCTGAAACTAGAAATATGAAATATAACTCTGAGGGCCTATTGTAATTATGCAAAGTGTGGGCCATTAATGGTGGTTTGGAATCTTGATGACTCCCATTAACCAGGACAATTGACCGTAAATGGCTGTGCTTTACCTATAAGTCTTCCTGTATACCTATGTGCTGGCAAGTGGGCAATGAAGTCTTGCAGTGACATGTGATCATGGCACCTGAACTGGAATCCATCTTTAACCTGGTGTCTTTCCATTGTGAAGGAAGGGGTGGGAACCCAGAGAGGGACAAAGGATTCCCACCTTATGCAAAAGATACATAAAGGGACAGAACAAAGAGAGGAGAAGACATCATGAAGAATCCCCTATCTACCACCTGAGCTGGAAGAAGAGCTGTACCAGGGGAAAGAATTGTGCCCAGGCCTGGAAGGTGTCCAGTCTGAGGAAAAAATTTACTGAAGCATCTCTGAGGGTGAGATTATCGATATTCAGTTTGATTAGACATAGATTTGCGCATTTTATTTTATTTTGCTTGGTGATTTACTTTGTTCTGTCTGTTACTAATTGGAACAATTTAAATCCTACTTTCTGTATTTAATAAAATCACTTTTTACTTATTACTTAACTCAGAGTATGTATTAATACCCGTGGGAGCAAACAACTGTGCATCTCTATCAGTGTTACAGAGGGTGAACAATTTATGAGTTTACCCTGCATAAGCTTTATACAGGGTAAAATGTATTTATTTGGGTTTAGACCCCATTGGGAGTTGGGCATCTGGGTGTTAAAGACGAGAACACTTCTGTTAGCTGCCTTCAGTTAAGTCTGTACCTTTAGAGCAAGTAATTCAGACCCTGGGTCTTTGTTGGAGCAGACGGGTGTGTCTGGCTCAGCAAGACACGGTGCTGGGGCCCCGAGCTGGCAGGGAAAGCAGGGGTAGAAGTAGTCTGGACACATAAGGTGGAAGCTCCCAGGTGGTTTTTGTGATTCAACCCATCACAGGATCAAGAATGCTAAAATACTAAAATGAATTTGTCAGCTTAAAAGTGTGATTCCACATATTTCAATTCAACAAGAAAAGCATGAGATTTAGATTTCTGCTTCTTTTTTTCTGGTATATTTAATGTGTACTTTCCCATTGCATATTTTTAGTAGTAACTGTTGCCTTGACTACAAATGCTGATCATATTCTAAAGTGATATTTTAATATTTACTGAAGATAAATAATAAGATGAAAGTGAGCAATACAAAAAAAAAAGAATGGCACCCTTTAGTTTTTGATAGTCACTTGATGTGACTTAAAGAATAGGAAGGTTTAAAAACGTTCAAGAGAAATATACTTAGGAAACCTTTGATTTTTAACTGTGGTTCAAAGGTCACTCTAGGGAAGTTTAATACAGCACACTGGAGTTATTAACTATGTATTTGTTGTACAAGGTGTAAGTGCAGGGAACAGTTTCAAATATGTGAATGCCTCCCCAACTATGCAACAAAACTGAACGTGTATTGGAGACTATATTACAAGATCTGAAGCACTACAATAAATTTAATCTTTAAAAAGTTAAAAAATATCTTGTTTGTAGATAATTTTTAGACTCTATATTGAGTTAGTTCTAAAAACCTAAAAAACAAATTCCTTAAGGTTTCATATTTTCTTGATTCATATTTTGCTGTGGGATAATAAACTTTCTCGGCTTTCTGACCTAAGAGGTGAAAACATTATCTAAAAGTTGTAATTGCTATAGTAAAAATTCTAGCAGCAGAACACAACAGCTGTATCTTTGCCACCTCCAGATAGTCAATTTTCATAACAGATGTGATTGCTACTGTGGTTAACTGTGTACTGCCATCTTGTGTTCAAACAACAACTTTCAAAATTCAAATGATCAGTGACAGATAAGCAAAAAATTAGAGGGTTAGGAAGAGCAGAGCAGTATTGGCCTTTGTAAATGGCAACAAATTATTTAATCTTTTACTTAAGGTTACTGTAAAGTAACAGAATAATTAGTTAATCAGATTGCTCAATTAGCTGATATTCTAATGCCTCTTTTTAAAAAGAATGTTGCTGTACTGAACAATGAATGCAAACATTTACTTTGTTCCTTTTAAGTGGGTGGACAGGAAATCTCATTTCTAAATGTAAATTTAGAAATGAAAATATTATTTGTATTTTGTTACCACTCATAGTCCTCAGTAGGGGACAGTGAAACACTCTGTACAAATATATAGAAAAACACAGCCTCTAACTCAGAGTGGTTACATTTTAAATAAAGACAAGATCCAACAAGGTGTAGAACTTAATTGGAGACATAAGTGTTGGAACTAGGGGTGTAGGGGTGCTGACGCTTGAAGTGGTCTCCACTGTATACAGGGCTGACAGTTTGGTTCAACGGCTCTGAGCACCCACACTATACCAATTGTTCCAGCACCCCTGATAGGAGAAAGAGAAAGTGAAATACATGGGTGACAGTACCGGGAATACAAGGTTGCATATATTCTCAACTGAGTGCACAATTTAGAAGTGTTTAATTTTTTTTTTTTTTTTAATAAGCAGACAAGACGTCTTAATGAATCGCCTACAGGCCACCAATCTAGCCAATATCATTCTGTAGTTAACCACAGGCATCATAATACAGGACAGAGAACTTCCCTGCAAATTGATTAGGGAATAGCATTTAATGCATAATGGGCAGCAAGGAAGAAGATGAGAAGTGATTATGGGAGAAATGACAAGCTGGTACAAGAGGCTGACATCATTGGTGGAGTGAAGGAGATGAATCACAAAGCAGTGAGATAAGATAAGAAATTGATTACATTATGGGAAAGCTAAACCGTGAACTGGGAAAGTAAAGGAACAAAAGTTAGTGTTTGATGCAGTGGAGAAGGAGGCGCCAATGGAGTAATTTCACACTGAATGCCCAGAAACAAGACTCTGATGCAGAGGGGATCAGGGTGGGTTGTGAAATACAGGTTTCCATCACATCTCGAAGAACCAGTTACAACAAATACCCATTTTTTCTTCAAGTAGATGCAGCTGTGTATTCCACTTAGGTGACACAAGCAGAAGTGCCTTGTCCCCCAGCTGCAGCAGGCAGTGCTCAGAGTCTACCTAAACTCAGACTGCAGGACCTCACTACCAAAGGTTGCATCCACTGTGGAATATGATGTTATGGAGTAATGGTTTGTGAACAAATGTATCAATGACCACATAGTGCCCTTGCATATTTCCAATATGGAAATGTCACTGAGGAACGCTATGGAAATTGCTTGAGTCCTCACAGAACAAGCTCGCACCCACTGAGCAGACGTATGCCATCTTGATGCAGGATGTTATCCATTTGGAGACAGTCTGCGAAGAGACTGTTTGAACCCTCATGTGGTCTGCATATGACATAAACAAATGATGCAAAGCACAAAATGGTTTAGTCCCATCCAGATAAAAGGCTCAACATTGCCTGACATCTAAGGTATGGAGATACTGCTCGTCTGGAGCTGAACGCAATTTAGAACAAAAAAACCCCACAGGTAAATATACTGACTATCTCAAACGAAACAGAACGAGGGTTGCCTGTGCAATTTTAATTTTTCTTGTGAGTATGTGATTACATGATCACATACTACTTTTTCCACAGGACCTCAGAGACTTAGTCAGGAAGACAATGAGGAATTCACAATTAGTAATCAAGTTTGGTTTAAGTGACTTGAGTGGCATCACACATGAACTCCATCAGAGGCAGGGATAGAAACCAGTTATCCAGGGCAACACTCAGCTGACTTAACCATGACATTCTTTTTCTTCCTGTAATCCCCTATCTCATTCACTACAAACATTCAAACATTTGCAACAAACCAGGGGTCCTACAGGCAATAGTCTCCTTCACTACACAACCCTGATTCACCCTCAAAGCAGGTCCATTCTCTGTATTGAAAGAGGCAGGGGTTCTGTGGAAAAAATTGTCTATAATTACATTATCACATACTATTTCATAACATATGTGTATAATGGGGATATGTGCAGAGATGGAATTTAGCTGCTAAAATCTAGGAAATCTCTACTGAACAAGTGAGAACTGCGATTTTTCAAGGGCTTATAACTTGACCAAATCTTGGTGTGCTTTCATGGGGATGGCAAAAAGCACATTCCTGACACAAAGGCCATGCCCTTGGCCAAATTTCAAGTCCCTGTTCCAAAGCAGCGGTGGGTAAATCTTTTAAAAGAAGAAGTTGCCAAAAAAAATTAACACAGCAAACCAGTGTATTTTTCCTCAGCCTCAGTTTAGAAATGGATGAACCATTTTGCGGTTAACATTTTGTAAAGTTCTAGTCTACTGAAAACAAGGTCTTATAACAGGCAGCATCAGACAACCTTAAAAATACAGCCTGATCAGTAATGACTAATCAGTTCAGTGACCCTGAGAGGCATGATTTCCCAGCACTACAGTTAAAATGTTGCATTGGGAAGAGTACAAATTTTCTTCAGAGAGAAAATTTCTTCAGAGTCATATTTTACCAACCAATTACAAAAAGTGCTGGAAGTCACTAGTTTAGCTGAACACAGAGATGCATACATTATCTATTTTCTTACCCATCTGACTGAGTTCTTATTTCAAGCACCTTGAACCTCTGTCTTCCTATTGCTTTCACTTTGACTGTTTCAATTTCAAACTCCTGTTCTTCTCGGTAGGCATATATTTCGGCTGTTGTTCCAAAATGTGCTTCCCTTTCACGTACATTGCTAAAAAAGAGCATAAGATACACATTGTAATCTGTACAGTAGGTAGTGTTCACTCAACTTCCATTAACCCTCCCATCTTCATTTTTCACTCATTCATCACTTTCTTAAAAAGTCTCCTTTAGAGCTGAAATTATCCATGCTTCGTCTTAGCCTAAAACTGTTTTTGTTTTTAACTTTGAGGAGGAAAATCTCTTCAGCTATCTGAATTATTACAAAGGGGAAGCAATATTTGTTTTCATTTAAAAAATAAAGTCTAATTTTGTTTATTTTGTGTGTTTACCAATGATTCAAAAATTACTTAGCAAAAAACCCCTTCAGACTCAGCACACAGCTCATCTGCAAGGAGAATGTTATGATGTCATGGCAGAATCAAACACAGTTCTCTCTTTAAAACTGATAATGAACATACTAACAAATTCTTAAGACTGTATGGTTCTGAAAATAGCGTCTCTTGCCCCCAGTATGATCTAGTAACATCTCTATTGGGGGAGAGGGGCGGGGGGCTGCAAATTCTTAACCAGTCTGGGCAATACATAGGCAGGACATGATTCTGAAGTGAGGAACCTTTGTTAACGCTCCCAAGATTGCTGGAGTTTGAGAAGACCTTTAGATATTGAGGGGCTGCAGTGGCTTCTCCCCACATCAGCTACTGTACAGAAAGCAAACCATATTTCTACTTCTTTCTAATCCCTCGTGGAACACCTCTTTGGCTGGTGCAGGTGGGGAGTGAAAGAGGGAAGGAAGGAGGAGCTATTGCAATTTGACTGTTTTAACTAGGACTCATGGAGATTCTTATATGGTGGTGAGGCACGTGGCAAGAACAGCATCTTTCCAGGGTACACTGCCTATGACAGGGGAAGAGGGAAACACGGGAGAAAACGACAAGGGACAGCTAAGAACCAAAGCAATGAGAAAAGACTGACATCTTGGCGTGCGCGCACACACACACCCCCCCCCCCCCACTATCTTCTCATTTGCCTTAGCTCTATTTGAATCATATGTCTAAGTATGTTACATACAAGTTATGCGGTCTGTGGTTTTAATTCCGGGAAAAGAGAATCAGAAATACATTCTTTCGATTATACATGCAAAACACACTTTTAAATAAATAAAGTTCTAGAAAATAAGAAGCTAACCTCTGGTTTGTGTCCTTATGTTCCAGACCCTGAGACTTTTCATTTTAAGCAAAGAGGGGTACAACATTCAAACATTTAATTAAACCAATAAAATATTCACATAAAACCCCCCCAAAATGTATTATCCTCCATATTTCAAAGGGGATTATGTTTGTGATGTCATGAAACAAACCAATTAAATCTTTACATAATTAGGCAAAACTGATTTTCTAACACACAACTCTTTAAACCATTAAAGCATGTTATATATTGCAGAAGTGTTTCAGCCATATGTTTTTAATATTCTGCCCAAAGAAACCAGTGCAAAACATAAGCTTCATAGCATCAGTAACTACTGAGTATTTTACCTGTATGCAAGAACAGCAAAGGTTCTGTCTTTCTGAATTAAATTCCGCACCATGCTAATCTCTTGAGGGCGAAAAAGCTGAAGAGGCAAGGTTTGTCCAGGAATCAACATCACTACCACATGGGGCAACACTGGAATCATTTGACAGCTGTCGTCATCATGCACCGTTCTCCCATGAAACTCTTCCATATCAGAACCCAAATACTATAAAGCAAAAAATATATATATCACAGCATATTGCTTTTGAGAGCTACAAGTTTTGGCGCTTAATAGGTATAAAGCAAGACCAAATGTCTAGCCTGAGGAGATGACAACATAATAGTATTTGCAAAGTTTCTAAAAATATTGAACAATGAAGGAATAAAGATTATAAAAAACTGGTTCTAATGGATTAATACAAGGGTTCTTTGTGGACTGCATCTTAATATTAATAGGTCACCTTCCCTCACATTCACAATCATGTGTACCCATCTTATATTTGGCAACTATACCAATTGCTTAAATGGAAAAGTAATATTATTAGGAAAATACATAATGATCTAACAGCTAGAAATGAGCAAGAGAACCATTGCCAAAAGATCAGTCAGTTCCCTGCAGCTCATCAGCAAGCACGCCATAAGGGGCTTCTGGCCTGCAAGCTGCACTTAAGTTACAAAAATGCCCATCATCAGAGGAGGTAGCCGTGTAAGCGACAAAGTTCTATGGCACCTTATAGACTAACAGATGTATTGGAGCATAAGCTTTCATGGGTGAATACCCACTTCGTCAGCATGCATTCACCCACGAAAGCTTATGCTCCAATATGTCTGTTAGTCTATATGATGCCACAGGACTCTGTCGCTTTTTAAAAATGCCCATGGATTTAGTAACACTCTAAGAGAAGTGGAAGAACGACAGTGCAGGAATCCTGCAACATTTTAATGTCAAAGGAATATTTTACAGGTTGTTCTTCTGGCCTTACAATAAACATAATTTTGCACATTGCAATCTAGAGATGGTGCCCATTCAAGTTTATGAAAACTTGAGTTTTTACTGTGTTTGATTTTTTTTAAATGCCTGGCCTTTTCAGCATGTAAAAACTTTGAATTATATTTAAATTGAAGATTTTTCAATTAGTTCTGAAACTCTGATATACTTTTGCTGGATGCGTTAAGTCTGTTATTTTCAGACAGAACTGGCATGCCAGAGGCTAAAGCCATGAACACTAACTGCTTTGTCAAAATGCCACAGCCTTACTCTGGAAGACCCACTTATACATGAGAGGGTGGTGGCTTCAAGTAGCCATTCAATTCTACGCTGAAAATAAGGGTGACCGCTGCGGCCATTCTTAGGATATAATCCCATATCCATTAAGTATATGATGGAGATCACCAACTAGAACTGTGCTAAATTAAATACCCACCATTTGTTTCTTGTAGAAGTTCAAGTTAGTTATATGTACCTAGGGTCTCTATTCCATTACTACTATAACTAAAAGGAGGGATTCCTGGGACAATATTTGAAAGAATAGTCTAAGTAACCTGACAACACTAGGAATGCCACTGCATTTATTCAAAAGCTTTAATTAAATCCAAGCCTTTATATTTACATACAACTGGATCAAAACCTCTTCACAAGGATGCTTAAGATGCTGTGGAAGGCACACAGAAAAACCACATACCACATGGGATGTTGGCAAACTGGTGTCAAAATTAATGTTTGGCTTTTCAGCTTCTTTACTATCTTGATCTTCAACTTCCATTTCAAGGTCATCCTCTTCCTCGCTCTCTGCTAGCAATCAGGAAACAGAATGTCAAGAAGAAACATCATCCAAAAAGTGTCAAGCTACCTTGAAAACGCAAAGCATCAGGAAAAAGAGGATACACAGCATCCCTGGAATATATCCTTCGGTAGGCAAATAGTCTTCATATTTATAAATTGTTGAAAAACAAATAAGTTTTACTTTTATGGGAAACTATTTTCCTGATGTTGCACAGAATCACATTTTCGCAGAAACAGTCGAGAGCTGGTAATATGTTTTCAAGGCACCAAACAGAAAAAGGTGCAGCAATTATTACATTGTCACCAAAGATGTCCAATTATAATACAAAGGAGTAGTTCTTAATTCCAAATTTTTACTCATATTATGTAAGGAAATGAACTGAAGGAACCCAGAAAACTAGGCTATATGGCAAGATGTTTAAATATGTTATTACATTTATAGTACTTTGAAATTTAGACAATTGCATAATAAAAGTTAGTGTAGTATCTACACAAAATGAGTTAAAAGAAATGGCAAGTTCTATACCCACTTGAGCCCTCAGACAATATTTCTGGCCAAGTTTTTTGTTGTTGTTGCTGTTAACCTCTCGTCATTGTGTGAAACACTCACACAAATCAGTATGTGAAACTAAATTACTATGAAGGGAAGCCATAAACTTGATTCTTTAGACATTGCTGTCAAATACAAAAGTAAATATGTAAAACTGGAGGAAAGTAGTAATCTCTTGCATTACAGTAATTAAACACGTTACTTCGAAAAATATTTTCAGACAAAAGTGCGATTTTTAAATTTTCAATGTCCTTTTTAATCCTTTACTTCCACAATCTATATGTAGTAAATATATCTCCTATATAAGAAAAGTATTTAGTGATTCGGTGTTCACAATAGTTACTTCAGTTACATAGAAAATGTGTTTAAAAATTTAAATATCTGTCTACTGTATTAAATGTAAGAGACTACAGTGGAGAAAATCAAAGTAATAACCGTCTCTATAAACTGCTAACTAGTGATCATTCTAGGCATAACCACTGACTATATAATGGCTACTGTTAGTTTATATCGGGGTAGGCAACCTATGGCACACGTGCCAAAGGCAGCACAGAAGCTGATTTTCATTGGCACTCACACTGCCCGGGTCCTGACCATCAGTCCTGGGGGCTCTGCATTTTAATTTAATTTTAAATGAAGCTTCTTAAACATTTTAAAAGCCTTATTTACTTTACAAACAACAATAGTTTAGTTATATATTATAGACTTATAGAAAGAGATCTTCTAAAAACACTACTGGAACGAGAAACCTTACATTAGAGTGAATAAATGAAGACTCGGCACGCCACTTCTGAAAGGTTGCTGACCCCTGCTTTATATCCATATAGTGCAATGAGCTAATTAAACAACACTTCTCCTTTAGTTGAACGACACTCATATCTTTTCTTCAGAAGAGGAATGAAAAATGACCTTCACATGATATATTCATGCCTAGCTTTCATGTAAGGATTTCTAAAATAGATTTGCAGGATTCTAGCAACAAATGCTGAGTAGTGACTCTATTGTAATGGTGCTAAATACATCACTCAGATCTTGAACTACAACACAGAAAGGACCTAATATAAGAAGTGTGACAGATTTCTTGCTCAGCTTTTGTCTTTATAATTAATATGTTCTTTAAAATAAACAAAGAAAACAAAACCAAGTAACAAATACAAACCACAAATATTGACAAAGATCAGCAGCTGCATCTTATTTCGAAATCACAATAAGAGAGGTCAGACTTATAAAAGTAAGATGTCTCAGGATGAACAATTCTATTCTCAGCAATGGAAGTGCAAGCTACATAAACCTTCCCTTACCAAGACCCTGTTGTTTTCAAAAGTGAGGTAAAGGGCCACAATGAGAAAGAAACCAACAGCCTTTCTGGGACTCTGCGGTGATGCATGACAACCTGCATGTCTTTTAAGATATGATGTGTCTGCAAATGATCTTAAAATAAGGTAAATATTGAATAGATTTCAAAAGCAGTGAACATGGCATTTTTCAAATTCTCCTCTTCACCCATCACAAGTGAATGCCACAGATGCAAGCTTTACCAAGTACTTGGCTGATAGTTTTCTATATGTTCCAGCGGACAATTACTCCTCCAAGGGGAAATCTGTGCTACTGCAGGTGCGCATAATTAATAAGCCATGCATACTTTTAATTTTTTTACACAGAAAAAAGCTTCTGCCAAAAAGTTGCTGCAGTTCTGCCCGTTGCTTACCACACGGCACTGTGGCTGGCGCAAGAACAGCAGTAGCTCCCAGCAGAAAATAATTTCCGCAGTTCCACCTTTTGCCCACCAGAAGACACTGTGGCGATAGTCCACAGCAGCAGCTCCCGGCTTGCTAGGGAATAGAAAGAGCCTGCCTTTTTCACAGCACCAGTTAGGCCAGGTCAGGAGACAGGGGCTATGGAGAGACTGACAACATGGGGTGCTGGGCAGGACAGGGACTCATAAGGGCTAGTAGGGAGGACAGATTACGCAGCAGGGGCTGAACGGGAGTGGAGGAACAGGGCAACATGGGGGAAGGTGGTTCAGGGACACATGGTGACAGGGGAGGGGGTGCAGAGCTACATAGGGACAGAGGGTGGCTGAGTGGGGATAGGGGGAAGAGGTACACTTCATGGGGACAGTGGCAAATGTGCCTGACTGAATGGGAGAGGCTAGGGGTCAGCCAGGGTCTGCACGGGGGAAGCTCCCTACAATCTCTCCCCTCCACTCCCAAAAACCTGTTCCACACTTTTCCCACCGATACCTAAAACCCTCCAAGTTCACACCCAGGCTCCTTTCCAGCAATTTACTTCTCTCTCCCTCACCTCCTCCATTTCCCCTGACCTCCCCAAGCCTCTGCACTGCTTCTGAGAGGTGCAGAAAATACATTTCTGTATTGTAGTTTAAACGAATTATTACTCAGAGTTCTGTATTAATATGCCTAGTAAGGAATCTATTTGTTAAAAAATATTTCCTGAATCTTTTTTGTTTTCTGTATTGTTACAGACAAACTTGCTGACAAGTATTTTGAACTAAATGACCAAAAATAATTGAAACTGGTATGATTTATTGTGTTATTTTTGATACATAAAATATGCATAATTTTAAAATATTGTGTGCAGAATTTTTATTTTGCTGGTGCAGAATTCCACCAGGAGTAAATTACATTTGAAAATGTTGTGCTAATATATTTTACATAACTTTCCACATAGGAGGAAATTATCTGATTTGTCTGTGTTATGAACCTTGCACATATCACATTTCTCTCTCTCATATGAATATTTTAACAAGCTGGCTCAATTCTAGGTGCAGAATGCATATTAATAGGAAATGATGGGTCTGACAACCCCCAATCTCATTTCCTATTCTGTCTTAACTATATTTTGGAGCTCTAAACACTTAGACGTCTTCCCAGTTATTTTTGAAACACATTTAATTTCTGCTTAGAGTTGTCTCCCACTTTCTCCAGGGAGAAGTCCTGTGTATATTTATAAAATCAATTGTATTCAAGTCAGCATTAGGCCCTCCTTTTTTAAAACTTCATACCCAAAAGATTTTTGCTAGTTGATTCCTTCCATCTAAAAATGATATTCTGGTTTAAATGAACTCTCATTCAGTTATATCACTGGGTAATGGGTTTTTGTGTTTTTTTAATTTTAAAAAAGAGGTAGGGAGAAAAGGAGATGTTTTGTTTGTTTGAAACAGAGAGACTAGAAAGCATAATTTGTAGATTAAAAATCAGTTGTGTCCTCCAAACTTTTGCATAGCATTGCCAAAATATATATTAACTGCGGTGTGCTGGCCGAATGAGCCTGGAAGCCTCTGAGGAATGATGACTCATTTTACTGCAGTAGCACAATGTGAACACCGAAAGAGCATCAGTGTCTTTATTTTCCACAAAATTTTATCAGAAAAAAGTTAGAGGGAAGACAGAAAGAGTACATCTTGCCTTCTCTTACCTAAAAGAAACTATTTGATTTTTCAGCTGAAAGTAAAATGTGACCTTTAGTATATTAAAACTACACTAAAGTCAGGGCAAGTACCCAAGACAATATTGAAACCACATGACAGATCTTACATTTACTTTGTAGAAGGCCGATCACTAATCTAGGTACTCAAACGTAGCTCATCAATCACAAATATTAATGAATTTACTCTCAAAGCCTTTGTGAGGTAAGAAAGTACCTCATTTTATAGCTGGGAAAGGGAGGTTCAGGGAAAAGATTAAGGCAGGAATTTTCAAAGGAGTCTAAGGGAGTTAGGCACCTGACTCACTCAATTTCAATGTCAATTAAGCACCTAATTCTCTGGGCTTATCCACAATAGGAAATTTACTATTATAACTATATCGCTCTGGCTTCCCATGTGGACACATTTAGTCTGGAATAGGAATGCTTTTTTCTAGATTAATTCATACCACTTCCAAACCAACATAAACTAACATGGAGAAGGCACTCATTCCAAAAGAAGTGTGTCCACATGGGGAGTTATAGCAGTATAATTATAGTGGTTTCCTTATGTTGGCAAATTTCCCATGCAAACAAGCCCTTACTCTGCTTTAAAATTCTTATCTTGAGTGGTTCAAGGTCACACAAATAGGAGGAGGAATTGATTTTAGATCTCTTGAGTTAAGTGCTTTAACCATGGTCCATCCCAGCTTCCCTGCCTATTAGTGGGATTTACAGCGTTCAAACTGAAAGTTTCTTCTTGGACTTCAAACTCAGCTACAGATAAAGGTACCTGCAGTTCTCCTTGAATCAGTGCTCAGCATCCCTGTAAATCATAGATTTACATAAATCATACATTGAATATCCAATTCTCTGTTTACATGGGCATGGACTTGATCTAAAAGATAATGTTTCCATTCCTAACTTCTAACACACACTCAATATCTAATTATTTTGGCCTTCTATGCTGGCTCCTGGTTGATGTTTAACTTCTGTACATTCCCTGCTGTAAGTAAGCAGCAAGCCAATACTAGACAATGACATGACATATGAAGGCTGAAAGACTGCAGCTTCATTTGTAAAGCACTGTTTCCTCTGCATATCTTACCCCCTGCTTAAATACTGATTGCAACTACATGAGCAGCAATAAAAAAAATAATCAGAGAACACCTCCTATTTCTGTCTAAGCTTCCTCAATACACACAAACAAAAGCAAAAGTGAAAACAATAGCAGATGCTGCTGTTGCTCCTTCTTCTAAACAAGAGCAGCCCTCTGCCAGGGCTATTCTCCTGGAGGCAGTTTCAGAGCACCCCTGAAACCAGGAGGGACGGCTGTACATAAGCACTCATAAATACCACGTCCTAACACAGCCTGTCTTCCTTCCCCTCCTCAGTGTCCGCCAAATGACCTGTTCTCTTCTCCTTTCCCCTAATCTGATCATGCCTGGTCCCCCACTGAAAAACACCTCTTTTAATATCATGTCCCTCTATTATTAGTATTCTACACTGAGCCCACTATACAGCAATCGCTCCTCCACTGCCAGAGTCCTCAGGTTCCCTTCCTAGTTCTCCCTCCTCTGCTCACCGAGTCCAAGACCTTTCCCTAGACCTCTCACTTGATTCCCCACCATACCAGTGCTGCAGTATTCCACCTCCCAGCCCCACTCCCTATTCCCCAGTGATGTCCCAGGCTTCTGGATCCTGGTGACATTTTCAGAGGCCCCCCCCAAAATGACACCCCACCTTTGTTCTTCCCCTCCCTGCACCACAGACTCCTGCCCCACTGCTTTTCATTGCAGTTCCATACCCCACCATGCCAGATTCTTGCCCCCCCATCCCTCTTACCCCTGTGCCACAGGTTCCTGATATCTCACACATTCCTGACACCCCTGCATCACAGGCCCCTGCCCCCCATTGCCCCCCCGCTCCCTTGTGCCACACGCTCCTACCCCCCACCGGAGCCCTCTGTCCCCCCATCTCACAGGGCCCTGCCCCCATCGCATCCCTCTGTCCCCCATCCCACAGGGCCCTGCCCCCCACCACAGCCTCTTTGCCCCCCATCCCAGAGCCCTGCACCCCACCGCATCCCTCTGCCCCCCATCCCACAGGGCCTTGCCCCCCACCACAGCCCCTTGCCCCCGCGCCCCTCTCCAGCCGAGCTCCTCTTCTCCACCCTCTTGCCCAGCCCGTCCCTCGCTCTCCCCCCGCGCAGGGAGCCTGGCTGGGGCGGCGGCAGCGGCCAGTACCGGGTAGTAGCTGCAGGTGATTCCCCATGTTGTTGTCGGGCTCTCCACCTCCCTCCTCGGCGGCCATCGCTGTTTACCCGGAGAGGAGTCTGGGAAACCGTCAGGCGGGAGGAGGAACCGCCGGGGAATCGCGCTGACTCGCGGCCATGACAAAGGCGAGGCACAGCGACCTCTAGCGCCCAGCGGGGTGGGAGTGGCTGGGAGAGCCGCGGGCCGAGCGCCCCTCACCGTGTCACGTCCCGTGAGGAGCCTTCCTCACGCTACTGGCAGCGGCGGGGTTAACATGGGGCGGGTGCGAGGCGGATCGCGGGGCCGCAGGTGCCGCTTACCGACAGACGGGGCGGGGGGCGGGGAGGTTAATGGCTGATCTCTGCCCCCAGGGCCGCAGGTTCCCTGTGACCGCTTCGTCTCCCCGCACCAGCCTGGACTTGGGAAGAGAGGCGGACGGAGGCAGCCACAGGCAGCCCGCGGCGAGCACAAGCCGCTGCAGCTGGCACCGCTGCTTTTGGCATCAGCTGGTTCCTGTACTTTCCACTATGGGGAGATTTGCTTCAATCCCAGCCAGCCCTTGCCCTCAGTCTCCTTATCGTGGCTTCAGTCCCTCTGCCCCCTTCTGCCTCCCCTAGCCCCCTTACTTCCCTCCCTTCAGTGTCCCTCTGCCTTGCTTTGGCTTTCCATTTAGCCAGTCCACTCCTTGCAAAAGCACCAGCCACCACCAACCTCTTGGGACAAGAAGAAATGCAGCTCTAATAAGACTTGGGCAACCCATCACTGTTGGTTATATTCCTCTCTCCCACCCTTCCTCGCTCCTGGCGCTTTTGATTGTAAATTCCTCAGGGGAGGGACTGTTCGTTATTTTGTACTGTATTTAGCACACTGGACCCCCAAGCCCAGCTGGCCTCCAGGCATAGTAGATGAGCAGAAGGCCTAAAGTAAACAAGCTGCAGGGAGCAAAGTGAAAGTGCACTTAGCTGTGCACTCCTGCTAATTCTTCCTAACATTCCAAAATATGCCCTTTTATTCTCTGCACAGCTAAAACTCTCAGCTCCGATCTTGATTTCTATAACTTCCTTCGTTTAGCCCTTCAGGATACCCATCTCCCTGCCACAATTTCAGGGTAACTGAACTTGTATCATCCCTTTGCAGTCCACTCCCGGAGTCCCCAGTCAAGTCTCAGGCTTCTAGCTGTCAACTGTCTCTGTACATTTGCACTTTATTCCATGCTGACCCTTATGCTTAATGTGCCTTCCCTTCCCCTTAACAGCATATTTATTTACAACGCAATGCTTTAATTTTTTTTGAAAACACCAGAGAGAATTATCTTCCAAAATGTGAGATGGGATTACAGTATCTAATGGCCTATGTACAGAAAATGGTGCTCTCAAGAAACTTGGCTCATATTTGTAATATGGGACTTTTTGGTCAAATGCATTTCCCTGTTAATCCATCATCGAACAAACAACACACTGGTTTTTTACACAAAAAATTGTGCTTTGGCTAATGATATTTCTCATTAGGAACAGAATTCATGTACTTTCAAGTAAGAAACTTATTAGGGAGCCCACTGTGTGCTTTGAGGCCAGATGTTACAAAACTAGAGATGAAACTAAACTGAAACTCCAGATAGGAACATGCTAACCCTGCCTGAGGTTGGGGGATGTTTGAAAAGTGAACCCAGATTAGTATTTTGTGGGCCAAATTCTCAGATGATCTAAACATATTGGCTTTAGTGTATCTATATTGATTTACACAAGTCAAATATCTGGTCCTACAAATGGCCCATACTTTATAATGGGCCAACTCCAAAATGCAGATCTTATCACCTCAAAGTTTTGATGCCTTTGAAACCTGTTTTTTTAATCCATTTTTTCAGTACGAGGATATCTACTTCGCACTCCTAATGCAGCTCCAGATATGATGCTCATTGCTCTGTGAACACGAACACTGACAAATACTTTAGAAACAACGTTCTTCAAACTAGTCAAAACCTAGATCCTCATCCCAGGATATGTGTTTTTGAAGTAGTAGAATCTGATAGGAAGTTTGGCGGCTTTCAGAGAACAGATATTTTCAACTCACTTTTATTTACAAAAGATTATGATGTAGACCAAAGTGTTTCCCAGTACCGCTAAAAGATTTTTCAGAATCAATAAACAGCAAAAAGGCAGTTTATTTTAATGGGCTATCATAAACAGATAGTTAAGGGTTAATGTCTTTTTTACCTGTAAGGGGTTAACAAACAGTGAACCTGGAATACCTGACCAGAGGACCAATCAGGAGACAAGATACTTTAAAAATCTCGGTGGAGGGAAGTCTTTGTTTTATGTGTTTTTCTTTGTCTGTTGTTCTTTCTGGGTTCTGAGAGTGACCACACGTACCTACAGGCTCTCTAATCTTCTGTTCAAATTTAGTAAGTACAAAAGTAGAAAGGCGGTTTAGTCTTTTTGATTGTTTTCTTTATTTGCAAATGTGATCTGGCTGGTAAGATTTAATGTGTATTTGCTGGAAGTATTTTAAATTGTATTTCTGCTGGGGGAGGATTCTCTCTAGTTTCTATAAGCTGAAAGACCCTGTAATATTCCATCTTGAATTTACAGTGATATCTTTACTCTTTCTTTCTTTTATTAAAAGTTTTTCTCTTTAAAAAACCTGATTGATTTTTTCCCCTTGTAAGGCTCAAGAAATGGAGTCTGTACCCACCAGGGAATGGTGGGAGAGGGAGAGAGAGGAGTAGGGGGAAAGGTAAATTTCCTCTTTGTTTTAGATTCACGAGCTTGAATCTGTATTGCCTCTGGTGAGGAAAAGAGGAAGGGGGGAAGGGACATTCCTCCCTGTTTTAAGATTCAAGGAGTTTGAATCACAGTGATCTTCCAGGGTAACCCAGGGAGGGAAAGCCTAGGAGAGGCACCGGTGAGGGAAAGGGTTTACTTTCCTTGTGTTAAGATCCAGGGGGTCTGGGTCTTGGGGGTCCCCAGGGAAGGTTTTGGGGGACCAGAGTGTACCAGGCACTCCAAGTCTTGGTTAGTGGCAGCACTACAAGATCTAAGCTGGTAATTAAGCTTAGGGGGATTCATGCTGGTACCCCATCTTTTGGACTCTAAGGTTTAGAGTGGGGTTTTATACCATGACATGGGCATCTGTTGGTGTCATCAAATACTTTTCCAGTGATCCATAATGTGGAACAATCTGCATTTTGGACTCAGATATGTTTGTTATATACTACCAAAAAGAAAAAAGATCAAATCAATGTGAGTGTTCTGGTATTGCCAACCTCAAGCATTCAAAAGTCATGAGTTAGCATCCACAAAAATCTTAAGTTTGGCTTAAAAACTCAAGATATTTAAAAAAAATACAGAGGGTTTTTTTTTGTTTGTTTGTTTCGTTTTTGCCTTTCAGTTTTTGCATCTTGGGTACATGCATGCTTGGGGTTACATGTTCAGCTTTTTCTCCTCAATCATGAGGGCTAGTGTATAGGAACTAGGTACTATCCTTTTAAACCATTTAGAAGCCTTTTAGTTGGACTTTGTCTTTTGTTTAAAAGCTAGAGCAGCAGTGCACATAAGTAGCTATGTCTTGTACATTTGTATTTAATAAACATCATTATTTGAAATCCAACTATGCTATTGTAGTTTTCAAAAAAAAAATTATTACTGTATAGAAAGACAAAGACATGACTAGATTTTTTTTTTTTTAAATGAAAGCTGGGATCTCAACTCAAGGGGCTGGAATATTAAGAAAAACACTAAATATTATTTGGCTCATGATAAAATTGTGAGCGCTGAGAATGCAGATTGGGAGACAAGAACTCTTGTGTACTAATCCTGCCTTTGACAGGGACTCTTGTGACCTTGGATAAGTCATTAGACATGCCTCGGACCTATTTACAAAGGTGCTGAACATCCATAACTCCAGTGGTGTCTAAGATTAGAAACCCAGAACTAGACCATTAGAAATGTAGGCCGCAACCTCTGACTCAGTTTCTCACTGTAAAATATGGATGATAATTTCTACCAGCCTTCTGCACAGTGGCTTTGTCTGCAGTTATGTTAAGGAGCATTGTTACTTATTTTGTTCTTAATTTTGCTAAATTATACTTTATTTCAATTTTTGAACATTGTTAAGTGTAATTTCTAACAGGGTTTTTAAATTGATAGATTAATATTGGCTTTTGTATCACATCAGGCAATCACTAGGCTGAAAGGTCTGATATCACAAGGTTTCATTCTTTAATCCATCCCAGCAGAGATCAGTCTGCTCCAGAGTTCATACCAGAGTTAGAAGTCAACTTAACTTGTACACTTGTCATTGTACTAACCTGGGTTCTGATAGAAGAGGGCAACCAGCAACAAGAGGATGGGATGTCAGAGACCAGAAAGCTGCTATAAAAATCCCAAGCTATTTTAGTTAATCTGGTCTGAGCCAGTGACTGTGTATGTATATCCCAAGCTATTTTAGTTAATCTGTGTAGTGCCAGTCTGTCTGTGAATAGCTTAAATTATTGTAATTTTAAACTAAGTGGGTGCATCTGAAGGAGTCCTTATCTCTCTTCCTTCATTTTTTCCTTTGCACCTGTCGATTGGAGACACACAGACAGCTGCAGTGAATTTGCATTTTATTATTTCAGGAGTACTGTCTTTTAGAACACTGGGATGTGAGAATACACTTTACACACTTTTCTCCCTGCGTCTGTGGCATGTTATCTGCCTGTGTCCTAGAAGACCGTGTTATAGTGGGGGGTTAATGGCCATGTGCTACTTGCAAGACTACTGATGGCTAATCTCAGAGTGGCTTTGGTTTCATAGGTAGGTAATCACCTTCCCAGAGGAAAATAACAGAAGAGGAGCAGCAATATAAAGGAAGTAAAAAAAAAAAAATCAATAAGTTAGGATTCCAATGGTTAGTTTGGCATTGGCAAAATGTTACACTAGTGATATAGAAAATAAAGACCCTGGGTGTGAGTACACAGCACATACGCATTAATTTCACGTGCAGTTTGCAGTGTTCCATGGCTGAAAACATGCCAACACCACATGCATCAGCAGATTATATCCTTGAAATAGAATTTACATTCTTTGGCAACTAAAAATAAAGGTCTCTACCCAGAAAGCAAAAGAGAGAATTCCACTTCTGTAACTACGCCAGTAGAGGGAGTTGATATATTCAGTCAGGGCCTTATGATTTAATTATTCAAGCACAGAAACTGTCCTATAATTTACCTATTGATCAAGTTGCTTCTTGCCCCCTCCCCCCAACACACACACACATATATGATCTCCCCCTTTGTTCAGCATTTCTCCCACAATGTGGAATCTACTAGATTTTAATGTGCATGGCCCCAGCTTGTATTCATGAGGGGAAACTGTGTGGTCGGTTAGGGGATGGAAGAGTGGCAGCCATGAGCAGTTATAGCATTGCCTTTGTTACTGCCACGTCAAACTCCAGTGTTCTTTTACTGCTATTTGCCCTCTACTTCTCAGCATTGATTGAGAGAATAGTCTCCAAAAAACAAGGGTCTTCAAAAAGTAGCAAATATGAGGTGCCTCTGCCTAACATATATCCCCAAGGGAAGTGTAAACTTCTGCAGTTAAGATTAATGTACTTTATTGCTATGACTGAAGTCAACAGATGTAATTGTTACAAACAGATTTGCAAGTTTTTTTTTCATAGAATGTGATCACTGGTTGGTCTTTGAAGAAATGGTTCACTGTTAGTTTTGTGATGTATTTTGGGGGGAGCAGCAGGAGAGTTTGCTGTTTACCTTAAGCTTTCAAATTGCAGCCAATTCTTGGGGCAGCGTTGCTCCTCAGGAACCAGACGTTGCTATCTTGGCTGAGATTTCTATAACGGGCTTGCCTGCTGTGCCGTTTGTGATCACTTCTCTTCAAGAACTGGTGTGTATAGATAGTGTAAATATAACAAGTAACATTAAGAAAATACCCAGACAAGGCACTGAACTCTGCTACTACTAGGCAGAAGAGTAACACTATATTTATATATTTAAATGTAAAAAGTGACTCCTAGGCTCTAGGTGGCTTGATACATAATTGAAAATATAGTATCTATAGCAAAAACAATAAATCAGGACATTACATATTTATGACTCTCATTTAATATTTGTTGACCAGGCATATGATGGGGCCAGGCTAGTGTGATGAGTGAGCATCTCAGTAGACATGGAAAAATGTTTTTTTAGGCAGAGACTGTCATTAAATATGCCCAAACTCTGGCTAATGCATTCCCATGCAGCAAACTATGTGGCTTGTGTGCAAAACTTGTATTCAACTTTAGTGATAAACCGCATGGGAGAGAAAGTGAATGTGATTATGAAGTTAAATGTGATAAAGACAGTAGAAAGGGAATATAAAGTCATAGGTTTAGACAATGCTGGGCTAGTTGGGGAAAAGGAGTATGCAAACCAGCCCAAGAAAAATCCAACTCTATCCCTTCCCCAATCTGGTTCTATGCTGCCCCATCCACTGCTGTCCTTGAGGTATAGGGAGGGTTACCTCTTCAGAATCTAGTTGTTGCCCATAGCAGATGATTCTGTTGTAGTGATAACAGGGGCATGGAGTCCCTTCCCATCTAAATCTATGGGTCTAATGCGGCTTGTGATTAATCTCTGAGCAAAAGTATTGCCAAGTTTAAAACAAACAAAGGTATTGTCAGTGTTAGGCCTCAAACTTCCGCTTTGAAGAGGTGAAGAGGGCAAGCTTTGCAGAAGTAAGCTAAGACTTGTGATCAAAATGCGCTGCAACCAGATAACACATTCTAACTCCTATAAAGTGAGATAAGTTGTGCCCCCGGGCACAGTTTGTCTAACCCACAATTAAAATAATTGGCTACAAGAAAATAAGTAAGTATAAATTATACAGTCAAAGCGACACAAGGAGATAAGTAAGCATAAATTATACAGCCAAGGTGACAACACTAACCACAATAAAGATTTGGCTGACCCTAATTGGTCGGTCTGTTTTAAGACATGGCCGACGGATCAGATAGAAAGTACAAAGGCACGGGACTGTGTGTGTGTTTCAGTCATAAGGGAAACCTGACCCACACCCCCTGAACCGAAGGGACGTGTGCTTCACAACCTTCTGTACTTGGCCAGTGCAGAAAATGGCCGACTGAAGGGTAATGTATTTTTGGGTGAATGTAGGGTAAAGTTATGGAGTAAAGATGTCTGGTTGCTCAGGCAGAATTGATCTCAAGTTGTATCGATACTATAGTGTTAAGATGGTAATAAATAGCTAATGAATAATAATTTTACATGTACTTGTGCTTGTTGTCAGTATAACTTGCCATTTATATTAATCCTTATTCAGTGCTGGTCTTTAATCTTGCTTTTCTTATTTTGTCTGTGTTGCCTTTATAGTCAAAAGTCATTAAAAACCTTTTTTGAGGAATAATCAGTAATTTCAATTTTTCTTATATGGGCCCTACTCAACCTCATTACATCTGTGTTGGATGGTGGGAAGTAGTAATCATCCAGGGCCCAGTTAGGGTCCTGATGCATGCCTCCCTCTTCCTTTATCTTCGCACTGCTCTCATGAACACCAGTGTAAATCAGGAGTAACTTAAGTGGTTTGGGTTACACTGTTGTAAAACTAGTATAAGTAAGAGCCAAATCAGGCCCTAAGGTCAGATCCCCAAGTGCACTAGACCAGTTCTTAGTGCACCTGTGCAGGTGAGACAGCATAGGTGGTACTGCTTTAACTTGTACCAAAAGAGAGCAGCTCTCACGGGGAACATTACATTCTGGTCCTGTCTCCCCCAACCTTGAAATGTCATAGGGTTGGTGCATCCTCAGCTGCTGCCTTAAAGTGCAAAGAGCACGTACCAGAAACTAGATCTGTCTTAGATTTTTGCAGTCAAATAAAATGAATAATATTGCTATTTTCCTTTATTGTTTAATTATTTTGTATCATGGGCTAATGGTCACATAGGGCCAGATACTCAAGCGAGTGTAAACTGGAGTAACTGTTGAATTAAACAACTACTTTCATTTACACCTGAAATCTGGCCTATACAGGTAGTTTTAAAATGTGATTTTCACTTCTCTCTCTCTGTCACCACAGCTCTTATTTGACTTGGTGGCACCTGTGTCAGCAGAAGGACCAATGCATAATTTTGGACAGCGCTGGTGCTGCAGCTCTGACCAGCTCTGTCTGAATGAAAAGTGAAGTTAATGTAGGGCTCACTTCTGCCATCTCTACTCACAGCAAAATGAGGGGGAACTATTGGCACAATAAGACACTGCTCCACATGGGCAGGAGAGTTGGGCCCCTAGTGACCAAACTGAATGAAATGTGATGTAAACAGTCAATTTACAAAGCTTATCTTGGATGTGTAAATGTTTCCAAACAACAATTCAAGGGAACACAAGATTTAAACAAGGCACAGTAAACCTCTGGGTAATGGAGCATTAATGTTAGGTTTACATATGTATATATTAACCAGCAAAATCAAAGATTACCTTATTTCCATACATTATGTAGACTAGTTTAAAATCATTGTTTACTCACATTTATATTGAGAACTAATTCATAAATCAGTTGAAAGCACTAGTTTACATGCACAGTTTATACTGTTGTTATCTCAATTTCTTATACAAAGTCATTCAAGAGTGAACAAACTTCAAAAAACTTGATGCAAGCACATAATTTTCAATAGTATTTGACAATAATTTTAGGAATATGCCCTGATTTGATTTAAGAATTGCTTCAGATTTTGCTGGCTTCACAGTAGAAGGAGCTAGTTTTAAGGAAAGTGAATAATATAAACCTCAGCAGACTACAGAATTTAAAATATATTATCCAGTCATATTTCACACTGACAAGGGACTATAAGAGTCGCAGTAACCATTTTAAAACCAAGACCTTCACAGGTTTTTTCTGTGCTAATGTACAGAAATGTACATGCAAGCATTGCAACTTCCCTTTGAAGGGCTAGTGGGGGCACAACAACATTATATTCAGTACATACCACTAGCAAAAATGACTTTCAAAACGTTAAAACCCACTGTTTGCTTATGCTATGGTACTGTAGATATCTCAGTGAAGTATCATTGCACATTCTATGCTAGATATAGCATAGTATACTTATGAAAAAGTAGCGCATGTGGCCGTACAACTTTTCTCATAAAGGGTGAAGCAACTAAAATCCATCCTGTGTAAGCAATTCAAAGATTTGCTAAGCAAACCATTTGGCCAATCATTTGCCAGCTTGCACTCGCACTGGGCTTGCCCCGTCCTGCTCCTTTACCTTAATGCTTTGAAAGATTAACAACCAAATTCAGTTTCATGAGTGCAACTTTTATTATCTTTATTGTGAGATTGAGCCACGTTGCTGATAGCAGAATTTCTGTTCTGTGCAAGATGAGACCGTTCTCTATTTTAATCTCTCTTATGTTCTAGATTTAGGAGATTTGTGATAAGATTATTCTCCCTCCTGCTCTCCCCTGGGGCACAACTAGCTCACAAAGAGTCTTGCCCATGAAGCTCCTGAATGGGAGAGATGTCTAGCCCTACTCTTTGGCTGGGATGCACTTCTTAAGCCAGAAAGAGACACAGGCAAATCCCTGTCTGAGCAATTATGTGAATACCTGGTTGACTGCTACTATGGTCCTGGCCTACTTGCCTGGCTCCCAGTTCCTGCCTTTCTCATCCTAGACCCTTGTCTGCTCCTGATTCCTGCCTCACATCAGGTCCCTGCTCCTACACCCTACCTCCGACTCTGACCCCGGCTCCAGTTCCAAGCTCCCGACTCTAACCATTAGGCATAACTGCCCATGTCCCATTCACTACACAGAATTCATGCACATGCTTCTTCAGTGTCTGGAGGTATATTATATCAAAAAATAACTAGGTAAATTCATGGAGGATAGATCCATCAAGGACTATTAGCCAGGATGGGCAGGGATGGTGTCCCTAGCCTCTATCTGCCAGAAACTGGAAACAGGCAACTGAGGATTGATCACTTGATGATCACCTGTTCTGTTCATTCCCTCTGGGGCACCTGGCATTGGCCACTGTCAGAAGACAGGATAGTGGGCTAGATAGACCTTTGGTCCGACCTAGTATGGCCATTATTACATTATGGACAGTATAAGGTAATCAATCCCTCCAGATTTGGACATGCTATGTACACAACATTCCTGGCTCCTGAGAGCCCAGGGAATGAAAAACTGAAAAATGAGCTCAGGGTTCCTGGATAACCATCCACAGCCCTATCACTGGGCCAGCAGTGTAGCCCAATCTGTAGATTATGTAATAATTGTATTGATAACTTAAGAATTCCCAGTTATCACTTTGAGGGTAGATAAGTTCTTGTCTCAAGATCAGGCCCAGTATTATTAAAATTACTATACATTTGGAAACCCCAATGTCTACAAGTGCAACACTCACACTATAGGAACTCTTCTATATTCCCAAATAGTTTATTAATATATCTAGCAAAGTCACGAACACTGTATCTAAATAAGGAAGCTAGAGAGACTATAGAATGTACATCTGCCCACTCATACCATCCCTTGCAGGATGACCTGAACTGTTAGCCAGTATCTTCCTCATCACCATCACCTTCTTCCTTATCACCAGTGACCATCATTCTGGCCCCTTCCAAGCCTACATCTCTTTCCCCTACTGCCCACAGGCTGGGATTCAACTTTTATAATATATTACACAATGCCACTATATCTAATGCATATTCAGTAGGGGTTTCCCTCCCCTTTTCCTTATTTGTATTTCCCCATCTGACTAATGTTGAGGTGTCCTTCTTCTATAAGTTAGTATACTACTACATGTTGTGAAGAAACTCCCTTTGGGAACTGCCAACTGATGTGCCTAGACTACCTCTGAGCCTGTTTTCCCTGGCAGCTTGGGACTTCAGAACCTTGCCTAGTTTGAGGCAGACACGCTAGCCTGCTACAAACATAGACCTCAGTCTGAAACACATCCGCCAAAAGCTGCAGGCTTAACTGAAACCAGCTTAAGAAGTGTTCCTGTCTCCAACACTCAGCTTCCCAGCTCTCAATGGGGTCCAACCCCCAAATAAATCCATTTTACCCTATATAAAGCTTATACAGGATAAACGCAAATTGTTCGCCCTCTATAACACTGATAGAGAAATATGCACAGCTCTTTGCCCCCCTCTCCCAGGTATTAATATGTATTCTGGGTTAATTAATAAGTAAAAATTGATTTTATTAAATACAAAAAGTAGGATTTAAGTGGTTCCAAGTGATAAGAGACAGAACAAATTAAATTACCAAATAAAATAAACAAGCGAGTCTAAACCTAAGAAAGCGATTACAGATGAAATCTCACCCTCAGAGATGTTCCAATAAGTTTCTTTTACAGACTAGCCTCCTTCTAGTCTGGATCCTGCAATCACTTACACCCCTGTGGTTATCGTCCTTTGTTCCAGTTTCTTTCAGGTATCCTTTGGGGGTGGAGAGGCCATTTCTTGAGCCAGCTGAAGACAAAGTGGAGGGGTCTCCCAGGGACTTAAATAGACTTTTGTAGGTGGAGACCCCATCCTCTCTCCTGTGCAGAATCCAGTTCCAAGATGGAGTTTTGGAATCACATGGGCAAGTCACATGTCCATTCATGACTCAGTCCTTACAAGCCAGGCCACATTCCCAGGAAAGCTCAGATGTGGATTGGCGTCTCAATGTTCATTGTTAGCTTAAGCATTTGATTGGGCACTTAACTTGCAAATTCCTTTCTAAAGGCTACTTAAGAATCAGACAAGTACACATCCAATATTCATAACTTTGAATACAAAAATGATACATGTATAGCAACAGGATGAATATATTCAGTAGATCATAACCTTTACAGAGATATGTTACATGGCATATGTAGCATAAAACATATTACATTCATAAGCATATTTCCATAAAACATTATGGGGTGCAATGTCACACATGTAACTACCATTTCAGCTCATGATCATACCCGTCACCCTTTGCTTAAGCGGATTTGTGATTATTACTTCCATGTTCCTTGTGGTAGCACGTAATGGTAGGAGCCAGAATGTTCCAGTAAGCAAGCTCTCCTGAGATCCTAAAATCTAAAGGTAACCAACGATTGACCTACACCAAAGGTTACAGCCTACCTAACCACAGTTATGCTAACTTATGCTTCAGCTAATGTCTTTCAGGATACTGTAGGTTTCTTCTATTTCAGCTGATTATAATGAAAGCAGCTAAATATAATGAAGACAAGGAAGTGAATACAGTAAAGGCAAGCTAGTCCTTTGGGCTATAGCAGGCAGACTCATCATAAAATTTTCAGATAAAATAAATTGGATATTGGGCTAATTTTGCTCTTGGTTACACTAATGTATATTTGGACTAATTCCACAGGTATAAGTGAGATCAGAATCAGGTCCATAACTATTAGATGAAAAGCAGAGCACTCTGGGTGAAAAGCTAGTGTGTGTTTAAAGTAACTCCTATTATCATCTACCATTATTTATTTTAAACTGAAAAGTCCCATGTAAGAGAGCAAACAATAAATCTGTGTTGTGTTATTCAGAAGAGATTATAAAAAAGAGAAAAGAGACCACAGTAAATATATTGTCCAGAAATTGCATTGTGTATATGTGTTGCGTTGTAGTAAAAATATTTGTAAAGGTGGTTTTTACAAACACAGCACTCGATCAAGTTCAGAGTAAAAAATATAATCACTTACTATATATTTTTGACTCAGTGACTTTTGCCCATAAAATGATGCTATTTCAAAACCCTTTTGTTTTTTCTTTCTTGCCTATGAAGAAACAGATTTATATGTTGCTGAGTAAACTATGCAAGAGAAATGTATTTTAGAAATTGTTTTATAACCCAGGAAAGTTTTTACTGAGTCTAATAAAAATGTGTGCTACATACAGATAAAACCATGAACTAGTCCGTTTATCTTTTAGTTTTAAAGCTCTTACAGTGCCCTGGAAAGAGGCTAAACACATTTATGAAAGTTGTGGCACTATCCTGTTTTGGTGTATCACTTTTCCATGCACTAGCTCTCACTGAGCAGAGGAGGAGGGAGAGAAGAGAAGTTGCCATAACCCATGGAATGGAAAGGCAGAATCCTTCTCTCCCAGTCTTTCTATGGCTGCCTACCCCTAATGCTGCCAATAAGGAGGTGTTCTTGGTACAGCTGATGCACTTTTGCAGGGAAATTATAGCTCTCTGTGTGTGTGTGTGTGTGTGTGCGCGCGCATGTGCACACACAAGCAATATACACACTCCCCACATGCATCCCATCCAGTTCCCACTGCAGAAGGTGAAGAAAGACCCTGCCAACAACTGCTAGGGTGAAAAGAAAAGGATCTTTTGCAGAAAAACTCACATATTGGAAACTGCAATATTTTTCCTTTACTAAAATATCCTTCACATAAAGAAAATTCTACTATATTTAACAGCCTCCAAATGAAATCCTAACCTAACAGCCTTTAAAGGAACTTGAAATAAAATGACAGCCTGTGAAAATCTCTGCAAGTGTGTTGATTAAAAGGTATCATGTTCTGAGTGTTTTCAGTAAATGGTAATTTTTTTTAAAATCTGCAAATTGCATGGCCTGATTTAGAAATAGTGAGCATTTGAATATCATTAACCCAGGTACCCATACAATATTTACTATCCATCCTTCAGTTTTAAACTCTCAAGAGCAGGCATGAAAAATCATTTAATTGTGTATTCAATTCAGCTTGTTGTTATATTTTTATTATCATATGCCGAGGAGCCCGTCACATACCAAGACCCTATTGCGCTAGGTGCTGTACAAGTGCATGAATAAGGAAATAAAAAGACAATCCCTGCCCGAGGGGCTTACAATCTAAGCATAATTCAGACTTTTTTTGTGGATGCAAAAATCAGAGGCTGTGGTTGAAAATTTAGTCAGATATAGATAGATTCCCAAACAAGGAAGCAGACAAAGAAAAGCTCGTTAAATGGATTTCTCAGTTGAAATATTTCATTGTTGAAATAATGATGCAATATGACTAAAAGTGTTATACATGTTAACCATCTGATTTGTTCGATTGCTAAATTTCCAGTCCTTTGTACTGGAAAATAAGACATTCTAAAAAAGGACACCATTAAATATAAAAACACATTATATATTTTAAAATACTCTTGTACAGATGTTCAGGTCAGTGTGGTCAAGTTTATACTATCACTTTTTGGGCTGTACATGTTCTGCAGAAAAACAAGTTCAGTTCTCAGAGGAACCAAGCTGACACCTTTCACCTTGGCTAAGAGTAAATGTAGGCTGATGCTCAAAAGTAAACAGATGTTTTGACAATCACAGCTAATTTATAGACTCAGACTCTAGGACTGGAAGGGACCTCGAGAGGTCATCGAGTCCAGTCCCCTGCCCTCATGGCAGGACCAAATACTGTCTAGACCATCCCTGATAGACATTTATCTAACCTACTCTTAAATATCTCCAGAGATGGAGATTCCACAACCTCCCTAGGCAATTTATTCCAGTGTTTAACTACCCTGACAGTTAGGAACTTTTTCCTAATGTCAAACCTAAATCTCCCTTGCTGCAGTTTAAGCCCATTGCTTCTTGTTCTATCATTAGAGGCTAAGGTGAACAAGTTTTCTCCCTCCTCCTGATGACACCCTTTTAGATACCTGAAAACTGCTATCATGTCCCCTCTCAGTCTTCTCTTTTCCAAACTAAATAAACCCAATTCTTTCAGCCTTCCTTCATAGGTCATGTTCTCAAGACCTTTAATCATTCTTGTTGCTCTTCTCTGGACCCTCTCCAATTTCTCCACATCTTTCTTGAAATGTGGTGCCCAGAACTGGACACAATACTCCAGTTGAGGCCTAACCAGCGCAGAGTAGAGCGGAAGAATGACTTCTCGTGTCTTGTTTACAACACACCTGTTAATGCATCCCAGAATCACGTTTGCTTTTTTTGCAACAGTATCACACTGTTGACTCATATTTAGCTTGTGGTCCACTATGACCCCTAGATCTCTTTCTGCCATACTCCTTCCTAGACAGTCTCTTCCCATTCTGTATGTGTGAAACTGATTGTTCCTTCCTAAGTGGAGCACTTTGCATTTGTCTTTATTGAACTTCATCCGGTTTACCTCAGACCATTTCTCCAATTTGTCCAGATCATTTTGAATTTTGACCATGTCCTCCAAAGCAGTTGCAATCCCTCCCAGTTTGGTATCGTCCGCAAACTTAATAAGCGTACTTTCTATGCCAACATCTAAGTCGTTGATGAAGATATTGAACAGAGCCGGTCCCAAAACAGACCCCTGCGGAACCCCACTTGTTATACCTTTCCAGCAGGATTGGGAGCCATTAATAACTACTCTCTGAGTATGGTTATCCAGCCAGTTATGCACCCACCTTATAGTAGCCCCATCTAAATTGTATTTGCCTAGTTTATCGATAAGGATATCATGCGAGACCGTATCAAATGCCTTACTAAAGTCTAGGTATACCACATCCACCGCTTCTCCCTTATCCACAAGGCTCGTTATCCTATCAAAGAAAGCTATCAGATTGGTTTGACACGATTTGTTCTTTACAAATCCATGCTGGCTATTCCCTATCACCTTACCACCTTCCAAGTGTTTGCAGATGATTTCTTTAATTACTTGCTCCATTATCTTCCCTGGCACAGAAGTTAAACTAACTGGTCTGTAGTTTCCTGGGTTGTTTTTATTTCCCTTTTTATAGATGGGCACTATATTTGCCCTTTTCCAGTCTGCTGGAATCTCTCCCGTCTCCCATGACTTTCCAAAGATAATAGCTAGAGGCTTAGATACCTCTATGAGGATAATTACTTGTAAATACTAAGGTTAATAGGATTTAATACCACTATTCACCAGGTCCAAAAAAACTGACCACAGTTAAAGGTTTATGCATCACTTCAGACTCATTTTAGCTCTATTTTCTTTGCTTTGAGGGCAAAGTGGGTTTGAAGTGATGCACAGACAGTTTTGTGCTGGCTGTATGCACAGGGGGTGAATTTCATTCCATGTTTAAAATGACAACTTTCTAAAATGGTAAATTTGAGAAACTCTAAATCATCTTGAAATTTTGCATTGATTTTATACTGCATTTTGGGTGATTTTATTCCCCTTCACCAGTATTTCAAAAGATGTTATTAAAAGCCTGTTAAAGGGCACTTGAAAATAAGCATCACTTCAGTGAAAGGAAACAGAGATCTTCTACAAAGGGACATAAAGACTTTCACAAAGACATGAGAAAAAACATCTGAGGAGCTGTGATGTAACCCAGTGGAACCTTTAGTTTAATTGGTAGTAAAACAGAATCCTACAACGGTTTGCAACTTGCTCTGCTCAATTGCTCGTATGATTCCTGAACAAATTCTAACCAATGGAACCAATCCAAAAATCTGCCAGATTCATGAAGAAGAATTTTATGGTTCACAAGTTTTAAGGCCGTGGAACAGTCAAGAAAAATGCTTCTACAATGAACTGACCTTCCTGTTAATGATATAATGTTCTGAAAGGCTTATTTGAATAGCATTACACAACGCCTGATTTTCAGGTGTCTCTATGGGTATGTTTAAACTGCAATTAGGTACCAACAGCTTAGCTAAGACAGCTAACTCAGATTCTCGGGGCTTGGGTTAAGGTGCTATTCAGCAGCTGTGTAGACATAAGGCTGGCTCCAGGTTTTCTGACACCCCAAGTGACAGGAAAAAACAAACAAACTGATCGGGGGCACTTTGGCAGAAGCTCAATCGCACTGTTCCATTCTTCGGGCAGCAGTTCGGCGGCAGGTCCTTCGCTCCTTCTCTTCCTCTTCAGCAGCACTTCAGTGGTAGCTCAAAGAGGAACGGAGGGACCCTCTGCTGAATTTCTGCCAAAGACTGGACGTGTCACCCCAATAGCGGATGGAGGGCCACCCCTTTGTATTCCGCCACAAGCACCTGCTTCCTTAGCTGGTGCCTGGAGCTGGCCCTGTGTAGACGTTGGGGCTTGGGCTGCAGCCTGAGCTCTGGGACCCTCCCACCTTGCAGGGTCCTAGAGCCTAGGCTCCTATTGGAACCTGAATGACTGCACTGCAATTAAACTGCCCTTTAGCCCAAATCAGCTGGCACAGGCCAGTCCCTGTTTTTCAATTGCAGTGTAGACATACCTACTCTGTCTGTGCAAATTTCTGCTCACAAGTAATTGTACCTCTCTTTCACAGATGTAGTAAATTGCATGCGCATATAACAGCTATGCATCTAAGTACTTGAAACAGCTAGTACAAACAGGTACTCAAATGTTCAACTACTAACATTTGCAAAGATCCTATTTTGTGGGTGCAGTCATTTTCTAGGCATACACAGAAATGGAGGTCAGTTCTGAAAAGCTTGACCTAAAGTTTTAAAAATTGAATTATTCAATTAATCTTACAATAAAGATAGTTAAGTATAAAAATGTGCTCTTAGAAAATCAAAGCAGAATAGCAAATCCTATTTACTGTCTTTATAAGGATATGGCATCCTCAGACTTAGAGGGGTTGTAACAACAATACTATTATAGCAAGCATATATAAAGGTTATAAACGAAGGCATTGGGGAGATTTTTCAAAGACACAAATAGAGTTAGGCACCCAGGAAGCTAAGGGCAGCCAGGTGTCTCACTCCACCCGTGCTTTAAAAATCTTCCCTACAGAGTCTATAATATAAGGGAATAAAAAGGGTGGAGGAACAGGGAACTTAGCTCTGGAAACAGTGGTTTAGAAAGGCAGAAGATGATTGTGTGAATGATGCACATTGCGAGGCAAACTAAATTTAGAATCACAGTTGCCAACTTTCACGTAGTAAATAAGCACCCCAACTTTCACAATAAGACAAAAATCAATCTAGTCCCATTTCAAAACAAGCCAATCCCTGAGAACTCCAACACGTAATGTGACTAGATCCCCCCAGTGTGCAGTCTGAGACTATGGTGGGCCTGCTGTGCACACCTGATTTTCTCCCCTGCTTGCCCGTTACTCCTGTTTGCCTCCGCTTGCCGGGAGCCAATCAAAAAAATGGAAGCAACAAGCTACAATCCAAAAACTAGCCAACAAGCATCTCACAAGCCAATTAAGCCAAAAACAAGCCCAATTTCTGCAGGGTTTTTTTTGTGTGGGGGAGGGGGTTGGCATGTCTGTTCAGAATATGTTTTGTGTTCAGGTAAGAGGTATTTAAATGCTGTATTTGCATTTTTGTTGGTTAGGGTCAGATAATGAAATGGCAAAAACTGACCATTTTGCAGAATGCAAAACTGATTCGTTCTCTTTTTACGTCCTGTTTATAAGCAGCTGTAAAAAAGGAAAAGGAAAAGCTATTTCCCTTGAGTGCATGGAGCTCATCTAATTATATTCAGTTCAGACTAGCCATGACAGCTAGGGTAAAAGAGCAACAAGAATCAATAAGCCTTCTCTGGTAAGGTTGGTAGGTTTACCATCCTTGAGACAGAGATATTTTCTGCACAAGTAGTCCACAGAACAGGATTTTTACACTGTCAAGCAAGCATATTGTCTGAGAAAGTTAATTATAAGTTATGAGGGTGCTGTCTATTTAGAAGAATCCCAAAGCGCATTGCAAACTGACTTACTATGTATCAAACACCTCACACACGGCAGCAGAAACTGGAATTTTATACTAGGATAATCAAAAGCACTCAGCACTTCTGAAATTCTTAACCTTATTTACTATCTCCAGTCATCTGACCTGGATCAGTGTTTCAGAGATGAATATGTACCCTGTGACACTATCCAGGGTCATTAGGCTCCTTGCTTCCACCAATACTTAGCATGAGGAAGCCTTGGCTGTGCCTGCCAGGGGTCAGCTGCCCAATTCCAGTGGCCACAGGGGAACACAAGCACTCCCTTCTAGGCCTATGCAGGTCCTGCTGTCTCTCTCCAGTTTAGCTATATGCACACTCCAATCCCCAAACCCTCCAAGTGTCTGCCTGGAATATCCAATCCCTGTTCCACTGGACACTCACAGTACTCACAGATTCATTGCTTCCAAAAGAGCAGTACACCCCAGCTTACCAGTGTCACTTAAGACCACAGCTCCATTTGACACACACCACTTAGATATTTTCTTAGTGGAAACAAGTAAAAGTTTAGTGTTGGGAACAAATGGCTACATATAAAATAAAATCATAAGATGCATTCTAGAATCTAGACTTGCTAAACTAGATACTTTCATGTCTTACAGAGCAATTCTTACCCAAAAGTCCTTCCAGCATTATATAGCCAGATTTGACTGTGATCTACTGTTCATGAGACAAGTCACGTCATCACTTGCCTCCTCAGTAAGAGATCGAGGGTGTCTGTTTGCACCCCCCGATATATCAGAACAATCCATTGTCCTTAATTATAAACAGGACCATCTTCCCATTCCACCCTACCCCACCTCCCTGACTCTGCTGGTTATTTTTTCCTGTATATTCCTTTCTTGTAGATGTCACAATCTCTTAATTGAAATCTGGCTCTGTGCAAATAGGCATGCATTGTGAGACACACAATATGTGGTGACCAGACATGGAAATAGGTGTCTGCTACCCTCTGCCTTAAAAAACCTGTCTGAGACATGCCACCTGCTGGTTACCAGCCTCAAGAACATAATTCAGTATAGACCCATAACTCCTTAACTAGTATCTGTACATATATTTCACAATGATTCTGATGACCAGTTGGCCATTGGCTCTCAGCACAGATCTCCCATATCATCCACTAGTGAATTATTATGCATATATCTGACCCAGGGGATATGCATCTCCTGTGCCCTCCACCAGTTGGTGCCCAGTTATACTTGGGTCACATACCATTGCCAAAGTGCAGCTTCCTGAGGGAGGAAATCTGTGGCCGTGTATGCACTCAGGATCGGACTGTTTGTAACTGAACCTATTGTAGTAAATGAATTTAAGCATAAATGGTTCAGTGTCTTCACTTGAGCCATGCTGAACTTTTCAGAATAGCTTCAGTTTCCTTGCACTCATATTCCTGCAGTTCCAAACCATTTTAGTTGCAGTGCTTTTTGGGTACCAATCCTACAATTCCCAATACAGCTTCCAGAAGTAGTGGATCCTGGGAGATTTCTAGAGGGGATTGCTTTAAATTTACAACAGCTTATTATAGTTCCTAAGAGACTGTAAACTGATGAAGCCAAGCTGTGTTCCACCCCATACCTCCCAGCCCCTAAAAACTGTCTTATACTGGGGGCCATTGTCATAGATACAAGCTCTGCTGGCTTTACAGCAGCTGAGATCTACCCCCCTCCCACCAAGGGAATTTTCAGCTAGGTAGCTACAGCCAGACTCTGGCCCTAAATACATCTCAGATGGTGCAAAAGGGATGGAAATAAGAGAATCTGGCCCAGTATCATTTGAATCTAACGCTAATAAATGAGTGAATTCAACAAATAGCTAAACACGTCTTTCCTCATTCGTTTTCGTTTACTTAGAAATCTAGCAGTCACTGCTTGCAAATTAACTCTGTACTTAGAAACAATAGTTTGCACAGGTCATGTTTGTTCAAACAAGAGAAAAAAATTGCTATGTTAAACGGACCTGATGCAAACAGATTGTATTTTCAGACATAAGGAATCCCTAACGTTTATTGTCCATAACTACATAACTGATTTGCAAGCCATTCTCTTCTTGACTAGATTAGATGGCCATGTTTATGATCTAGTTAATTATAAAAACATCATTCAGCAGAGACATTAATTTAAATTATTGCAATGCATTTCCACAGTCAAGTTCTTCTAAGCTGTTAAACTAACTTCACTTTCCATAAAGACGACAATGTTCATGGAAGGAAGCATTTCAGTCATCCTTGGAAATTAGATTTCTCATCATTCATTCCATCCTCTCCTCCCCTCCCTCCCCCAGTACCTTTTTGTACACATTACATGCAACTCTTGATGCGCACAAAACTTAAGGGAGCAATTACAGAGACCAACTTTCAGACTGGCTGAAAATGTGGTCCAGATGTTTTAATAGCATATAACTTCCCATACCAATGTCACAGTCCCCTTCTGCTTCCATGTTACAAAAGGGTCTTTGACTATATGCTCACTCAACATAATTCAAAATGTTGCATCTATTTAGTAAAGGTTATAGAAATATCAGGTATTTTCCATTGGTTAACATGATATAATTTGTCAGATGATGGAACATCGGCCGCAATCTGGTGCTCTAATGACACACAAATTCCTTTTTTTCCTGGTAAGTTTCCATTTTAAGTATTTACTAGGTCCACCTTGCTCAGTTTGCGAGATTTGGCAAGATCACAGCAAGTGCATGATTGCTCTAGGTTAGTGATTGTTTTGTTTTGATTGGATTCATTGAAGCTCTTACATCTGTACAAAATCTACAGTTTTGAGGACTGCAAGACTAGTGAAGTGAGAGCCTCCCCCCGCTCTACCCCCAGTTCAACAATAAACTCCCTGATATCCAAAGATGAACATTATACTAACAAAAATTTTAAACAAGATCCTACCTAAGAGCTACAGACCTTAACTGGGAGTAAAAGATTAGGTCCTGATACAAATCCTGGAACAAATAAGGTCAAAAGTAATCCTTTTCACCCTGGTCTGGATTAGTGGATGCCCAGCCACTCAGAGCTAGGCCATCTATCTCTCTTAGCAAAAGGATCCGAAATAAATACTAGGCCAAATCCATGAACACAGCATAGAGTTTTGTGGTCTTACACTCCATCATCCTAGAGAGGTAAGGTGGTTGAGGTGATCTCTTTTATTGAACCAACTTCTGTGAGTGAGAGAGACAAGCCTTCAAGCTACAAAGATCTCTTTTTCTGATCTGGGAAAGCTAGCCTGAGCATTTAGCTGTGATGCTCATAGTAGCTTTCCCAGACCTGAAGAAGAGCTCTCTGTGGCTTGAAAGTTTGTCTCTCTCACCAACAGAAATTGGTCCAATAAAAGATATTACCTCACTCACGTTATCCCTCTATTATCCTGGTACTGACTCAGCTACAACTACATTGCATATTCCATCATCCTGGCATTAACTGTCGCTCTGAGAGTGACATTTGTTCATTCACCAGCCCAGCCAATGGAAAGAATGTACAAAATAGGAACATGAGGAATCAAATCCAGCTAGCATAAATGGGAAACCAATTGAAACCCAATATCAAACACTTTCCCCTCCCCATAAAAAAGATTGCAAAATTGTCTGTGTTTTGACAGAATACCGATTAAAGCAAAAGTGTTCATATGCTTCTGAAGATTAACCCATGTTCTGTAATTCACCATTACGATCTTCATCCCAGTAATGGCAGTAGAGATGGACACGCAGGATCACATTCTGTTCTGCATGAGGGATACTTGGTGCTGCTAATGGCAAAACAGCTCCTCAGCTAGTGTAGTCAGCCCTGGAAGCATCTTCCCAGTGGTGGAGAGTTATTGTAGCAGCCCTGTGCCATTCCTCTCCTGGCTGCCAGTGTAGGGAGTGTGGCTGGGGGAAGACAATGTGGCCTGAGCTTCCCTACGCCCTTGTGATTCTTGGCTGTTGTAACAGGCCCTTGGACCAAATGGAACCGACGGAAAATTAAAGCAACTTACAACCCTAGGACTGGGGACTAGAAAGGCCGGAAAGCCACCTTTTTACGTCCTTCTCTTGAGATGCACTGTGTGCCACTCAGCTGCAGCCCAAAGGGGTTATGCATGAGATAGGAAGCCAGACAGCATGCTCTGGGTAGAGGTATATACCAATCTGATAATGTTTTCCTGAAACCCCACCCCTCACCTTGTCATCAGGTGTTAATCATGCCGAGAATGGGCAGAGTGAGTTCTGCTAAGAGACAGGTGTCTCATTAAATTGCTCAGCTGTGAAGGAGGTGGGATTGGTGGTGGTGGGGGATGATCAGGAGTGGTCCTGACACAGGAACCCTAGGCCCAACCAAGAAGGCATGACCTGAACTTTAAGTAATATTATTGTCAATTTGTGTAACAAAACCAGACTCCCAAGGGGAGTATACTTGGGTATATTTGGACTTAATATAGTGTCTACATTGAAGAACAGGCTGATGGGCACATTGCATATCAAAAGTTACTTTCATGCAACTCCAAGAGCACTTTATCAGTGAGTAGTGGTGTATTGGATCGACAAAGGTCTATTGAGATTAGGCTCATGTAAATTCACTTAGGTATCATGACATGACAGCAAAAGAGACTGCACATATTTGATAATCAAAGAACTCTGTTTTGTGAGATATTTCAAAACTTTTCATTCCAATTTGGAACAAAAACAAATTTCAAAATGTCAGAATTTCCTATGGAACTTCTGTTTTCTGACCAACTCTAATCTTGACTTGCCTGGGTAAGGAATGCAGTACTGGACCCAATGACAATATATTTTGTAAGTGTTGCTCCATTTCTCTGACACAGAATCAAAGGCAAAGAATCAGTTCCTTCAACCAAAGAGAGTGAAATTATTTCAGGTAATTCTGAATGTATACTAGTACAGAGCTGATTGATTAAACAGTTAATACCAATTAACTTTAGTTAATGTCTGTACCTTGCTTTTAAATCATAATATACTACATAAAATTAAGTATTATTATTTGAAACCATCCTACATGATTTTACTAAAATAGATATTGTAGTGGTATTATCCTGTTTATTCAGAACAAATACCACATGCTACCCCAAAGTTTTCAGGGGTAGGAATTTTCTATTTAGACATAGAAAAAGAAAATTATTTACTCCAAGTAAAGACCATATAAATTAGCTCCAACAAGCCAGTCAATACGGATCAAATGTGTTATTTTTAAATAACTGCATTGTTTTCTATATTATTATTGATTCCAGGATAATTGATTAAAGCAAGAGTATGAGCAAGTATAGAGAGGAAAAAGAGACAGATATTAATGTCATCTTCCATCTTCTTATGAGCTAATATGACTGGAAAGTATTGATTACTTTAAGAGCTCCAAGTAACCCAAACCCATTGACTTAGTACTTACCTACCATTTGCTCTACTGCTGCATGGAATTTTACAGTAAATCTTGGTGTATTTTCTGTTAAGGGTCTTAGGGTTGAAGTTTATCACATACTTATTTGAAGTGCCAAATCTGTAGCTGGTCCTATACTTGATCACAGCTTTGTTAATCAGAGGTAGGAGCAGTCATAACTCAAAAGGTGCAACTTTATTGGTTTTAGAGCTATTTAGAAGCCTTGCATTTAGTTTACGGATTTAATTCTGTAAACATGTGCTTTTTAAATAGTATTTTTATATTTATTATTATGATTATTGCACAATCTGTTAAAGTTATTTTCAGTGGAAACTTTAGTTCAGTCATAATTATTAACCATAGAGATTAATTATTATGAACAGCTTCCACATCACAACACATTCAGAGTACAAAGTTCTTGTTGATAGTCATGGTTGATTGTGCCTGAATTTCTTGTCCGTCACACCCAGACAGCATGAACTCTAAACACCTGCAATACTCCAATAACCAGATATTGATCAGAAAACTACAGAGTCAAAAGGGTAGTGAAAGGAAACCCACCAAGGTTCTCAAAGCTGCAGACCCAGGTAAAGAATAAATTATTAAATCACATTGGGAAATGATATTTTCTTTGACATTTTTAGGGTTTCCCTTTTAAAAAACAACTTTCCCCTCAAATGTAATTTAGGAGATTTTTGATTTTTCAGTGAAAACCACTAAATTGATTCAAATGGATTTTTTTCTCAAAAACATCAGTTGAACAACAATAAAAAACCCTAACTTTCCATCAAGGGTATTTAGATGACAGTTTTCCAACCAGCTGTGGTAATTGTACATTTATGAAATGATAGTACAAACCGCAGAAAATATATCAAACAGAAGTGGGTAGATGAATTACTGGCAGAGCTATGATTGAATGTTTAGAGATGTAAGCAATGAGAAGGAGATTTTCCTGGCTACCTTGCAACTAATAAATAATTGGATCATTAGCTTTGATATCAGGCAAAACAAAAATGTGATCTGCTCAGAAAGTCTGACATCACTGGCACTATGTTGTATTCTAAGCCAAGCCATATACCATTTTTAATTAAGGGAATGCAGTTTTGTTTAAAGGTTTCAGAACAGCAGCCACAGAGACTTATGCCTTCTATCTTCTGCACTGGCACATCATAGCAGAGGCTATCTGAAGTTTCCCTATCCAGCCTTACCACTATTAATGCTGAGGGGCTCCAACCAAGGATTGTACTTGGCATTATACAATCAAGTAACAAATGGACAGTCCCCACCTCAGATAGTTCACAGTCGGCTTTGTGACTCAACACAAACACTTGGATCAAACAGAGAAGAGGAATGGGGGGAGGGTTGGAAAAAATGTGGTAAGAATACAAGTAAGTATAATCATAATCAGTTCTAGCCTTAGCTCTCCACCCATTTCAGTCTTTCTGTACAGAGAAAAACACAGGAGGTCAGAGAATCAGTTTTGGTGGCCTGTTAGCCCTTGGTCGCTACATTAAGACTTTCAACACAAGGCCCAAGTACAAGGACATCCACTGTGAATTGGCTTGAGCCCATAACTCATTTTAACCAAGTCTCAGAACAACCATGAGCTAGCAGTGATTTAGAGTTTGTCTGCACACGAATTGTACCGCTTTCCATATACCAGTACAGTTAAAGTGGCAACTCCCCACCACCACCACCACACACCCCTGTGGGGTTTTTATGGGTTAAGGAATAAGTTATATCAGTATAAGGCACTTTTATAACCACATCCACACTAGAGACTGTATTGATTTAAGCATTTCTGTAAAATATCAGCCCCTCTACCATTTATACAAAAATTGTGTGTTGGCTAGACCTTTCAGCACCTCCCATCTGGCCTGAATTCAATTTCCTACCCACCTGTCATCAGAACCCCCCTGAGCCATCCAATCCCTTTCAGAGCCACATTTGACAAATGCCAACGTTATCACAAGACGTTGTCACCTAACACCACAATTATGAGAATAAGGTTGGTTTTTTTGGGGGAGAGGGTTGTTTTAAAAATGTACTAAGAGAAAACTGGTTGAGATTTTTTAACTGATTAAGAGGAAATAATTGAAACAGTATATCTATATGGGCCAGACTGATTTACACAAAGATACCTTTACATCCCTTTGGTAATTGAAAAGGGTCTCAAAGTGAGGGTAAATTACATCTACAAAAAGGTCCCTTTCAATGGTAAGGCTGTTCTAGAGTGGCGTAATGTAAATAAAAAAAAAGCCCATCTATATTTAAATTGTTCTTTACTCCAAAAACGCTTAGTACTATTCTTGATTACCCTAATTATATCTACCTTTGTTATAAAGACACATGACCCAGTCCTACAGACATTTATTCACAAAAGTAACTTTATTTATATGAGAAGCCCCATTAAAATCAATGGGAACACATGAGTAAAACTGGGCCTTTGCAGGACTTAGACCTTGGTAGACTAGTTAGTGTAAAGCTTGGCTTTAATCGCTTAGTGGTAAACTTAGCACACAGCATTTCTTTTTTTTTTTTTTATGTCACTGGAAATGAACTGTGAATTTCTTAAGAGCCACTGGAGCAAAATGTTTTCAGTCAGTCAATCTAACCACATTAAATCGCAGATCTTTAGAGATTGCTTATTTTTAAAACACCGAAGTTTATCTGTGATGCTTCACTGGTTAGTACTAGCCCAAACATGAAAGTATTAAGCATTAAGGCTTGTTTGTCTTCCATGAAATAAAAGCAGCAAACACTGCAACGTCCACAAAGTCTTCCGTCTTCGTCAGATTCAGTGGGACTGCTTGTGCAGTAATGTGGTATTCAGTGAAAAGATATCAGGATGTGCCCATCTAAAAGCAGGATTAGAGATCTATCTTTGAAGGCTGCTTGTGTGAGGTAGTGAGCCAGCTACTCTCACACTCAGTTGGGGCCAGGATAAGCCAGCCCTGTGCATTTTGTGGGCTACATCAGCCAATTCTGGGCCAGCAGCTGGAACGGAGACACCCTTCTGATTCCATTCCTGGGCAACTTTCTGCTGCCAAAGGCCTGAAGTTTCCAGATATGTATCTGGCCCATAATGTTTTCATTATACTCCATCCAATCATTACCCTGGCTCAGCTATCCTTCTTACTTTGACTAGGCAGGGGTTTTCCCCCAAAAAAGCCAAGAAAAGAAAAAAAGAGAAAGTATTTTTGCATTTTTCAAAATCTGCGTGGGTTGCCATTTTTCCTGTAATCCTGATTTCCACTCTTGCTGGTACTGTTATTACTACTATTTGTATTCCAGTACCTGAAGATGCAACATAAAGAAATAACCCCGATAAAGTCAAAAGGAGAATCAGACCCCCATGACCAAGATTTTCAAAATTGTTCAGGGATTCTGGGTGCCCAACCTGAGATGCACAACTTGAGACACCTTCCAGGAGCCTGATTTTCAGAAAGTGCTGAGCTCCTGCCCTCTGAAAGTTAGGCTGTCTCAAGGCACCTAAAGTCACTAATCATTTTTGAAAAACTTTGGCCACACTTGAGTATTATGTAGTAAAGATTTTTAGCCAGCATAACTGGGAAGTTTTCATTCTAGTCACAGATGATGCTATATGAATTCGATGCACACAAACATATACCATCACATTGCTCTTGGTACTCAACATTGTTGTTTATATTAACATCTTTCTTGGATGCTCCAGAATCACTGTGGAGATCAATTAGTGGATTCTGCGGAGTCTCACTAAAAGCCAGAAGCAGAGGTGAAACTAAGCCAGTCCGGTCTGGTACGGCGTACTGGCAAGAGGCAGTACACCACCGACCATACTGGCAGGGGGCAGCTTCCCCTGGCTAGCAATTTAAAGGGCCCAAGGCTCCCGGCAGTGGCTGGAGCTCCAGGCCTTTTAAATCACCACCAGAGCCCTGGGGTTCCAGGCCACTGCCGCAGCTACCGCTACCATGGGGCTCTGGCAGTGATTTAAATGGTCCAAGGCTCCCAGCCGCCGCTACCACAGCCGGAGTCCTTGGCCCTTTAAATCTGGCTTTAAAGGGCCTGGGGATTTAAAGGCCCTGCCTCTTCTGGTTGAGGCTCCACCCCAGCTGGTCGAGGCCCCACCCCCTGCTCAGGACTCCAGCATACTGGTAAGTCCTTTAAGTTACTTTTACCCTTGGCCAGGAGAGAAAGCATCCCAAATGCTATAAACTGATTTTTCTAAGAAGTTGTCAGGATAGCCACCTCTTTGCAGAGTAGAGCACAAAATGCTGCAAAGAGAGTAATGCTTAAACATTGGCTTTTAATGACTCTGCAAACATGTATATTTGAAAATAACACTAGAGTAATAAAAGCACTGTACAATATGGGCCACATTTTCAAAAGTAGCCTATACATTTTCAACTGTGCTGTTCAGTGTGCTAAAACTCACATTTATGCCCACAAATCGCGTGGAAATAGACTTGCTTGTGAAACTCAAATGTAGATTTTAGTGCTTGTGCAAAAAAAAAAAGTGACATTTCAGAAAATGTGTTTTGGACTCATGTGACTATAATTAGAGCTGAGCAAATAATTTGCAATGGAAAAATTATTCAAGGAATCTAGTTTTTTTGATTTTCTGCTCATGGAATAACTGCAAGTGAAGCACCCTTTCCTCAGATTTATTCATCGTGAATTTATCCAGCAATCATCTTTTCAAATTGTCTGCTCTATGGCAGGATCACGAATATTCAAATTTCAAGTTGCGCTGCTCACCTGTCATTAGCCAGGTAAGTCACATGCTCAAACTCTTCTGGCATGAATACTTGCAAGGCAAAGTTATAGAGACTTGCTTATCATTAAATGAAAACATTGGTCTCTTCCAATCACTTGAAAAACTTTTAAAATTTGCTGGGAGCTGACGGAGCATTCATACTTTTCTATCAAGAAGAACGATGTTCTTGTGGTTAAGGCATTGGACTGAGGCTTAAGAGCAGCATCTAATGCCTGGCTCTGACGTAGGCTTCCTGGGTGACATGTAGAAACCGAAATGCACAGGACCTTCCTGAAATCAGTGGAGTGACACCAGCAGAAAATTTGTTCTATACGGGAAACCTTATCAAAGATATCAATGGGAAACCTTATGAACTTTATAATAAAGACTAAATGGAGGAAAACTTTGCTCAAACATGTTGACTTTCTCTACTTGATCATTATTTGTATTACAGCAGTATTTACAGGACCCAATCCGGGACAGGGACCGCATGATTGCAGCCATTATACTGTTCTGACTTTCTAAGCATAGTATTGTTCATTTGCTTATTATTATTATTACTAAAATTACTATTGTTGAGATCCTAACATTTATTTATTGCTTAAAGTTGGATTCGGCAGCACTTTAGGTGTATATACTGTGACAAAGTCAGTCCGGATGGCTGCAGGAGGGTCTGGGAAACAGGTATGTTAGCCCTAGAATGCTAAATGCCCTTTTTCCTACAAGCTGGAAAGAGGTTACTTCAGGGCAATTAGGATCACTTGAGTCCAATTAAGGGCTGCCTGAAACCTGTTAAAATCTCTCTCCTGGTGAAGGTGGAGAGGAGAGAGAGAAACTGCTGCAAGGTTGGAGGCAGCAGGGAGATAGGCTTCTCCACTGTAAGAGGCTGCGCCACTCCCCATAGGGGAGACACGTGAATACTCAGGGCTGGCGATAAGGGCTGGCCAGCGATAAGGGCTGGCCAGTGAGGGGGCCAGGGAAAGGTATTCTCCTTTTGTTTAGTGCGTCATAGACTTATCTCCCTTTGTTTGTCAGAGGAGCACTCCTCAGGCCTGCCCTGAGGCCTACCAGAAAGGCTCTGAGGGCTGGTCTACACTACGGGATAAAATTGATTTTAGATACGGAATTTCAGCTACGTGAATAACGTAGCTGAAGTCGAATATCTAAAATTGATTTACTCACCTGTCTTCACCGCACGAGATCGATGTCCGCGGCTCGCCATGTCGATTCCGGAACTCCATTGGGGTTGGTGGAGTTCCAGAATCGATATAAGCGTGCTCAGGGATCGATATATCCCATCTAGATTAGACGCGATATATCGATCCCAGAGCAATCGATTTTAACGCCCCGATACGGCGCGTAGTCTAGACGTGGCCTGAGAAACAAACCCTGAAGAGAAGACAGACATACTCCAAAGTGGGGGCTGATTTACCCCAGGCCCTGTCCCTGCCAGAGGAGGGAGTGCTAAGTCTGGTGAGGCAAAAGGGGTACCTTGACACAACACACATACACACACCCATCCAGTTAGTTCCAACTTCTGCTTGAAGTTGTCTATCAGTGATGTGACATCTCCTTAAGATGCCACCTGGAAGGTAACAATCAAGGCTGAGGGTCATGACAACACTCTGTGATATCCGAGGATGTTGCTAAGCACTGACACTGATCCCCATTATGCCTTTGCTTAGGCAGACAAAAATTCAGTTTGCAATACTTCAGATTCTTCTTAACTACAAATAATTAGGTCTGTAAGACAGTGAAGGCGAGTTAATGTTCTAATTGTGGCCATCATTCAAACCGAGTCTTTTCTTTAAACAAATAAACCAAGAAGCCAAAATGAATTTCACTCCAGTAATTTTCCTTTTGCCAATTACCACTTGTACAATAAAACACAACTTCACATTTCTTTGTGCCTCAGAAATAAAGAATTGTGTAGATGTTTAATAAACAAAGTTGAATCAAATTAGTCACATTATACTGTCTGGAGTGTGAGTTAATTGGAAGAGACAATGATTTACTAAAGTTTTAAATACGAAATGTGTTTTCAAGTAAGTTACTGACAATTAGAATCAAAATTTCCATTTTCCACAGTTACATTCTATTTTAATTCTTACCAAAGTACTTTTGTAAATGAGTTTGCTTTTGGCTCATTGAAAGAGGTTGATCACAACTCAGTTTGCTGAGTCTTACATATTTAAATGTCATCCAAGGATATTTTAAATAAGGTGACCAAATCACATTCATAATAATATACTGAGTTGTGTTTGAACATTTCTAAATCAATACATGAAACAAGTAACTGGAGTAGGTTTGAGGACTTATTTCGCAGGCAGGAGAAACCAGGAATGTTAATTGCTTATTGGACAGTATGAATATGAGGTGGATGGAGGTGGGAAAATCTAGTCTCAAACATGGCATTGATATTGGCCTCAGAAGAGTCTCTCTGTGCATCCTACAAGAAACTAACTCCTGCAGTTCTTACAGCAGAAAAAACTTACACAGCAAACTTCAGTGCGAACTTTGTTTGGATTATAAGGAATGCAGGATTTGCCCCATTGTGTAGGAGGATACGTTGCAGCAATTCTAGCCAGCAAACCAAATGGGGCCAATGAAAGAAAAAGTATCTGAGTCAATGCCTGGGTTCCACTGGTTTTCACCATGGAGGAAACTCCATCAGCAGGGGATAACAGTCATACAACCCACACAACCTCTGCACTGCTGGGTGGGCTTGAAGCCAGTTGGTGCAGTCCAGAATGTGAGAGTGAGATCATTCAGGGGGTGATGAAGGCTGCCATTGCAGGTTTAGGGGGACTTAACAAACTGCTAGTTTTGCTGGTGTTTGGGGGGCAAACCTGGCCCTGTCAGAACATTTAGGAAGGAACTCCTGTGCACTGGAAAGTCCTTTACTCAGTTACGTCTGGGTGTTACCACTACCTACTTGCTGAGAAGTGTCAGGCTCAAAAGTGGGCAATCAGATACATCTCTGCAATTTTCAGTGTCTGATTCTGCCACCCTTGGACATCTCCCTGTTTTAAATGGTGCCCTCTGAGGAAAGCACAACTCGGCATGAGTAAGGGAGGCAGAATTGGGGCCCCAATACTTAGAGCCAGATCACGGCTTGCATTACGTGGGTGTGCAAGAATCAGGAGAGATTGCAAGGAGCGCACACTGTGCCCTTCCAAAGTGTGATGGAGCAGCCTTGCTAGAATACTCTCCCCAAATCCACAGAAAGATTTTAGCCAGCCAAAGTTGCTCCTGGAAATTTTGCCGCATCTTCAATCATATCCACAATGCAGACCATGGCTCAAAGCCAACCCAGCCCTATTTTTCTTTGTACCCATTTATATCCATCTGTCAGTGTCATACCTAGCTAAGAGTCCAAGCTTTACTTTTTGAAACATGTACAATATTTATGATGATTTGTATAGGAAACATCAACACCATTATTTCAGAGAACCAGCAGGACCCCATTCTCAGAATGTATTTCTTTTTAAATCATTAGTGCAGTCACAGTTTGTGTTGTAGAAGCATCTGCAAAACTGTCTGCCTATCTGCACCCTAATATACATACAAGTAACAGAAAGGGATCCAAATTCTCAGTGACGTGGGTAACTCTACTGAAGCCAGTGGAGTCCAATGAACTCAATGCAAAGCTTAAGATGGAGTTACATTGTAAATAACTGAGCAAAATTTGTGCTATTAAAAATAAAGACTAAAGTCAATGGGAGAAGGATGCATTGTGTTCAATCTTAATATTCAACAAGGCTGCAAAGTCTGAGAAATACAAATCCAATGCACGTAAAGCACTCAGCCACCAGATGGTGTAGGTGGCACTTGGCCGGGTCGGTGAGGGTCTCTGTACTGATATGGACAGATGTTTGAGCTTTCTTTTAGAAAAGTAAAGTAAATTAGAATGGTAAACAAGAGAGGAGAAATGAAAGCTGTTAGGGGAAGAAATTTTATTTATATTCAATATTTGAGTATTTCAAACCATGGAAAGTAAGAATAATAAAAAAGCAAAAATAAAATTCTGTTGCTGTAGAATCACTGCTCTGCCATTGTTTATGATATGTCTTAGTAGCTATGTATTTTAAAATAATGGTGCTAACTACTGTGATCTGCAGCCATCAGGAATCTGAACTCTCTTCCAGGTACTTCCAAAGACTATATTACATTTTTAGTGTGGGGCTAAATTCTCCTGACTTGATTTACTGAGAGAGCATCTAATCTCATTTTTGTTGTTATCTAGAGACTATCAAATTCCCCTGTTGCATCACACCAGGAAATATAATCTGTCCTCGGCAGTTCTCCAGCCTTATCCTCCTCTCTAAAGGCAGGAGCCAGCTAGCTGGTAACAGACAAAAAAAATCCTGCATTTCTTCATCTTCTCCTCATCAGCATGAGCCAATGGACTTATTTTCACTTTTATTTCTGTTTTCTGCAACTAGTTTTGAAAATTCTTTGCTGGTACCTAAATATTCTCTGCAATTTGCCATTCAGGGACAGATTCTCAGCTGATGTAAACTGACTTCAAGGAAGCAAAGCTGATGTATACCAGCTGAGGACCTAACCCTGTCAGTATTTTATTTTCTGCGCCTGTTTTTCTCATCTTTTAATCATTCTCCCCAGAAGGCTGGTTGTTGTTTTTCTAAATGCCTCCAACCTTTTGCTTGTTCTCTTTTATAGCCCAGTTTAAACATATTGCTTCTGTTGCCCTTTCTTGGTGAAAAATGTATCAGGATGAAGTTCCATTGAAGCCGTTCCATCCATTTGAGTTAACCCGCCCCTCTCCACCCCCCCCTCCACATTTCCTGTTTTCCCTAGTTGAGCCTCCACATAGTATAAAATTCCAGTAAAAATAATTAAGGGCAAAAAGTCTCTCGATTCCAGCATTCTGCTTTCCTTACAAGTGTGGAGCTTCCATTGATGATGGAGATCTAAGCTCTAACTTCTGATGTCCTGAGAGGTGGATGCACCTTTAGAGCAGCACCAGCCAGCTAAACTACTACAAATTAGAGTTGCTGAGATTTTTTTTAATAATTTTTTTTCAGTGAAAAATTGGGTGTTGTTGAAAGAAAAAAAATGAAAAATTTCAATTGTAATGATTTGGAGCTTCAAATTAAAAATAAAAAAGCCTGACTTTTTTTGGTATTTTTGAAATGTTTTATTTTAAAATTGTTGTGAAAGTCCAAGCCTTCTCTCCATTTTTATTTCCCTGTCCTCTTTTTTCCAGGGGAAAATGTGAAAAAAGGAAGAAAAAGAGAAAAAACATTCTCTCATACTTAACTGCATATTGCTCAAAAAAAAGTGTAAAAGAATGTTAAAAGTGAGAAAAGTAACACTCTCATCCTCTTTTTTTTTTAATAAGAGGAAGAGGAAAAAAACAAGAAGTTAGAAAAATGGTCTTTCAATTAAAAATTCATTTATAAGTTTTCCACTGGAAAAACAAAGTGAAAAATTTCAAAGGAACTCAAATTGTTTGCTTTCTTTTGAAATTGTTCATGATCTCACCTGCTCACATTTTTCCAGATGCCACATTCCATGTTCAAATTTCTACCAGCTATACTGCTAATGCATTTACAATGTGCAAGAGACTGGTTCAGTCAGTTGTTTTTGGTTACCAGGGTTTGCAAGTGGTTTAATCTGCTGTAGTGCCAATGCCTGTAGTCATTGACAGAAAGAGAATTCTCACTGAATTATTTAAGTATCCCCTGCAAGTGCCCTATCCAACTCTCATTAAAAACACTGGAAAGAATCTCATTGAATTGCACTGTGTCCCAGCTGATCAAGAAGCACCTTATGTGGATTCATGTCCTCTAGTAAAAATGATGGGTGTAATTATAGAAACTCAAAGACTGAGAAGAAGTAAAGAGGGAGTAAATGCTCTACAGGAATATGAAGGACTCTTGAAATAATATCTGAAGCATTTAAAACTCCATTCACTAAAGTCAGTATTTGTGAGCTTTCCTCTAGCACTCACTCCCATTAGCACTACAGATCTAATGATACTGTGAGTCTATTTATTTATGGTTGATTCACTGCCAAGCAGGAAATTTAAAATGGTTTATAACTATGCTAAATGTGTTAATAAACAGACACTAAGGCCTGGTCTACACTAGGGTGGGGGGATTGATCTAAGATACGCAACTTCAGCTGCAAGAATAGCATAGCTGAAGTCAACATATCTTAGATCAAATTAAAATTTCTTACTTAGCATCTACGCAGCATGCTGTGGCTCCCCCATCGACTTTGCTTCCGCCTCTCACTGAGCTGGAGTGCAGAAGTCGATGGGAAAGCGATCGGGGATCGATCGCTATCCACCGATCCGTCGGGTAGTGTAGACATACGTCGGCGGGTATCAAGCGATCTATCAGGGATCGATTTATCGCGTCTAGTGTAGATGCAATAAAATTGATCCCCAATAGCTCTGCTGTTGACTCCGGAACTCCACCATGGTGAGAAGCGGAAACGGAGTCGATGGGGGAGTGGCAGTGGTCGACTCACCTCTGTCCTCATGGCCACGTAAATTGACCTAAGATACGCCAACTTTAGCTACATTATTCGCATAGCTGAAGTTGCATATCTTTGGTCCACCCCACCCCCCCAGTCTAGACCAAGAGAAAGGTGGCTTTGTTACTATAAACGTCCTCTCATAGCTGTTTGAACGCTTGTTATCCCAATCAATAGCTGAGGAATTACAAATACCCTCCATACATTCCATCCTTTTTATAGACATCATTTTATCTACAGTAATGCTTGCCAATCTGCTTCCTCTAGATGCCCTAAAAGTATATAGCAAGATCTAAGAATCCTCAGCCACTGCCTTTAGAATCCTTACTTTTTCTTCAAACTGTGTTACTATAAAGCAACCAAAAATATGTGCACTAATGCAAATGATAGCTGGTAGCTGAAATCTGAATGCAAGATGCCAAAGGAAACACTTCACACAACTTTGTAGGATGATAATCCACTAGAGAGAGCTAAAGAGTAACTTGTTGCCAGGGGGACTGTGTAAGACATTCAAATAGAAACAGTGGTTATCTGTGTGGCGGTAGTGTACATATGGATTCCTCTCTGGCTATAAACTCCCCAATTCCACCTGTTGGAGCTTGTGGCAGATGCAGAGCTGCTATGTAATAATTTTCATGAATCCTGTATGTGAGAAAGTCAATGAGGTAGTTATGGTATATTAGCCTTTCCTGTAGGAATGTATTGATCTAGGGAGGGGCTGTTGGAAAAACAAAGCCGGAAGGCAACACAAAAACTCTTGATAAGAACACTAAGGCACATGTTTGAAAGACAATGGGGAAACTTTTTAGCTTTGATAATCCCCATACTGTCTCCATCAAGTCAAAAGACTCATTTGCCAGTACTGGGAACTAACAGAACAAAAGGTTACAAACAGTTAAAAACAGAAGGTGGGTTATCAGAAGGACTAAGAGGCTTTAAAGAACATTCTCTGAAGCAGAGAGGAATGAACTGAGTTATGGGGCCAGATTGTACCATCTATACCAGTGGTCCCCAACCTTTTTGTGACCAGTAGCACATTCATGTTTTCAGAAGAGCATGGCGGGCACCAACAATTTTTCAAGGCTTATTTTGGATTTGTCCATTAAATAATACAAAAATCATCATATTTAATGTAACATAATATATGAATCCAGAGAGAAGCTGGAGAGAAGCCGCGAGGACAGAGAACACGGGCGCCCACAGCCTGCAGCCCTGGAGTTCTCTGTCCCCATCAGGCGCGGGGCCACGGCTTGTCTCCCCCGCTGGGCACTAGGCAGGCGCACATAAATGCCCCAGCGGGCACCATGGTTGGGGATCACTGATCTACACCCTAGTGTTCTTGGCCGGGGGATATATGGGAAGTGTAGTCCTACCAGGATTGCTGTGTGGAAGATGGATAACCTGGTAAGCTAGACATGAGTATAGTCTGTTTATTATTTTAAAACCTGTTTTCTCTTAAATGCTTCTGTTCTAAATAAATATTACTATCTGGTCACTGTACTGACCATTGGTCACTACTTCCATTGGGAACAGAACTGCAGAGTCTCAGCCTAAGACTGACCTATTGAGACAATCATAGTTAATACCTGGGGATTGTAGACCAAGGCTCAGTTTGAGAGCGGCAGAACTGTGTGATTACACCTCAAGAAAGGAATGATGGCTTGAAGCCCAACACCTGGGGGTTGGGGGGCATTGAAAAAGACCCAGAAGGGTCAGAGATGCAGACAGCCCCATCATTGTGACAGAGTTGTCGTCTGGAATTCTCACTGTACAAGCTTCCAACTGGAATAAAACTATTCCCCACTTATTTACCTCAAATAGCACATATGACTCTTTTCATTTGTTAGAACCTGCTTTGGGCCTTCACAACCTTTTTACTGATATTGGGAAGCTGATCAACTAACCCAACAATATAGGTCCCTCAATAGTGACATTAGTCATTTGTTTTATAAAATGAGGCAATAATAAAGTGCTATTTAACAAACTAAATATTGGCAACCCCTGTATTTGTGCCTTAGAAGAACAGTTTTACTTGCTTTTTAGGCTACATATTCAAGAAAGGAAATAGGAATGTATATACAAAATATATTTTTTTCAATGAGTGCAGTTTTTCTGTCCTAAAATATAGCACTATATAGAAAATAAAAAGCAGTAAGGCTACTACAAACCCATCTCTATACTTCTAATTAACCCTGTAATACATTTTATCACCGCTGAGGGCAAAAATGTATTTGCCTGTTAAATCATGACAGTTTTAAGAAATACTGAATGGGAAATTGGGATCTTGCAGGATAGTTTGTTACTCAACACATTCTGCTTTGGATGAAAGGACAGCTGCTATATAATCCTGTTTATCACAGCATGGAAACGTGTGATGGCTGTTATCCATGAAGTAAGTTCCTTGCAATTTATAGCTCTTTTCCTTTCAATTTGCTCTGCTAAATGATTCTGCTCATGACAGCTCTCAGTTGTCCAAGTTGGATTGTTCAGCATAAAAGCAGAATGACAGAGTGGTTCCAGTCAATATGTACTCGTAGTAAATTGTGAATACGTGTCTCCTGACTTAGGCTGTACAGTGCAAGTCTCGCCTCTACTACATTCAGATGTTTGTGTGTAGTTCCTATGTCACAGCAGATGGAGACATTGCACATGGAGACAGTGTAGTAAAGCATGGTATCCTTCTCTAACCTCCAGAGGGTAATAGTGGGCACTGTGTGCTCATTTAACTTCAAATGCAATTAGGATCCCTTTGAACACAAACAAACAATTGGCATGTTAAACTAGAGACAAAACCATCAAACACATTTGTCTACTGACCTCTCTCCTCTTTCTGACACTCAGTTCACTCTCAGTCTTCCTTTGTCTCACCTCCCCACAATCTATTCCCTAGAAACAGGCTCTCTTTTGCCCTCCTATACCCTGCCACAATCCCATGCTTGTGCTGATACCCTAGAAGTGAGGAGAATCATGGATGCCAGCTCAGTCTAGATGAGTAGCCTCTGTATCTGTTGGATTACTTGGATATGCAGCACAGCTGACTGTAACCTTGCCACTTAGAGCATTGCCTGGAGTAACTCACTCCATGTGACTATGTGCAGGGTAAGACTAGCTCAAGGATTCATGCAGAGTATGCTCACTGGGAGACCTATAGGGGAAAGGCAAAGTATATGCATGTGTCAGGCCAGGTGTGGAATGGTCGCTCAGACACACAGGTTCCCAGCCTGTCTGCTGTCATTTGAAACAATGCAGGTGGCTGGTTGCTCTTTCAGGTACAGTCCCTAGGGCTAAACAAAAGCCATAACAAACCCATCAATTTTTGTAAAATCAGACACCACGACCAGCCCTGAAACCAGAAACATGAAACTTCACAGCCGTAGGACTCTTGTGCCTACATACATCAAGACAGCTCTTTCACTGGGCTGTGCAGCATGGCAGACAAGAACAAGAGCCAGAACGAGGCATGTATTTGACTCTAAAGTTCCACCTCAGCTCAAAGGGCTCTTTATTTCTCTGATTCAAAAATATTAAATAAGAGTCTCTATTTTATTTTATGAAGAACCAATGACTGTTCTTGAGTGAGTAAAAGAAAACCAAAGTTGCCTACCACTGTGGGGTCCTGCTCCATAACTAGGCCTCCTGAGTGCTATAATAATATAGAAAAATAAATAATAAAGTTTGTGGGAAAGTCAGAATAAATATAATAGGGATAAGGCCAATAGGGCAATTCATAACTTACTGCAAAAAAAATAAAATAAAGCCTTTGATGAAGAATGATAACCCTTCAGTAGATGTTTTGCACTATCCCAGAGCAGGGATACCATTCTCTATTAAATTCTATAGGAAGGTCCAACCCTTCCTCCCCCTCAAAAACTATAAAAAATTTGAGTTTCTATTCAATTCTGCAGGACTTTTCCAACCAGAAAGCAAAGCTCTTGTCATTGTCCACCAAAACCTTGTAAAAGGTTCTGACTCTGTTACTACAGAACAAGCTTTAAGGAGGGGTCCAAATATGGAAGGAGGAACACAATTATAAATATGTTAATGATTCAGTACTCTCTGTTGATACCATCTCACCATCCCTATTCAATTTTGAAATCAAAATAGTTTATAATAATGGAGTAAACTAGCATCTTAGTGAGGCAGGTGGCAGTGTATGTCACCCAGAGGTTATTAAAAACACAACTGCATATCAGTAGTCATTTCAGCTGCTTTTTTCAGAATGAAGACTATTTAACTGAGAAAATAGCTGACAAACTTTATTGTTATCCAACTCAGCACAGAGCAGATCAGGACTCTTTTGTTTCAATATTTATAATGAATCCACTGCTTCTTTGCTTTGAGATTGCAAGCATCCCTGGCACTCATAAAAATGTATCTTCTTTTCTGAGGTCTTCTCTGACTGCAGGGTCCCTGTGAAAAAAGTCAGCACTATTGTGACATACCAGGGCACAATCCAGACTAGGAGGGGCGGGGGCTGTGTCACCCCTGCCCTGCAACCTCGGGTGCCTTACAGTGCCTTGCTATAGTAGCTCTCATCTGGGATGCTCACAAACAGCATTCCAGCATGCAAGCCAAACCCTGAGTATTTGTGTGTAACTGCAGCTGGCCAGCTACATACACCCTGGCTCTCACCAGCTTTGGTTATACTTCAGAGTAACCCCGGTCCTGGAATCTTTTCTCCCAGAAATGTGTGTCTTGTACTACCCAGTCCTCTCCTGGCCAGTAGAAATATATTAAATTCATTATTTATTTCAGGGAATAATATGACAGCTTATTACCTTAAACAGTTATCCAGACACTTCAGTTTAAACATACTGGATTAGATAGAACAGTAAAACAAGTTTATTAACTACAAAGAGATAGATTGTGAGCGAGTATAAGTAAGGAGGCATAGAAGTCAGAAATGGTTACCAAGAAAAACAAAGATAGAATGCTTACTAGCATCTACATAAGAAGCTAACTTTGTTTTCCCTTCCTGTTTGATGACCCTGTTTATGGCTTCAATGCAAATTAAGACAAGCACACATTCCTTCCTTTGTTTAAGACAGACCTGACTTCTGCCTGGCCAGGGCTGTGTGGTTTGGAACATGTGTTAGTAACATCATAAAGGGGAATCTTATAACTTCACATACAGTCTTGCCACACATTTTACCAGTACAATACTGACCAGCAAATTATGAGTTTTCAAATGACACCTTAACTAGGCATACTTTGTACAAAGATTATTACGGTGTGTAGGAGTGTATTCCATCAAAAATACCAAGAGCATTTATCAGGTATAACTCAGTTTTTCTCTGATGTTTCTACAGCTGCATCCCATTCTCTGGATCTGTAGCAATCAGCACAAGGCCAAGGGATGAGAGCAAAGCAAGTTGTTGGTCACCTTTGGGTGGTTCAGCACTAAACTTTTCTTAAGGGTCAGATGAGAGAAGCCTAAGGGCTGCTATAAACTGAACTGCTGATAAAAAGCCCCTAGGGCAGTTCCAAATGTGGCTGCATGAACTATTTATGTCAATGTTCTGCCTCATCAAACCAGCATCCAACAAGAGAAGAATCCACATTCGCTGCAGTGGTATTAGTGCACACATGTTGGAATCCAGCCACTAGAAAGCAACGGGAGGCATTTACATGAGTAGATCTCATATTCCACCCAGTAGAGGGCAATATTTGCCAGCTCTGCATGATACCAATTGCTACCAGATGTAAAGAGCCAGATTTTCAAAAGAGCTCTGCAGTTGAACATGCAAAGTGCAATTGCATGCACAAACTACATAACTGCATGCTTAGCCTTTGTGGCCATGCATTTGCCAAATATGTTTATGAAAATTCTAGTTTATGGTGGCATGACGGTGTATGCATACTCAGACAGGCATATCACAATGTGGTGTGTTAAACATTGGATAAAAACATCCAAAGGATTGAAGTAAAAGACTGTGTAGAAATAAACAAACAATTTAAAAATGGATGAAAGAAATACTTATTTTAGCTCAGAGCCTCAAATGAATCATTAACAAATCTAGACATCTAAATACCTGTTTGTTTGACCTATACATTCTGTTATTTTAGCTACATTTCAATCTGGGATGTACTTTGTACTCTTGACAGTTGACTGCAGGTTTGTCCTTGATGTGCCCCACTGCAGAGAAACAGTCCCAAGATAGAGGTTATTAAAATGTTCTGATATATTGAGGTTTCTGTGGGGAAACCAGACCCAAAACACATTTAAAAGGGTATTTTGAAAGTGTCAATCAAACCAAACTAGAAAAGCTCCAGTTTTCTGGGAATGTTAAAAACAGTGGTAGATTAGGACAGAAACTTGAGGCATGTGAGACTCTTTAAAAAAATATTTCTACTTTTTTTAAGTATAGTTTGGTAGCACTCAACTCAGTACAGCTCAGCAGCTTCATGAAGCTCATTGCCAGTTGACACAACCCGTTCCTGAACTTAACTTAGAACATCAGAACAGGCCTTCCTAAAATTATAGCCAGTCCTGAAATGGTTTCACAGAAGAGTGCAGACCCCCCTATGACACACAATGTCAGGTTTTCCTTTATCTTATAGGATACATGTAAGTTTCAGACTTCTCCCCTTAGGGCCCTTCAAGGGTCAAGGACCCTGAACAACGCTACCCTCACCTGAACCTGCACTCTCATTTCATCCTATAGCTTTTTTGTTCCTATGCATTGTCTCTCATAAATGCTCCCTTTGCCTCCATGATGCTTCATATGCTTAGAACAGCCTCCCAAGCACCCTGCCAACTCTGCCTCTATCAAATCCCACCTTAAAACCTATTTCTCTTGCAGAGCTTTCTTGTTCTGCTCTCGTTAGTTATGGGTTTGACTCTCTTCATCCTGATTCCTCATGTTGTCATTTACACCTATGCAATCTGACTGCAGAGTGGTATATTCTGATCTGGTGGTGTTATACCTGGGACAAGGCAGTGGAGAATCAGGACTTGTCTCTCCTTTCCACCTCTAGCATCTAAACCAATGCCCCATAGTTGTATTATACTGCAATGTCCTCACGGACTTGGTCTTTTTATGTGTTTTGTAAGGTGCTCATGAGCAGTTATGGGGCTCTAGGTACCACATGAAGGTCAAATAAAATAAGGTAGGGGGAAAATGCAACTAGACTTAATATTTTGGCACCTGGCAGAGAGTAAAACTGAACCACAGATTCTGGGATGTATATTTCAATGAAAAAAACACATACTAATTACATCATATCTTTGAAACTTCTTGGGTGAAATCATGGCCCTGTTAAAGGCAATATGAGTTTTGCCACTGAGTTAATGGGCCTTCATCCCATGGCAAAATTTGTGCCTTAATAATATCATATGATCTAGATCTATTCAGAATCGTTCGGAGACCACTGTAAGCAATATCATAGTGGGCTGCTGTGACACTGCGATGGGGTTCACTCACCAGAGCAGTACCACCTGCTGGTTGTCTTGGGGATTAGCTCTCAGCTGGCATGCCCTCTCCTGGTGGTGCCTCTCTTTCCACCTTCTATGCCTGCCGATCCATCTCCGCCCAGGAACTGAAGTGTCCTTTTCATGACTCGGCCATTGGGTCATAGCACCATCTGTGTCTTCCCCCTTTCCGGTGGTGGTGGTGGTGGTGGTGGCGGTGGCTAAGAATCACCCAGGTCTATAGTCCAGCCACTTTGCCAGTGTGAGTGGAGGGGATCCAGGCCCACTCACTAATCTGGGTCCTGGTCCAGGGACCCTGTAGATAGCAGCCTCCTGCTGCCTCTCCTTAACTTCTGCTTCACCTCCCTGGGCCTTTTTCCCCAATGTCCCAGCACCTTCCTCACCCTCTTCTCAGAGCCTCCAGCCTGCAAGTCCCTGCAGCCAGCCAGGAGCTCCCTCTTGTGATTCTAGTCCCTACCAGCAACTGCTCTTTCCAAGGTGCTACCTTCCCACTAAGTACACAATCCTCTCTCCTTTGGTCCCTGCAACTACTGACTATCTCTGGCCCTGCAGCTTCCTTTTATGTGAGCCTGCTGGGCACTGACTGGATGCTCTGTGTAGCCTCTCTCCAATTGGCTGCTCTCTGCACAGCCTCCCTAGGCTGCTTTCAACCCCTTCCTTTCTGGTGTGGGGTGAACACCCCATCACACATTGGAAAAGATTAATGTTTTTTAAAGCCACAAAGGCTCATTATGGTAATCTAAAGTGACCTTCTGCATCAGACAGGTCAGAAACTTTCACCCAGTAACGCCTGCCTCAAACTAATAATTTCTGGTTGGACAGAGCAGGGGAAAAATTTTCAGAAGCAGCTAAGTAACTAAGCACCATTTCTAAAAGTGACAGGCACTCAGAGTATGTCTACACAGGGATAAAAATAGCACAGCTGGCCTTGGTCAGCTGACTCACGCTCAGGCTCTAGAGCTGAAAAATTGCTGTGTAGACATTTGGGCTTGGGCTGGAGCCAAAGCTCTGAGATCCTGTGATGGTGGATGGTCCCAGAGCTTGCCTGAGCATGAATGTCTACACAGCAATTTAGAGGAAGACAGGCACCTAAAAATGGGATTCACAAGATCATAGATTCTTATGGTTGAAAGGGACTTCAGGAGGTCATCTAGTCCAAACCCGTGCTCACAACAGGACCAAACCCCAATCAAAGTCCAAAATGGCCCCCTCAAGGGCTGAGCTCACAACCCTGGGTTTAGCAGGCCAATGCTCAAACCACTGAGCTATCCTTCCCCCCAAAAGTCAGATGCTGAGTGGAGAGACACCTACATTAGCCAGTGGGAAATGCCAAGGAAAGGGAGATGTTCTAAGTCCCATCTCGGTCAGAGATTTTGATGCCTAAATCCAGGCTGGAGGGAGATGCCTATCCCTGCTTGAGATTCTCAGCCATGAACCCCCTCCTCAAGGTAGCCGCCTAAGGCATTTCTTGCATTAAGCAGAGGAGAAAGGAGTCCTTCAAAACTTCTAGCCCAGTGGTGAGATGCAAGAGATTCCTGGTTCAAGTCCCCCCTCCACCTATTGAGGAGAAAGGATTCAAACAGGGATCTGCTACCTAAGTGCCTTAACCACTGGGCTATGAGATATTTTGATGTGAAGTGCCTTCATTCTTGTTAATGCAGTTACACTGTGGATGAAAGTAAGTGGAGGAAGGCAACTGGGTCTCCCACAACCTGGGCAAGTACTCTAACGACTAGGCTATAGAGTCATTTTCATGCTTTCTCTGACTCGGACCCTGACCCCTCCTCCCATTCAGCTGTTTTGTGAGGAGGTAGGCTACTCAGAGAATGCTTACTGTATTGGGCCCTTCAGGTGAATAAGGCAAGGGTTTATGCATCATACTGGGTCTTAGGCATCCGAACACCTAGTGTGAGACAGCAATCTGCATGCCCAGAGCCAGACACACAAGTGACTAGGGAACTTTCACAGCACAAATTTAGGTGTCAAGTGATTTTAGGTGCCTACAGGGTTTGGTGGCAGCTGAGCACAATTCATGGGATGAATACAAGTGGCACCTAAATCTGAGACTGAGGTACCTGAAGTGTCAGTCAGGTGCCTAAGTTGCTTTGAATCCAGCCCCAAGTGATTTCCCAAGATCATATAGGAAGTCTACAACAGAGCAGGGATTTGAACCCAGGTTTTTCAAGCCTCAGGCTATCACTGTAATCACTGGACCATCCTTTGTCTCACTGATAAAAATCAGTGTATATTTCTAGCATAGGATTTACTATATAACCCATCCCTTGCACTAACTAAACACATGGGCATAATTCTTACATTTAACAGTCGTAGTATGAGATTTAATAAATGATACTTTGTAAAGCACTATAAAGCCTTTAATAAACTATGTTACATAAGCTCAAAGTTTTGTTACCCAAATTTCAGACATACAAAACAATATATGTATATATGTAAGTCATCAAGCCCTTACAATTTTAGTTAATGACACTAGTAGAATTTTTATTCAAGAAAACACTAAAACTGAGGTCCTGATCCTCCATCCTTTAAAACCAGTTTTATGTCATGGCAACTCCAGTGTAAAACAGGTGTAACAAGGTGAAAAATTGGGATCTAAGTTTCCATTTCATCAGAAGTTGCAGCATATATACCAAGGGAATAATTTGACACACTTTTCATGTTTGTGAGTTATGGATTGGAAAAATAGTTCCAGCAAATTTAATTAAAGTGAACTTCACAGAAAAAATGTGGACCATTTTCTCCCAATTAGTGGCCCTTTACTGAGAATTGCATTTATCTGCCTTTTAAGATAAGAAAAAGAGCGTGTGATAAAATAGTAGTTACTTGTTTGTTGGCAGTTTAAGCTCTTTATACAGCAAATTAAGTTAGAAGTAAATTCTGAGTCACTGTAGTTGATGTGACAATGTAGATATTATATACTGTACTAGGGATATGCAGTGAATACCCAGTGCCATCATATATAATCCATGAATTGATTCTATCATCACTCACCCTTTCTTTTATGTGAATAGCCCACTGATACCATTAGTTGTGCATAAGTATGAAAGCTGTAGGAGTTGATTGGAATATTGCTGTAAACAAGAGCACTGGAGACAATGGGAAATACCTTGGACAGTGTCTTCTGGGTTATTACTATGTTGCCATAGTGACTTTGCAAGGCCAGATTTCCAAAACACATTAAAGCACTCAGCATTTCCCATTGCTCTTAATGGGAGCTGCTGGTTGCTGAGCACTTTTGAAAAATCTAACCACTGCATTTAGGTATCTAAATGAGGGCAGAGGTCTTTTGAAAAAATCAGACCCAGTTGAAAGTGAGCACTTTGAAAATCTGGCCTGTAATGTTTTTGTTCTTCAGAATATATGAATATGTTCGTTGTTTAGGACCTAGTCCTGCAAGCTCAGTGGGTGGCAAGGGTTCTCAGCACCATACAGGAAATGCTCAATGGCCTGCAGGATCGGGTCCTTAAACTATTTTCATCACATTGAATGTTAGAGTTGTGCAATTAGAATAGCAAATTCTCTCCTCTTCCATCACAGTGCTTCCTGATCCTCTCACACCGGGGTAATAAGTCTGGTTTAGGGAGACTGCACTTTCTCAATGGGTATGCATCTGCCATTAGCATTAACAGGAGTTGCATGCACGCACTGAAAGGAACATATACCCCTTTGTGGCTAGTTTAGTTTAACTACAAACAGCACAGAAGTAAATGATGTGATCTTTAAAGATCATTAACAAGTCTTTATTCTCATTTTAGTGTAACTGTTAAATCACCTCTGTGGTTAGTCGAAATATTAGCCATACACTAGGGATTGAATTGGCTTAGAAAATTCAAGAACTCCCCCATCAGTTCCTGTACCTTTGCCCATTTTTAGATCCAAGTAAGAATCAGTTGTATGTTTGAAAATGTCCATTCACATTTGTACCCATGTTACTTTTCATTTTTGTGTGGTTCCACATTTCCAGATTCCAAATAGGATAAAAAGCCCCAAAATATTGTGAGAAAGGCTATTCTAATGTGATCAGCTGAGCAAATCTGAAGACCCAGCCACTGAATTGAACTATGACATTGCAGACTTTTGTATCTCAATACCATGCACCAGCTCAGTAAAATCACCCAGGTGTGGATAGTGCTTTAATTCATGGGGCAGATATAATAAATTACACATTACAATGAAAGCTTGTCTCTCTTACCAACAAAGGCTGGTCCAATAAAAGATATTACCTCACCCACCTTGTCTCTGTACTATCCTGGGACCAACCTGGTTATAACACTACTGCATACACATTACAATAGCTGCATTATAGAATCATACGGCTGGAAGAGACCTCAAGAGGTCATCTAGTCCAGTCCCCTGCACTCATGCCAGGACTAAGTATTATCTAGACCATTCCTGATCAGCTGTTGTCTAGTGGATCCAGCATAAGGTTGGGAATTAGGAGACCTGAGTTGTAATTCCTAAAATGTCCCTCACTGGCTGTGTTAACTTGGGCAAATCTCTTCACCTCCCTGTACCTCAGTTTCCCCATCTATAAAAGGGGGATAAGGATGCTTACTCACCTATAGATGAAAGTGCTGAGTATCTCTTCTGGGAGGCAAGTTTTACAAAAGTGCTCAACATCCAGTAGCGCCCACCACTTTCAAGTCCTATGCTTAAAGCAAAGCATGTCTTTAAGTGCTTTGCTGGATTGGGGGTAGAGTGGTCAGCACCTTGCAAGTCAAGCCCTAAGCCTTTACAGTATAAAGGGAATGACATATATTTCTCTTAAAGACTAATTGGGTGCCATTCTAATGCTTGACTTTTCTCAAATCATTCAGGCAATTGAGCATTCTGGAAGAGTACATTGCACAATGGATTTAGAAGATTACACCGAATGCACATTTCCCCAGCACTTTTCATACCATTGTATATCACCAAGCGCAAGCCTTCAAGCAATTGGGAAAATTGTATGTTCACTAAATGCTCTCGTCCTCCACCTTTCTTCTTGACTGGGGTGGGAGCAGGGGGATCAGATTGCTGCCGGCAGCAATAGAAGACAGATGATTAAATAGTCTGATCAGTCACTTTAAATGGGGGTGTGGGGTTGTGGTCAAATAGAAAGGCAGTGAGAATTTAAATAGTTGCAGGAATTAAACTATAACTTTAACTGGTGCTGAAATTGATTAATACTTTTGATTCCACAATCATTTCACTTAAGGGAATAAAATCTAATTGTGCAGCTATTGCATGGAAGATATAACCCATTTTGCTTTGGTAAAAAGTGCATTGCATCAACTGCTGATCAAATACAGATCTTCCAAAAGTGGACTTGGAATGTGCATTAAACACCGATATAAAATTCTTTCACCCAAGAGATATCCGCCTGGATAAAATGAAGCTATAACTATTAGACTTCAACATAATAAAATTTTTAAAACAGAATTTTATTAAAACTAGGCAGATGCTAAAATAAAGCTGTGATTTATTAAAGGCCACATTTGATTTTTTGAGAAAAATAATGGACTAACGCTACAGTATCTTATACTGCCACAATGAAGTAAATTATGGAACAAACACATCCAATACACACACATTATCTGACCCCTGCCAACGGAAGGTACTCTTGTCTCCATCTCTATACAAAACTGTAGTTCATATGTAATATCACATTAATGACAGTTTTTCACTTGTAAACTGCATGTGGGTTGGCTGGCAGCCAGTGTGGGAAGCAGCTTTCTACAATGAAGTCAACTTGTTTATGGATGGAAATTACATATTAAATTACAAAAAAAAAGAGGTTCATATTTCAGACTAGAACAAGAGTGTTATTTGGTGGGGTTTTAACAGGGAACACACAGGATTCATTATAGGCTGCAGTCATACGAACTTGGCTTGCGGTTTCAGCATTTCTGACAAACTAAGCTGCCTGGGGGCCTCTCCAGAACATGTATATGTGTATGTACATGTATAACACCCAGCATAAACTTCCAGAAGAGTTTGATAATTCAGGAGGTGGCTCTCTTCCTTCTGAGCTGTGTACTGAACCAATTCCTAACGCTGTGTAAAGGGCAGCGTTTTCTTGGAAATACCATCTTTCAGATGGGTACATTGGAGGTCTTGACAACACATAGGGAGTTGGCCTTATAATTATAGGGCCAGAAGTCAGATGGAGTTGAGGTCACTAGACTCACAGAATGTTGGCCTGAAGTCTTCTTTTTGCCTTGCTCCCAAAATGATCATGTATGCTGCCTGGCCATTGTTAAACAATAGCTGCATTCCACTCCAACGATGGCTGCATTTCAGTGGCGGGCCAAGTGATCTCTCTCCATAGAAGGTTAATTCCTTCCTCTGTGAGAGCCAGAAAAGAGTGAGGCGCCCACTGGGTAATGCTCCACCTTCCTTTGACCCAGTGGATGTTCTGCAAGTGAAATGAATCGAGGCAGGGACATGGCTGCTTCTGGTGGCATTGTAGCTACAGGACCCTGCAGGGAACCATTAAGTATGATAATGCCAGTGGTGTCTGGATTATCACATGCTCCATCCTGCTGCAATGAATGAAATCTCACCCCAGGGTACAGTTCAAGGGCAGTAGCAAGATGAACAGCTGTGCAAGATTTCTTCCCAAACCTACTAGCTCATTCCCATCCTGCCCCCAGCAATGCTGGCTTTCCATCTGATCTCACCTCTCAGGTAATAAAGCCTTTACTAGTTAAGGATGCCAGCAGCAGGCTTTCTAACTCTGGGCTGAGGCTTTTTGCTAATACTGGAAACATCCTCAGCTGACTTTACATGCTTCCTTCTAAACTCATCTTTTAAATGAAGATCTTCTTTTGTAATTCTCAGCTGGGGAAATCCTCTCCTGCCAGCAGCCCGACAGGTTTTCACACCAAATAGGCTTCTTGCAAACAGGTCTAACTTTTTGACATCCCTCCTCATTGTGACAAATGTATCAAATGCTAGGTAAAAATAGATCTATTTCATAAGGCAATTGGCTTCTAAGAATCACCACTAAGAGACTCTTTACTATAGGGGGGGAAAAATCAATCTTCAGATATTTCCCCCTCACCTGGGTTAACACCTTGGACTATTAAAATGAATTAAGAGAAGGTAGCTTCCATGCCACCATTTGTGCTATGTGAGTCTCATTCAGCTTGGGCAGCATAATGAGACCACTTTGTTCTTGTCAGCAGGGATGTGACAAATGTCCTTTCCTCACCATTTGGGTGTATGTCAAACAGGAGCAGTTTGCACTGGCTGAATGTGGGACCATGCATGTGAATAATCTGTAATTCCCAGTAGGTCTCTAACTGTTTTTTTGCTGGAAAATTAGATTTTCAAAACACCGAAGGTTTAAATTGTGCTTCACATAAGAAATGCCACATGCTCATCAAAAACCTTCCAAAGTTTTGGAATTTTTTCAGTTTTTCAATGACAAGTCAAAATTTTCCCAGGATGTTTTTGACAAAAAAATTTAAAAAATTTTTTTTATCAAGATTTCCCATATTTTCCCCCCAACCAGCCCTGCTGAAGAGCTGCCTTGGCAGTTCCAATAAATGTCTACCACAGACTGAACTTGGCAGCACCCTCCTTCCCAGGAGTAAGGAGGGATAGGATGATACCTGAGAAACTGCAGCCTTTTGCCATTGAAAACACTTGATTTAATTCAGCCACTCTATAAAGGCAGCCTATGAATTAATACCAGAGAGAAAGTTTCAAAAATGCCCAAAGGGACTTAGGCTCCCAAGTGACTTTACTTGCATTGACTTTCAAAGGGAGTTAGGCTCCTGAATGATTTAGGCCCTTTTAGAAACATTACCCTTAGGCGTTAGAAATTTTATCCTAAAAGATTATTTTAATCTTGAAATGGGCGCAGGGTCAGGGAGAGAGACAGAGTACATGTACACAGGGATAAAAGACCTGGGGCACGGCTGCGGCTGACCCGGGTCAGCCCACTCAGGTATATGGAGCTTGGGCTGCGGGGATAAAATATGCTGTGTAGCTGTTCAGGCTCAGGCTGGAGCCCAGGCTCTGGGACTTTGTGAGCGTGGAGGGCCCCAGAGAAAACCTGAACATCTACACGGTGATTTTTCAACCCCAGAGGCCAACCCTGGCAAGTCTGAGTCAGCTGACCCAAGCCTGCTGCAGGTTGTTTATCCTTGTTTATCCACAGAGACAAATAAAGGAAGGCAAAGTTAGATGTCCAACTCCCATTGAATTTCAATGGCATTTGGGTGGCTAAAACCCTTAGGGCAGGTTTCTCAAACAGAGGTCGCTGCTTCTGTAGGGAAAGCCCACGGTGGGCCGGGCCAGTGTGTTTACCTGCCCCGTCCACAGATCTGGCCGATAGCGGCTCCCACTGGCTGTGGATCATTGCTCTGGGCCAATGAGAGCTGCTGGAAGTGGCACGAGACGAGGGACTTACTGTCCACTGCTTCCAGCAGCTCCCATTGGTCCGGAGAAGTGATCTGCAGCCAGTGGGAGCCGCTATCAGCCGGACCTGCAGATGGGGCAAGTAAACACACCGGCCTGGCCCGCCAGGGGCTTTCTCTACAGAAGCGGCGACCCTTGTTTGAGAAACCCTGGAATAAAGGAATCTGTAATAAGAAACAGGAAACTTCACTCTCCAATATTAAGGGAAAACAACATGAAAACATTCCATAAGATGAACCCAGCATATTTCTTTGGCAACTCAGCAGAAAACAAGTAACCTGTTATGTAATAAAAAAGGCTAACCTGATTGTAAAATAACAATAGAATATACAGTGCAACACTTTCAAATCCATTAAGCACAAAGGATATTAGCTGTAACAGTAAATTTGAAGTTTTAGTGTATATATATATTTTTAATATCGTTCAGCTATTTCCACAGTACCTTTCATCTAAGGATTTCAAAGTGTTTTACAAACCTCATTTAAGCCTCATAAAAACTCCTTTTCAAAGGGAAGCTCACCCAATTTATGGGACTTTTCTATAGTGACACGGATGGGCCTAGAACTCAATTCCCTGGGAGCAGTTATTATAGGTAGGGCGCAGATTGATACTCATTCAAACCTTCACAACTCAGCCTGTTTTTGAAACATTTTTACAAACACGTAGAGAATGTTTATATGATGGGAAACAGCCAAAACCCTTCTGAGAACATCCCCTGCTAACCAGAGTCCCTTCCCACATCCCCCTTTCTCAGTAAATCCAGTGAACTTCCAAATGACCATTCCAGTGTTCTTACTTGGGTATCTTTGTGAGCTAGCCAGTTGGGACCACTGCCCACTCCAAATTTGCTGGATTTTCTAGGTGAAGGCCTGGATGTAGCCTCAAGCTCTGTTCTTCTACTTATCTTCCTTCCCTCTCACAAATACAGAAAGCAGAACAACAGGGAAACACATCCTCTTCCAATGCAGTGACTGCTAAATTAAAACCAGGGAGCATCCTGGTATGCTCACTGGAAACTAAAGATTTTGGGGCTTCTCTTCCTGGAATGTAGCTGCTAGAGACGCCTTTGGATTCTTAAGTTACTTTGCCTTACTAAGCCTTATGGTGAATGTGACAGTTCAGGACAACTGCACCTGTATGCCCCCTATGTGATCTAGCAAAGGCACCCACTCTTAGGTTCCTGGATCCCCAGCCATCGCCTCTCTCAGACAGAGACATGCATCTTTCTTCACCTCCTGACAGGAGTATTTCCAGGCTGCACAAAACCCTGCCTACACTGTGTATTCCCCAGCAAAGTCAGATTGCCTCAGCAGGTTTGTTCACTTTTCTCCTCAGAGAAGTAAACAGTGTGATTGCCACAGTTAAGTTATCAAACAGCTCTTTCTAAACAAGTACATTTATTCTTAAGGTAAAAGCATTACAGCAACAACATATTAAAACGATAAAAGAACCTACACACATGCTAATAAGAGATCACTCCAACTCAGACTCTGGCCAGTCAACTGTCCTTCAAATCCTACCAACCATTTTTTTCCTGTGGTCATAAATTCATAACAGCTGTTAGTTCAGAACAAGCACATGGACTGGGGCATGTCCATCCAACCCTTACTAGGAAGGCCTAAGGCCATCTTTGGATAGAAGGTCCTGATTGCTGTTCGATCAGAAAGAAGGCCCTGAATCTGTTTTAACTCAGGGTATTTAACCAAAAGTCCTTTCTTTGTCTATTGGTCCCTGGAGAGTCCAGTTTGAACCAGCATATGGGAGCCTCTCTCCAGGTGGTGCTAGCTCTCTGAAGGTGTTATAATCTGAGTGAATTTGCCTAACTACCTACTGCTGTTCATAATTCCTGGAGGGCTATTGTCCCCCTCCCCCATAGAACTGCATATAATCCCTGGCCCACAATGATACATGAACTTAATTCAATAAGCTTTGTCCAGGTCATCTCTGTGACAGGGAGCTCTCTGCCCTCCAGCTGCAGCATGGTGGAAGCAGTAAGGCCACTACTTGGTCCTCAAGAAAACTGGGGATTTGTAGGTTAGTGTTAGCAATGATCCTGCTTGCCATCCTATCTGAAGATGCAATAAATGGCAACAAACACATGGCTACCCCCAAAAGACCCAGGAAGGGGCCTATCCCAGCTCAAGAAGCATCACAAGGTACCAGGGGGTTACCGGTTTTCCCAGAGACAGGAAGAGTGTCATGGGTCCTTGCTGGAAATAAGGTAGAGAACAGCTTGGGGAGTGGGGGAGAGAGAGAGAGAAGGGGCCCCCAGGGGTAAGGAAGCAGTTGGGTGCTCCTTTGGAGGCTTTGTACAGTTCTCTTCTCTAAGGAAGCATGAAGGCATTGGTTAACTTGCAACCCCTTGTAATCCAAACCCTGTAGTTTTCACATAAGCAGATAATTGAAGGTGTCCAAGCTAACTACATAGCAAAGGCCATGGAACTGAGCATTCCATCAGATCAATGAAACTGCATTTGTAAGAATCTGTATTTTCATTTCACACTTCATAGGTCATACCTTAATTAGCAGAAAAAATGTCTTGAAGTCCCAGAACAAATTTTGAGTTTATCTCAACTTTATTTTTCGAGCAAATGAAAAAACTAAAATTCATTTGGAACTCATAGTTTTTTCCCCTGTTCTCTCATCCCTGGTCGAAGCTGTAGTATTTCAGTTTGGCACGTATGTATCTATCATGCAGCCATTGAGACGGAGAGGATGATTTGGTATTTTGGAGGCGTTTGTCATGTTTGATGAATGTGTCTGGTGATGAAGGGCAATGAAAATGCAAGATATCCTGCTGGTGTGAGATAAGGGGTGTTTCCTGATGTGTAGAGTAGAAGTGGAATCTCCGTACATTTTATTTGTTTCTCATTTACAAGTCTAAGGGAAGGTGAGGAAGCAGGACATCCTTGAGCCATCTCTCTGAGGTATAGATGTAGAGAATATGTAGAAAGTTCTAATGCTTTGACAGTAATACAATGCTTAGGCAGCTGGTGAGCTGACTGATATTTTTTCCTAGTGTTCCCCTGTCTGTCTGTCTCCTCCTGTTGTCTCTTGTCTTATACTTAGGCCAGGTCTACACTGCAGAGTTAGGTTGATGTAAGGCAGCTTATGTTAACCTAGCTTTGTAGATGTCTACATACAGTGTTGCTCTCGCTAATATAAGTCTCCCACTACTCTGACCTAATAACTCAACTCCACGAGAGGTGTAGTGCCTAGGTCGATGTAGTCAGGGTGGCGGAGTGTCTGTGTAGATACTGCATTACTTACATAGCCTCTCAGCACTGTGTTTCCCCAGTCCCAGCTGGGAGCTCTGCATGGAGCTGACCAGCTGTGATGTCAGCCCCCCACGCTGCTCCACTTAAGTTGGTGCATGTGCTCCGGATGAGGACATGCACCACCGGCTGGGGGAGGGTAGTGTGGATATGGAAAACCACAGTAATTACTGTGCTGGCTGTACATTGACCTAACATAGCTTGACTTAATTGTATAGTGGACACAAGGCCTCAGACTCTAAGCTTTTTGGAGCCAGGATTTTTTTTTGTTCTGTTTGTTCAGCACAATGGGATCCTGAGCCATGCCTGAGGCTCTGAGACACTACTTAAAAATAATAAACAACAGCAAGAAGAATGCTGTGCATTTCTACAGTGTCCGAGAAGCCTAAAGCACTTGCTGAACTATACTGCAATAAGTTGTGCAAATATTTTCATTTCTTTCTGTCCCACATATTTTATTTTCCCTCAGTGGAAGACCCAAGTCCTGACAAACCTCATCAGTACTACTTGGTCTTCTGAGGCAAAGGGCTTTCAGCTCCTCTGGCGACATTGTTGGATAGCAGTCCTCCCCCTCAGTCCAGGATGATGGTCTTCAGAATTTAGAAGACAAAAGCAGTCCCCTCTTCCTTCACCACTGCTAGGAACAATAGACAGATACTTCCAGCTGCAAAAGGCACACAGAGAACTCTTGAACCCATGTGAATAGCTCATAAAGAAATTCTAGGGTTCAGGCCCCTAGAAAAGTAATAACTTTGTTTTTTGGTTGACTTGAAAAGAGCACACAAAGAATTTGATCCAATGCCCAATGGAGTCAATTCTTTTACATCAGGTACCAAATGCTGGCACTGCCTCTGAGAAAACAAGTCAAATTGCTTCTCCTGAGGCAGGATTAGCCAATCAAGAGATCAGAAGAAATGCCTTGTGATTCCACCTATTCCACTTCTACTACATAGTACCCAATCTCCACTGGAAATTCAAAGGGACAATGACCACAGGCTATGCAAAAACTCTGTGGAAAGCTGCCTCAGAAGCATGGTGGACATTCAGACAGCACACAATATTTTATGTCCCCCTTTGATGAAAACTTCACTGATGCCAAAAAAAAATATCGATAAACTTGAAAAACAAAGTATTTTGGAATATGTCTAGTAATACAGCATGTTGTATATTTGCCTCATGATTTGCTGTCATTCATTCTACAGTGAGTAATGGCAATTCAGTAAGCACCACTCTTCTGCATCCCAGCCTGGATCTATTGGTGATGTTATCTTTCTATCTAATCTATCAGTTCTGATATAGCTTCTATCACAACAGTTGCTGAATAGCTTTCAGAGGAGACCCACAACTGAGGTTTTGACTACTTGTGGCTATGATAGATGCCATGGCACATTTTCCAAAAACTGGGTTGTAAACCAGTGTATCCTACCCAATTATCAAGTCAGGTCATTACATTGTGCCTGGTTAAATTGCTCATTGTCGTTTCAACTGCAAGGCATTTATCATTTCCAAGCCTAAATAGTTGTCTAGCAGAACCATATACTTGTCACACAAGAGGAGGCTGTATTCCAGTTTGTCAAATTTGTAAATCCTTTTGGAACCCTATGGAATGAAAAGCACTATGTGAATGGAAAATAATATCCCACTGAAATCAACACAGCCACTCGAAGTAAAATGCGACTCACCATATGAATAGGAATCAGAATCTGACCCTTTAACTATAAACATTTATCAGTGATGATTAGTTTAATTGAGCTCCTGCCTCTTCATGATTTTGGACATGAGACAGGAAGAAAATTTCAGAGTCTGCTGAAATTTCTAGTATGAGCAAGGCATTTTTTCATGCCGCAATAGAAGGTTTACATCCAACCATGCATTTGTTGAAAGCTTCTCTAGAAATATTGTGTATCCAAGCAATCTCATTTGCTTTTCAGTGGTGCACTTAATATACACTTCAACTTCCATCTATAAGATCCACTGAGGAATAATGTCTACTAAATCATCTTTTTATCGACTAGGCATGGCTGGTATACTGTCCCAATGTCATCAGTCAGGGAGAGAGTTTTGAAAATTTAATAACTGCATTCAGCTGTCAAAATGAAGTGGTACTTGAAAGAAAGGTCAATATGAGGGTTCCCCCCTTCTCCAAGCTTTCTTCTACTTTGGATTTCTGTGAGGTTGAATAATATATGCCTTTCTAGATGCTAATGCACATAATACAGTGCACTATACTGGACTGATTATTGGCTATTCCTAAAATCCTTAGTCAGGCAAAACTCCCACTGACTTCAAAGGTCCTGGGCCTCAAAGGTATTGAGTGCCAGCATCAAAAGAAGAGCTTTCTTGGGCTTTCTGGTAGGTACAAGTCACCAGCTGTTAGTGCTGTTTTCTTTAATGGGATAATTCAGTGATCCTACTAATTTACTGTATTTCAAAATAACACTGAATTAGAACCAGATTCTGCCAATTTTGCTCCAGTTGAATAATATTTTACTCCCCAAATAGCCCTACTGAAAATCAATGGGACAACTGACTCATTGGGACTAAAGGTGGGAGAATCTTGCCCATAAGGAATACAATATTTTGTATATTAGCTTCATCTCAATCAATTTTTGAATGTAAGGTTTTACAGGTTTCCATGTACAAAACTCCAAATGCATAGTCTGCATGCAAAATTGCTGCTATTGTGTGCCATAATCATTACATACAGAAATAATCAACTGGCTGTCTATTTATACAAGAGTTGAGCAAATAATTGGTTGCTGAAATGACCCGAAACAATTTTTTCCCCCAGTTTGTTTCATTTTCTTAGGTTTTTGGTTGTTTTATTTTTTTACCATTTACAATTTTTTATTAAAAAAAAAGTCTAGCTAAATTTCTAAACAAAACAATATTTCAAAATGAAAAATTGAAATGTTTGAGTTCTGAAAATTTCAAAACAAATGGTTTCAACTTTTTTTTTATTTTATTTTTTATTCAACCAAACCACTTGCTGAATCCAAACCAAATTGGTCACCCTGAAAGTGCATTTTTGGGCAATTTATCTTAACCCAGTTCTGTTGTATATTTACTGCAGCTGTGCATGTAACTGTGCTAGCTACATGCACCATACTAAACATTTGGCCCTTTAACTCTAAAATATGCCATCTGTTATTTAATCATTACTGAATATAGATGTCATAAACAGATAGCTAAGGGTTAATGTTTCTTTCACCTGTAAAGGGTTAACAAAGGGAACCAAACACCTGACCAGAGGACCAATCAGGAAACTGGATTTTTAAAAGCTCAGGGAGGGAATGTTTGGGTCTGTGTCTTGTCTGTCTCTTGCTATGAGAGATCTTTCTATCTTCAAGCTTCTAATCTTCAGTTTCCAAGTGTGAGTACAAAGGTAGAAAAACAATAGGCCTTTATTGTTTGGTTTTGTATTTACGTGTGTAGTTGCTGGAATGTTTAATTGTATTCTTTTTGAATAAGTTGTTTATTCATTTTTTTCTTTTAAGCAATTGACCCTGTATATGTTTATTATACAGAGAGCATTTTTATGTTTTTTCTTTCTTTTTAAGACCTGTTTGGTTTCTCTGGGTAGGCTAAGGAACGAAGGGAAGGGAAATTCTCTTTGTGTTAGATCTACGGAGGGGGATCTGAACAGCCTCAGGGGAAGAAGGAGGGGGGGGAGGAGAGAGATACTTAATCTCTCGGTATTTGGTTTCAAGGACTTGAGCTGTATCTTCCAGGGGAAGCCTGGAGAGGAGTAAAGAGGAGACAAGGGGAGGAGGTTATTTTCCTTTGTTGTAAGACTCAGGGCATCTGAGTCTTGGGGTCCCCCAGGGAACGTGTTGGGGAGACCCGAGGGAGTTAGGCCCTGGAAATTCCTGGCTGGTGGCAGCGATATCAGATCTAAGCTGGTAATTAAGCATAGAGGGTTCATGCTAGCTTCTCAGTTTATGAACGCTAAGGTTCAAATCTGAATAGGAAGCTACAACAATAGTTCACCATGGACATTTACTACCCGACATTTATTCCTAGTTATCAATCTAAGGTACTTCTGTGGCCCCTAATAAACTTAGAATTGAAGTGCCTCACATTCTTTAATGTATTTATCCTCACAGCAACCCCATGAGACACAGAAGTGCTATTAACCTCCCATACAAATGGGGAACTAAGAGACAGAGATTCAGACTTGCCCAAGTTTGCACAGGAAGTGGTAGAAAAAGGAAACAAATCTGAGTATCCTAAATCCCAAACTTGTGCCTTAACCACAGGACAATCTCCCCTAATCCCAAATTTTTGGTATCTGTAACAGAAATACATGCCACAGATAAATAAAGTCCCAAGAAGTCAAGTAAGTCAGATTCAAAGTTTTTCATCAAGGCAGGAGAGAGGAAATCAAAGAAGACATTTAACAAGAGGACTAAATAAATTATAGGAGAGAAAAATAAAATTAAAACTAACCCACCTTCCGCACTGAGACTTTTGTAAGTAGAATCTTGTAAGATGTAATGAGGCCAAGACCAACTTTTTTATTTCTTTTGATTTCACATACAATTATTCTGAAACATTCCATGTATTTTGTAATCTTAACTTTGATTGTTTGTGGTTTTAAAATAAAACATTTGATTAGTTTTCGGCTGATGACCAATCACAGAACCCTACTGTCTCTGCACTGAGAAAGGTTTATATGCTGATGCTGGCTGAACCCTAACTGAAATTGAAGTGTTCGGTCAACATAGCTAGTTATAGACCCATATTGAAAGTGTCAATACACACAGTAATGCTTATGATGAATAAATTGATTTTCTCACTGTTGTGTGTTGGGTGAAAAATGATTTGATAATGTATTTAGCTACTAATGGAAACTCATTAGCAGAATTCATTTCATGCTTATTTTCACCTGCAATCCATTTTTTCTTGTCCTAAGGACTGTTTCATTTAGTTTGTATGTTATAAATTCCATTTCTTGCATTTAAACAGATATCGGCAGCCAAAAGTCAGTGTCTGTGATCTGAAATAGGTCTAGGCCATATTTCTGAAAACATAATCATTAAAGCATCACATTTCCAGTGATATGTTCTCATTTACTCCTCCTACACATTTTTTAAAAAACCCAACTAACCTCTTCGTTTATTGTTTAATTTTCTTTGTGTATTTATCTTAGCTAGTGACAGGCTCTGATATCTTGCTCTGTAGTTTCCCACAAGTTCCTTTATGGAACACTACACGTCTTCTCTTCTAGTTTCGTTAGCCAGGCAGGCAGGAGACATAATTTCATCTCAGTCACCAATTTCATCTCATCCACCATTAGTGAGATGAAACAGCTTCTTTATGGCACAGGCAACATAGGAAAACAGAAAGCGATGAGACCTGCATAATTTCCCCCTGGAGTCTAACTCTTACATTGCAGGAGCAAGCTTCCAATCATCTCTTATGCAAGTCAAAGGGCACAAAACTGCTTAGCTCCATTGATTTCGAGAAAGCTATGCCAATTTACACCAGCTGAGGATCAAGCCCAGTGAGAATATTTGAATGAATACAGACAGCAAGGGTTATATCACTGTCATTACTATAATAATTATCCTAGTAAATAACCCCATAAAACACAGCTAAAACATATGTCTGATGGTCAGTTGTTTTCTTTGCAGGGATATATTATTTGTTCTTCGATAATTCTAATACAAACATCATTTAGCTGCAGTGCCATCTGCTTCTGTTTATTTTTATAACAGTTTTTTTGTGTGTGTATTTTATAGCCCACAGGAATGAATTATTGGCCTTAAGAGTATTAAAAAAGAAAATCACCTAATGGTCTCAGCTCTACACCTATTGAAGTTAATGCCATTCACATCAATGAAAACAGAATCTGGCCTAATACTTGGACCAAGACCAAAGTAAATCACCAATTCGCGTCTTGGTGCACTTTGGTTTCACTTCAAAAAAGAATAAGTAGCTGCAGCAGCTCCAACCTCAGGGGTGACACAATCAAGATGGGAGTGTTAGGAGGCAGCATATTTGGATTTTGACACTGTAGCAGGCTCCAGCAATAGAAAAAAAGCCATAATTCTGAAACCATTCTGCGGAGTATGAACAGCACAGTGGACAGCTGCATCTATGGAACGGCCATCTAATAACATGCTTATTTTGGAAAGATGATGCCTCAGACATCTTAAAGTCTATTTAACACGATATGGGAAGGAGGGGATGAAAACACCTGTGTAGCACCCTGACTCTCATCTCTAGGAACTCACTGGAATCTAGGAAGATAGGAATTGCTAAACTGGATTAGAGTGGTGGTCCAAGAGGTCCCTTCTCCATCTGTGGACAATACCAGATGCTTCAGAAGATGGTGCAAGAAACTTTTGAAATGGACAGTTCTGGAATAATTTGTTCCTAGGGAAAATGTTTTCTTGACCCCTTCAGTTAGTGGTTGGGATGAGACTTTCTTTAATTCATGACTTTCTGAGAGAAGATAATCAGTGTAAAAGTATATTTAATTGTATACTCCCGAGTAGTGGATTTTGATTTCTTTGTTGAGCTTTCATCTTAGTATTGTAATAACATTTCTGAAGACATGCACTGATGTTGTAACATGGGCTACACTAGTATTGAGCCCAGTCTTGTTCCCACTGAGCTTAGAGACACTGAGTTTAGTGACAAACTCCTGCTGACTTCAGGAGGGAGAGAATTGGGCCTATTGTAACATAGTTTCCCCATGACATACTAGTCGTAATATCTTTAACCACATTTTGTTTTCTGTTTTAAATATTTCTTAAACTATTAATTAAAAAACTCAACACCTTATTTATAGAAAATATAACACGAAGCAAAGCAAAATGCCAAGGCATTTTAATGGCAACCTCACTGTTACCAAATTGCAGCTCAAAGGGAGGCACCATGTAGATATCTACCAGAGGGACACATCCAGTCTCAGCACCTGGCTGAGTATGTAGACTAGATGCTGGAGCAGAGGGCAGAGGCCCTTCTTGCAGATAGTACTGCTGTACGGGGGTCTTCTTTCTGCAGCTGGTGTGAAAGATGAGGGATTTGGTCCTTAGCTTCTGTATTTTTTCTTCAGGAGAAGAACCAAACTGACACAGGAAGGGTCCCTGCTGCATTATGAGATCACATTGTATTAATTACAAGTATGATACCGTGTGCATAACCAAGAGCAATGGCTTTGTCATAATGTCTGAATTAATGTTTCCTGCCAGCACAGCTCATTGTAGCTCATCTTTTTGATGTGTCTATACCAAAGAGCTCTAAGGCATATCTGGTTCTAGATGAAGTGAACCGTATGCAGTTTATTTTGCAGAGTGCTGCTGGCTCTAGCCACAGCTCATCTGTAGTAGCATTACACAGTAAGTTCCAGAGATAGCAATGTTTTCTTTCCTATTCTTTCACTTCCCTTGACTTCTTGCATCTGGGAAATGGAAAACTAGACCCAAAGAACTACAAGGAAAATTTCTGGGAGCATCCAACATTCTTCCAAGCATTTACAACTTAAACACAGATTTCCGTTGATCTATGTGTCTGAGTCCTGGCTGGCAAGGGACCCTGGGCCCAACTTAGACCCAGTGATTCATTGGTGGGGGGCCCGTAGCTCATCAAAAGTGGAGGTAGGAAGCACAGAGTTTAGACATTCTGGTAGGGACAGTGGATGACCTCAGTTGAACTCTCATGCCTTTTGTGTTTGATTTTAGTTGTTGGATTTATTTATTTATTTGCCAGATTATGAAGCAGTGGACCAGAATCTGATCTCATTTGGACCCAGGTAAATCAATGGAGTTCCTCTGAATTTACTCTGATATAGCAGAGATCTGAATCAGTGACTTGCTGGTGGATTAACAATATCCTTGCTCTACAAATATCTTTCTGATCAGGGCCTGCTCCAGGTTTTTTGCCACTCCAAGCAAAAAACAAAAAAAAGGTGGACTGTCACCCCTTGAAAAAGAAAAGAGCCGCCCAAAGGGCCAGAATGCAACCCCTTGGAAATTGCCGCCCCAAGCACATGCTTGGGATGCTGGTGCCTATAGCCGGCCCTCTTTCCTATCGACAGACTGATTCCACTCCCAGTGAAGACAGAAGCAGATCGTGAATATGTTTGTTAAATGTTCATGATCAATAAAATGAATTTTTCATTTAAATAGAGGATGTCGGGTATACAGGTACTGCCTCCAGGCCAGAAAAGATTCAAATGAAACCAGATATTGAAATATAAAATTGTGTGATTTTTGCTGTCTCTTAAGTCAGATACAGCAGCATGCAATTGCAGTTCTTGTGAATGCTGCGGATTAAATTTCCTTGCTATAATGACCACTAGGAATTAGTGAAATGTTTATCTTCCTTCCACCTGCTGTGTGTGTGATTATACACAAGTCTAATCAACCTGGTTCTGAAAGAAAGCAATGTCTGTTTTTATATTATATTTCTTTCTAGCCTGCTTTAGTTCTTTTTCTTTTGGACTGTAAAACTCCTTAGCTTACATTTTAAAGCAGAAATAATAATTCAATTAAAATGTGTAAAGGGAAGCGATGGAGGCTGATAGTAATTGCTTTCCAGCAGATAGCATAATTGATGCTCTGAGGATTTATTTCAAAGCACAGAAGTCAAATTAGAAAGCTAGCTTTATCTGGATTTGAGTTCCTTTGATGAAGTCACTATGTCTTTATGCGTCTTTGTTTTTAGCTAAACAGTTTTTAATGAGAATGCTAATAATTACGTTAACACTAAATCATTTTATGGACACGAGAGGATGAAATGCAAATTCTGCCTTTCACTTAAAGTGTATCACAAATGCATCCACCCTTTTGCTATAAACTATTTGCAAAGAGCCCTAAAACACGTTACTAGGGAAAAGAGGAGCATTTATCCATTGTGCTAGTAGTGGATAACGCACACTACCAAATTCAAAGACAGCTATTTAATATATTAAAGGCAAATTAAGATGGGCTAAAAAGACTCTGTTTAATGGTATTTTTCCTGCTGGATGTCTTAATAAGTGTGTGGAATTTCCACATGAAACTGAAGGTGAATTGAAGGTTGCAGGCACATCATAGTTTTATCTGAGCGTGTGTTAGTTTGCAAGGACAGCAGAGTTCCTTTTAAAAATGTATGTTCGAAACCTAGGAAATTCAGAGTTAAGGTCACAAGAAGGCCAAACCTTTGAAAGTATGGGAAGTCACATTGTCCCCCCTCCCACTAGCAATGCCCTGAAACCATTGGAAAGTCACACTACCTTATCTATCCATAAGGAACAGTTTTATTTTATTAGTGACCACAAAAATTAGAATGGCCTCATCTTAATTACACTGTGGTTGTGTTGCCTTATGACCTGTTTTATGGTTATATACAGTACACATTCAAGAATTCTACAACCCTCTGATTAAACGATATATTATCAGATCATCTGATTCTATGTGGCTGCCAATTATTATAGTGTCATTAGACATAGAGCTAATATTACTTCATATACAAATCTAATAAGCCCAGAGATGTAAGAAGCAAATTATAAAACTAATGTTCTGTGCTACACATTTTCAATACTCTGCATGCAAAGAAGAACAGATGGTATGCTGGGATCTGCAGGGGGCAGAGTTAAGGTAGTTAAGCTACCTGAAGTGCAAATTTCCTTGCTTTCAATAGTCTGGTTTTTTTTAAGCTTTAGCCTGAAGTCTGAATTTCCTACATTTCTAATTTTTTTTTTTTAGTTTTTAAGTCTAACATAGTTTTTAAAAGTACACTGAGTTCTCTAATATATTTTTGCAACTTTATTTCACTTTAAAATAAAACAACTTTGTATGGGGATTTCCTTATTTTCTTTTAAATTGTCCTAAATTGGACTGGAACTTGAAGCAGGCTGGTGGGGAGGGGCGGGATTCCTGATGAATGTGGGAGAGGTACCTCACTAATGAACACCTACCAAGATCCTTAGAAGGACAGCCTGTTTTCTGTGGACACCAGGTGTGCACAGGAATAGAGTTCTGTGTGGGTAAATCCAGCAATCTCATTGGCAAACCTTTCTGGCCAACAACCCTCCTGCTTCTCCTCTTTAGGAGCGTAGCAGACCAAATCCAGAGCCTTTGGAGGGTCTCAGAGGCCCCCAGATCACTATTCCTTAAGCTCCCACCCTATCCCCATTTGGGCTCTAAATCTCAGCAAGGGCATTCAGGAAATGAAGTTTTGTCTCTCTTTCTGTTTTCTGTTGGAAAATTAAATGTGTGTTGATACTTAGGGCATCATAATTTGTAAAGTCCTCATCCAAGTCGCATCAAATTTTTTAGACAAATCCTACCTAGACCCCAGAAGTATCACTTTTGAGACCGTTGATTTCAGAAGGGGATGCTGCAGTTGGACTTATAATGAAAAGTCAGCTGTAACCTTAACTCTGGAGTGGCTACCACTGCTTCCTATCACTGCATTCTTTAAATGAAGAATCCATTAGCAAAGTGGAACATTTTTCATTTTTGTTCATTAAACTCTTTAATCAGATAAACATTCTTGTCTCTATGCCGCTTGAGGTTCCATGGGAATAACTTTTGAAGAGGAATCACAAATCTGTCAAAGGAATCACAGAGCTTGTGGATTTAATCAATATTCTGGATTTAAGCAGCTTCAGCAGAGCAACTCATTTAAGTAGCCTTAATAGCATGGGGCCAACTTTGGGCAGGAGAAAGTACAGGGCTGGCCTCATGAGTGGGTGACATGGGTGACCATTCAGGGTGTCGCAGTCAGGGGGGCACTATGATCAAGAGGCAAGGAGTGGGGCGGGCCTGGGATGTGAGGCTGCGGAAGTGAGCGGCAGCTGAGGACAGAGGTGCCAAAATACAAGTTCGCCCAGGGCGCCATTTCCCCTCAGGCTGGCCCTGAGGAAGTGGCAACACCACTACCCATAGGAGCAAATATTCATGCCGCAAAAGCTGCAGTGTTGTATGTTCAGATTTTGGCCAGCACCAATCCCAAACCCTCCTTTCTTCCCTCCAACACATCAGGGCAGATGACTCTTGCCAGACGCCCGAATAAATTCTCTATGAGGCTGTGCACAAGAGTCACTGGCAGGTCAGGGGCCATATCAGCAAACATATGGATTGCCTGTTTGTTTCCTTGGGCATACCCACTCCGTGAGTAGAGCTGCCATTGTTTTAAATTGGAGCTCCACGCTCATTAAATGACAAATGATCTTCAGCTGCATTTATAAGCTTTGTAAATGAAGTGCCATAAACTACGCTTGAGCCACACTCAAAACTCCTGCTGAAGTCAATCGGAGTTTAGCACAGAGGTAAAGAGATCTGATTCTGCCATCCTTACTCAGGCAAAACTCCCATGGAAGGATTGTGAGACTGGGCTCCCAAGACTGAAATGGAAATAGTGCTCCTTCTCAGACAGGTCCCAGGGATGAAATACCTGCCCCATTGAAGTTACTGAAAAAACACTGACTTCAGTTGGGCCAGCATTTCATTCTGCCAGTAGTTTAATTTTCTTGCTTATTCCCTTCACAGTTTTTGAAAAGTGCAAGGCCTTGTCAGAATTCTCTCATTTCCTCTGGTTGGCGTGGGCAATAAGAAACTTGGTGGCACAGCTGCATGCTATTACTCATGCCTGTCACATTGACAGCATGACTGCTTCCCTTAACTTCAGAGAGAGAGAGAGAGAGAGAATTAAAGGCTGATGACAATCGCGGCACAATCATCCAATTAATTTGTACATTTCATTTTTCAATCTCCTTCTGCTTATTGGCAAAATAAACACAAAAGATCATTAATGACGCTTCTCCTAATGATACACAATCTATTATTCACTATATAAAGGAGATTTAAAAGGACTGTATTTGTCTAAATTCACACACCAGTGCTAAAAATAGCTTTTTAAGGTAATAATTCCTGATCAACCTCTAATGAAAGGGCATGTATAGACTCTAAAGGGAACTTTCTCCCCACATTTGAAACAAATGGGAGTCATTCAAGAGCAATATAAGCTATAGGTAGGATTCATAACATTCAACAAAATTTGTGGGCAGAGGCCAAGTTTAGCTCCATGCAGAAAGGTGAAGAGCCAGATTAGATGTGTGCCACCTGAATTCTGGAGGCACACAGGGAATGGAGCAGTCTCCAAAATAAGTTAGGGTTGCGCTAACTTTTTGCTGTGTTGCTGTGTTGCAACGGCTCCCTTAGATTGCAAATGCCTCCCAGCTGGAGGACTGTTTTGTGTTACTGTATATTCACAGAGGTACAGCCACATCATAGGACCCGAATTCTGTGCTGCTTTACACCCTATTGAACCCCATTGATCTCACAGTAGGCAGCACTGAATTTGGTTTACTGGGCGGTACTGCCGTTGATGTGATTTCAAAGTGTGTTGGTTCAGACCTGCAGGAATAGCATAGACATTGCAGGTCAGGCTTGAGAGGCGTGCAGCGGAGTTTGCAATGCTTCTGTCTCCCTCTGTAGCCTGTTTATATAAGCCCCAAAATTAAAAGCAAACTTTGAATGTTAAAATGCAGTGAAATATCCTCACTTTCAATCTCAGCCTGCAACTGTCACATTGGCAGCATTCTCATCAAAATTCCCATAGGTGGGCCCAAAGTATGGGCACATTGTGCGACCAGTAAATCAGAATTGTTTCTTGAGCTACAAATAACTGGATACTCAAGACAGCTGTATTAAATATGAGGCTATCTAATTCCCCAAAGCAAATTTCTGGGATTCATTGCAGGAGTCTGTCTGCTCCCAGAATAGTGTACCAGAATACTCCCATTCTTAGACACGACCACAAAAAACGCAGCTATGCAGCCTTTCCCCATTTAACAGAAATTTCTTTGCTTTGAAGACCTCCTACATCTGCCATCCTTTAATGATGGAACGTAAAACCTTTAACTGAGTTTCCCTAATTGGATTTCAAGCTTCTTCCAAGTTGCTCCCATATACTCCATCTTCTAAAATAACCGCCACATGTTCTCCCATTCCAATAGTCCTTTAATTTTAGAAAATGCTGATATGAGCTAAATTCTGCTTTCAAAAACTTGTGTGTCAATCTTGCTGACTTAAGTGGTCTTTGTGCACAAGTATCTGAGGATAGAATTTGGCGCTTAATCTTTTAGAAATCCTATGTGGGATTTATAAAAACATAGTGTTACAAGAATACTTTATTTCTGTATTTATGCAAAGAGTTAATAGATGAAGTGGCACTAGATGGAGCTCAAGAATATGTAGCATTGCTCATGAATTTGATAGGTGCAATAAAACTTGGTGTTGTGAACTGCAAAAACCTTCCTCTGTGTAACTTTCTGCGCAGAACTCATAACAAACTTGTATCTTCTTAAGCTCAGTGACAACACAGCTCAATGCAAGCACAGAATCTGTGCATTTCCAAGATTTTTTTCTCTCTCCTTTCCCTGAAGACTATCAGGTATGCAAGCTGTAGTTCATTAACAACAATTGAAATAACTCCTTAATTTCCCAGCTGCTTTACCCATTATCTATAACATTTTAGACAATGAAACAATAATATAGTACAAAAAACAATTTGGAATGATGTCCTTAGGTAATAAATGCACTGAAAGGGTTACAAATGGAATGAGAAGGGGGAAGCATGAGTATGATTCAAGACCTCCTAGCCTATAATTCTGAAAGCTTTAGCTTTGCCAGTTGGACAATATCTTTTACTTGCCCTTTAGATGTAAAATATCTTCTTCCCCCACATAATTTCTATGAAACACTGGTATATCTGTGGGCACAGAAACTGCTCTAATTCTGATGTATTATTTGTATTGCAGGCACACTTAGAGGATCAAATCAGGATTCCAAAACTCAATGGGACTTTTGCCTGAGTAAGAATTAAGAAAAGACTCCAAGATATGGCCTACTGGGGAGATAAGGGCGTGGACATCCTTAGCAATACTGCATCACTGTTATATAAGAGAACATAACTTATATGCACATTGAGGTTCTCAGCCTTACCTTAGAGTCCACAGGACCTTCAGGGAAGAGGCCATGCCCCCTTCTCTGCAGGCTGGGTGTGTTGTGTCTTTTGCTCTTAGTCTTTACACAAAACAAGAAAGTGAAGAAGCCACATAGTCAGAGCTGGTTGGCAGATAATTATGTTTGCTAATTGCACACAAACATGCAAGGCCAAGCTATACACATGCTGCTGCTCTGATCAGTTCCTGGCATCTGCGAAAAGAGAAGATGTTGGGTGCCATTAAAGGGCTCACAACTATTTATAGACAATGGGATGTTTTTCACTGCAGTGAAAATCTTCAGAGAACTACACATACTTGCTGGGTTCTCTGCATTGTCCCTTCTACTAGTATAGGTGCACTAGTCATCAGTTTGTCAATACATTATTCATAGTGATGGATTAGAAATGAGATACAGATGTGGATTTAGATAATCTCAGTTCTTTGTGTGAGATTAAGTTTCACATGGAGGTGCCACAGTGTCTTACAAATATAGATGAAAAGAAAAAATAAATTATCCTTCTGTTGGGAATTTATCATCATGTCACCTCTTCCCTTGCCCCCATCCCACTTCTAAGTAACTGAGAAAGCAGTTGTTGACATATCAGTATGTTCAGAAAATGTCAGGCACTAATTGTCATTCATGTGCTGAATCAATAATGGAGCTTTGACATACCAGTACAATAGATTGACTTCTTGTGCTATAATCACATTGTCATTTCTATTTTATGCAACTTAGTTCACAGTTGTTAAAACAGACACAGTTTTGTACCTCACATTAAGATTAGTCAGGATGATGTTAAAACTGACCTCCCACTGGAGTGTCAGCAATATTTTCAAATTTAAAATTTGCGCTGTTGAAGCAATAATAAAATATACTGCCAATATGATCACCAAGGACAAATGTATTAAGAGATTTAAAGTGGCATAGCTAGCTAGCACCACAAAGTTTGTATTGATTAGAGATGGCTGAAAAAAAGGGGCACTTTTTTTGTGCAAGTTCCACATTTTACAAATTCAAGATTTGGAATTTAATTTTTCTTTTAACAAAATTTGGAAAAGTGACCCTTTTTCTGAAATTTCAAAATTTGAAATTTTCCAAAATAGCTCTACGTTCGACATCAGACAGTCTGGCTTAAGTACTTTAGCTCTTTCTGAACATTGGTACATAGTAAGTAAAACAGACAAATAAGCTGTATAAGCTTATGTGAACAAAATAAAAGTGCTTGAAGAAAAACATGTGAGTAGCCACGAGACTGGCATTTGGATATGGCAAGCACAGACTGACAGACTGGTGACGAAAGAGAGCCCAGTCCAATTCCCACTGAAGTTAATAAGAATCTTTCAACTGGCTTCAGCTGGAGTTAGATGGGGTACTAAATACCATCTCACAGCTTTTTAGCAGCCCCATACTAGCCTGAAAGTACTAGGGTGATTGTTTGGGTACAGTGAAGAGATGAAAGGAAAAAATTAGGGCTGTCAATTAATCGCAGTTAACGCATGCGATTAACTCCAAAAAATTAAAATTAATTGCGATTGAAAAAATTAATCACAATTAATCTCAGTTTTAATTGGATAATTAAACTACAGAATACCAACAGAAATTTATTAAATATTTTGGGATGTTTTCTACATTTTCTAATATATTGATTTAAATTACAACACTGAATACAAAGTGTACAGTGCTCACTTTATATTATTTTTATTACAAATATCTGCACTGTAAAAATGATAAACGAAAGAAATTGTATTTTTTAATTCACCTCATACAAGTACGATAATGGAATCTCTTTATCATGAAAGTGCAACTTACAAATGTAGGGTGTTTTGTTATATAATTACACTCAAAAACAAAATAAATGTAAAATTTTAGAGCCTATAAGTTCCACTTCATATTCACCGAATCGCTAAAACAAACACGTTTGTTTACATTTGCAAGAGATAATGCTGCCCGCTTATTTACAATGTCACCTGAAAGTTTGAACAGACATTCGAATGGCACTTTTGTAGCCAGCATTGCAAGGTATTTACGTGCTAGATATGTTAAACATTCGTATGCCTCTTCATGCTTCGGCCACCATTCAGGAAGATATGCTTCCATGCTGATGACGCTCATTAAAAAAAAAAAAAAAAAAGTTAATTAATTTTTGACTGAATTCTTTGGTGTTTACAACAGGCATTTACATAGCACTTTTGTAGCCTGTACTGCAAGGTATTGATGTACCAGATATGATAAACATTCCTATGCCCCTTCATGCTTCAGCCACCATTCCAGAGGACATGCTTCCATGCTGCTGATGCTTGCTAAAAACATAATGCGTTAATTAAATTTGTCACTGAATTCCTTGGGGGGAGAATTGTATGTCTCCTGCTCTGTTTTACCCGCATTCTGCCACATATTTCATATAATAGCAGTCTCAGATGATGATCCAGCACATGTTGTTTATTTTAAGAACACTTGCACTGCAGATTTCACAAGTCGCAAAGAAGGTAACAAAGTGAAATTTCTAAAGATAGCTACAGCACTCAACCCAAGGTTTAACAATCTGAAGTGCCTTCCAAAATCTGAGAGGGACAAGGTGTGAAGCATGTTTTCAGAAATCTTAGAAGAGCAGCACTCTGACGCAGAAACTATGGAACCCAAACTACTAAAAAAGAAAATCAGCCTTCTGCTGGTGGCATCTGACACAGATAATGAAAATGAACATGCATCGGTCCACACTGCTTTGGATTGTTATCAAGCATAACCTGCCATCAGCATGGACATATGTCCTCTGGAATGGTGGTTGAAGATGAAGGGACATATGAATCTTTAGTGCATCTGGCAGGTGAATATCTTGCAACACTAGCTACAACAGTGCCATGCGAACATCTGTTCTCACTTTCAAGTGACATTGTAAACAAGAAGCGGGCAGCATTATCTCCTGCAAATGTAAACAAACTTGTTTGTCTGAGTGACTGGCTGAACAAGAAGTAGAACTGAATGGACTTGTAGAGTCTAAAGTTTTACATTGTTTTATTTTTAATGCAGGGTTTTTTTTATACATATAATACTGACGGATCCTCGTTGAACCTGGACCTCAGGGCATGAGCCTCTACTGCATGAGCTGAAAGCCAATTAGATGTTAGCTAAGGCTGCAGAGCAGACTCATAATCTCTCTCTCCTTAAATAGTCTCAATGCCACTAGATAGGACAGAACACCACACCCAGAAGGTGTGTGGATTACATACATGATTATACATTTGTATGTTCAACATTCCGGATAAAGAGATTGCATTACTGTACTTCTATGAGGTGAATTGAAAAATACTAATTCTTTTGATTTTTGCAGCACAAATATTTGTAACAAAAATAAATATAAAGTGAGCACTGTACATTTTGTGTTCGGTATGGTAATTGAGATCAATGTATTTTAAAATGTAGAAAGCATTCAAAAATATTTAAATAAATGGTATTCTATTATTGTTTAACAGTGATTAATTGCACGAATATTTGTGATACATTTTTTTAATTGCTTGACAGCCCTAAAATAAAATAAAATAAAATAAAAGAATGGAGAGATCTGTGCAGATCCTCCCCAGCGCCTTTTGAAACAACAGCATTTTAGACAAAGGTTCCAGGAGAAAAGCAAATTAACAACCACCCAGGTTTACCTGCTATTTGTTTAGAATTCCAAAAAGTAAAAGTAGTCAGTGGTGAAGTATGTTCTATTAAATCACCAGCTAGTAAGTGTTTATACCCTTGAGCCCCAAATGATCCCATGTTTTTCCCATCAGACACAGAAAGTATATGGAAACATCGTAAAAACATAGTGTTGGCATTTTGTACATGTGTGTTTTTTAAAATAAAGCAGGTTACTCTCTTCTCGATATGTACTGTTGGACAACTACCTACTCCTGGCCTTCTCTCCTTACCTCTTCCACGTGTGAGGTGACCCGCCAGGTGCCCTCCTCTATGGCAATAGGCCTGCCGTGTGGTGACCTGCTGGTTGAGCCTGTAGAGAATGAGTTAATGGTTTCAGTCACAGTACACAGATGTCTATGTTACAAGTAGCCCAACCTGATCTCTCAGCCAAAAGGCCAAGGAAGGAATGGCCTCCCAGAACAGACATATAGCACGTAGCTCATTTCCCAAGCTTTTTGTAAATCATTTGTATTTGTTGGAACTTCATTATACACCTTCAGAACGTTTCAGTTGCCTTTGGAACTGAACGGCTTTGTCCATGTATACACTCTATAGTCTAGGTATATAGGAAATAGCATGGCAATGTTATCTACTTATCAGTGGCAGCTATATTATTATTAAATTGAATTGCAGGAATGCCTAGAGATCAGGACCCCGTTGTGCTAAGCATTCTACAAACACTTAACAGAAAGATGGTCTCTGCCCAATAGAGTTTATGACCTATAAAGTTTTTATAGGTGACAACGTCTTGAGATCTTGGTTAAGAATAGTAGTATCTCAATCCTGCTCCCACTGAAACTTAAAGGCAAAATCCTCATTCATTTTGATGAGACCAGGAGAAGAAGCCAGGCATATGTTTTTATTGAACATCCTCATACACTGAATACTAATACTATATACTAATGATAATACTAGACAGATGTAGCCTCCTCATTCACTGGGTTGCACTACACTAAATTGCTGCGGTGGCATCGACTACCCACAGCAGCACAGTCTGCCCTAGCACTGCAACTCTAATTCCCGCCCCAGCCTGCCCTGCACTCAGCCCACAATGGCAGCTGCTGTTCCATGGGGTTGGGCCCAGCTGCCCATTCTAGGAATTGTGACCTGACACATGGGGTCACAATGCCACTCACTCAAATTCAACCCAGCCCCACCATCACAGAATTATAGAAATGTAGGGCTGGATGGGACCTTGAGAAGTCATCGAGTGCAGCCCCCTGCACTGAGGCAGGACCAAGTAAACCTTGACCACCCCTGACAGACCTGAGATAGGGGCCCTGTTCAAGTGCTCGCAGTGCCCACTGGTTAATCCAGCCTGATTTCTATGTGTGCAGTTACACCCATGGATCCTGGCTAAAGCTGCATACATATTTATGATTTTTAAACAGATGTCTTCAGTTTATTAGGATGTGGGTACTCAGAGACGACTGTAGAAGGTTATCTAGCTGCAACAAAAGCCACATGACATTTCTTAGAGGAAAACCGAGTTTAGGAATTATTCATAGCCTTACATACACTCCTGTGAACAGCCAAGCTGACTTGGCAGACTGAAGCTAATTGGGTTTATGGTAGAATGAAGCTCTGACTGACGTGCCTAGTTTTTAAAAAAATGAGTTTATATATATATATACACACACAAACATACACACACACTCACCAGATAATATTACTCATAAGCATGTACAACAACCACCCCATAGAGTACAAAAGCACACGTATAGGGTTTTGCTAGTGTTTTTACAAACCAGAGCCCTGCAACTATTTTGACTGAATAATTTCTAAATGTTTGATGTAGTGCATTGTGATCCATAATTTAGCTGTTGCAGAAAGGCTGCGTGTGGCTGACATTTCAGTTTGCTTTTGTAATTCATGAAGCCCTTGCAGGTCCCAGGTGGTGGAACCCTACACAGACAAGGGTGGCCAAAGTCTCGAGAGTTAATGCACAAGTTACAAAAACCTGGAGAATGGAAATTAACATTGCCTCAGGTTTACAAACTAAATTATCCAAATTCTACTCCGGTGATTTATGAAAATAAAAGAGACTTATTTAGCAAGCTCAGTAAGCAGTAGATGTTTCCATTTTTGCACATTAACAGCAACAAGGAAAGGGCATGGGATTCTTCTTCGGCTGGGCTATGTTTCCACTTTGCGGCTATAGTTTAAAGAAGAAATGTTCCAGTGTGTTATGGGGCTGTGTGTTGTACAGCAAATTTGCTACTCAGGTGGACATACAAACATTTTCTTCAGTGTTTACCCCCACTGGTTTGGATGTCCATCCCATCAAGTGGAGTTTCACTTATGGCAAAGACCTAGAGAAGCAGAAATGTTTAATAGGGTTCTATGGAAATGACTTTAAAAACCTATGCCTTTTAACAGAACATGGGATCTGTGCTATAGACCTGTTCAGGACAGCACTTAAGCACATGCTCAAAAGTCAAGCATATGCTTAAGTGATTTTCTGAATCAATGCCTATAGGTTTTTAAACCCATTCTCTAGAATTCTATGCAAGGCTGTAATTCTCTATTAAATTCTGTAGAAAGATCCAAAACATCTATGCAACAGTTATTTTCTATAAGGAAATGTAGGGAAGATGGGGGGAAAGAAAAACATGATAAAAGGGAATGTGAGCTTGACAGAGGACAGGAATAGGAAGAGGGGGAGGAGAGTATGAGTGGGAGATGGAAAATATATGGGTGAGAGAGGAATGGGAATGGGTAAAAGGAAAAGAACAGAAAAGGAAAATAAGCGCAATGGATCCCATAAGAACATAAGAATGGCTATATTGGGTCAGAGCAAAGGTCCATCTAGCCCAATATCCTGTCTACTGACAGTGGCCAATGCCAGGTGCCCCAGAGGGAATGATCAGAACAGATAATCCTCAGGTGATCCATCCCCTGTCGCCCATTCCCAGCTTCTGGCAAACAGAGGTGAGAGACACCATCCCTGCCCATCCTTGCTAATAGGCATTGATAACTATCCCAGACAGGAAGAAAGCAAGGGTACAGGGGACAGGGCACAACAAAGCAATCAGGGATGGGAAATAGGATAGGTTGTGATTTAAGACAAAAATGTCAAGTGAGTTCATTTCATATGATTCATGGTCTCATATTTTATAGCATTCCCATAGGAAACAGATTTTTTAAAATGAAACAATGATGATGAATTGACTTTGAAGCCATGTCAGGGAACCATCCAGGAATTGTTCTGCCATGGAAGGAGTTGGAATTGAAATACAGCCACTTTGAGGGTGTAAACTGGTGATAGCAAAATCAGGCTTGGAGAATCAAAGAGAGAGGGAAACACTGAAGTGGAGTACCCAGTGGCAGGATCAGCCTTCAGTTATGTGGTGAGGAGACATGCTGCACTTGGATTTCCCTATTGGGTTCCTTTCCTTATTTGTCTGGTGAGTTTAAAAAAATCTTCCCCTATTAAAAAATCCAATCTTCAAAGCCCATCATCTACCCTTCTGCCAATTTTATCAATCAGTAAACACTTATCTAGTCCGTTGCATGTGATCATCCTGGAAAGACACAAAAACTCATCTTCCTAATTGATTCTCATATGGTTCATTGTAGGAAAATGCCTAATTAAGAGAGAAGATGACGTTTTTGAAAGTAAACCTTATGAGACTCACTGCTAAACAAAACCTAGTGATGCAAAGGAGGGAGATAGGCATGAGGTACACATCACAAGAGATGGACAAGCACACACAGGAGAAGAACTTTGAATGGAAACTGACGCCTATAAGCATCTTGAATTACGGTGACCAGACAGCAAATGTGAAAAATTGGGACGAGGGTGGGGGGTGATAGGAGCCTATATAAGAAAAAGACCCAAAAATCAGGACTGTCCCTATAAAATCAGGACATCTGGTCACCCAATCTTGAATTAGAAGAAATTTAGACTTTAAAACTACACATTTTATGCATCATAGGTTTGCTGCCTGACAGCAGGTTTCCCCGAGAGAGGTTGAAGAAAGATCCTTGCAATGCTCCCCACAATGCAGTGTCAGATCAAAAAATCTGCTAGACAGTGATTGCAGATCAGAGATGCTCAGAACTATTAAACCTAGCAATTTGCCACTATCCAGATGCAAATCAGGATACCTCACTACATATGCATTAATGAATGAATGAATTCATTCATTAACAAATTCCTTGTAATTAAATACAAAACAGCATGTGAAAAGACTCTTTCACAATTACATAAAGTATTCTGCCTAACAACAATTATAAAAAGGCCCCAGCCGCCCTACATCAGCTAGTTTATACCCAAAACACTCTCAGATAACTATGTCATCAAGTGAACTAATGAACTAACATCATAACTTTGGGGACATCACTATAAGAAATCGTAGAAACCAGTTGCAATGCTGCCCAAATTCCCATTGCCACAAAACAACAGACTAGGAGTCAAAGCCAGGGGTATAAGATTAAGGCCCTGATCCACTTAAGCACATGCTTAACTTTAAGCCTGAGAGTGGTCCCATGGAAGCTAATATGTCGGACTAGGCCATAACCAAACTCCCCCAAATGGCTGAAAAATGACTGCTTTTGGTTCAGTTCAAGGGATGGGAAAATGTTCGTCTGGTTTTTACTCAAATTGTTTGCCTTTGCATAAATAATTTATCATAATCTTTGAATTTAATAAGTCCTGTTTTGATAAATCCATAGTCCTTTTATGCCTATTTTGTATGACACTGCGCACACTAATTACCCTCAATATGTGATAAAATAAATAAGAAGAAGAAGAAGAAGAAGATAGGCGCTAATATGCCTTTCCTATTGAGTTTAACTGACAGTGAAATCCTTTCCATAGAATTTTTAAACTGACCTATGTAATCACATAGGATGGGTTAAAAATTTTACAGAAAGGATCTAAATTCAGTGGACCAACTTCTCTAGTGGTGTAAATTAACACAGCTCCATTGATTTCACTGGAGCTGTGTCACTTTACATCAGCAGCGAATTTGGCCTGACAGGCTTTTACAGTGATTTTTATTAATAAGATAACGCTCATGCTCAATGTTAGGCATGCATAGAAGCATCTTGCTTGCAGAACTGGGTCTAAATGTCCATTCCAGATGGGGGTGAAAATAAAATCCATGTTTAAGGAAATCTACCAATGCTCTGCTATCTGTAACTGGGCAGTTGAGTTACCTATGTAAAGAAAAAGATTCCTATCACCAGAACAGCACAATAATATTTTGATACATATTCTAAGCACAGTACACACCAATGGGGCTTTTACAGAGAGTTTAGTGATAGAATTTCATTCTAACAACGGATGTTGCTGTGGCAATTGGAAATCATTTGGCTAGCACTAAAAATAAAATAAAAAAATAGATTTTATTACAAAAAGCATAAAATGCCTGACTGGTGCTGGTAATCTAAATTTGGAATGTTCCGTTAATTTGATTGGATGTTATGAGTGAGGGGATGATTTGAAAATACGAGCCATTTTTCTCCCTGGAAAAGTGGATAACTGAGTCTATTAATCTGACAATACGTTTAAACTGAGTTATTGTGACAAGGGACTTCTATTATCCATTTCATCTTGTTGCAAACTGTCAGAATAAATCTCAGGGGGTTAGGGACAAAAGCTGCCTTCCTTTGTTTGCAGTTTTTATATGCCACAACAGTTTAGATTTGGTTCACTTTAACTCATGATGCTATACGAATGTACAAGATGGAGAAAAGTTTTCAGTTATGGGAGAGTTTGCACTGAATAGTTCTAAGATATTTTTTATTATTTATTTGTATTAGGGGTGCACTTACCAGGTACATATATAATACCCAACTTCTAAGTGACAGTTCCTGCTCTGAAGAGCTTACAATTTAATTACACAAGATAGACAAAGGGTGGGAGATAGGTAACACAGGTCCACCTAACTGGCTGTCCAAGATCACATAGGAAGTCCAAGGCAGAGCCAAGAATTTAAGCCCATCTTGATGTCTTAACCATAACAACATCCTTTCTCTTTCTGGCCTTAATTTACTACATTTCTGTTCAGACAAGACAGTAGAGTAGTGCAGCTTTCAGAAAACACACTTTTTCATTTTGAGATGATTTATTAATTGGTTCCATGGGGAGAAAAAAAGAAGCTACAGCTGACATGCAGGCATTTTTTCTAACAAATAGTAATTGAAATTACAGTCTGGCTAAACCAATAATAAAGGTTCAAATTTTGTCCTCCTTACTCATTTTGAGGAATACCTTACTCCTTGAATTCCCACAGAAATCAGTGGGGCTACTTGCAGAGCAAGATACTGCTTCAAGATTTTATTAAAACAGGAGCTGAAAATGAGTCTCCTAAATCCATCTGAAGGCACTTGCCTGATTTTCAGAGATGAGCTCTCCGTGAAATCAACAAGAAACAGAGAAATAAACAAAACATCCAAACAAAGGACCAAATTTTGGCCTCAGTTCCGTGAACAGGGCTCCCGGTAAAGTCCGCTAACTAGAATAATGCAATGTTTAATGGGAAACTATCAAAATACCCTTAGTACAGTACACCCACACACAGAGCCCAATCTCTAAGTGCTACTCTAATATAGAGGGTCATAGAATCATAGGGTTAGAAGGGACCTTAGGAGGTCATCTAGTCCAACCCCCTGCTCAAAGCAGAACCAATTCCCAGCTTTTTACCCCAGTTCCCCAAATGGCCCCCTCAGGGACTGAACTCACAACCCTGGGTTTAGCAGGCCAATGCTATATGTATGTATGTGTGCGCACACACATCAAATATCTTGAAAGAGAAATCTCAGAAGTATTTAGAGCAGAGGTGGGCAAACTATGGCCCTCGGGCCACATCCGGCTTGCCCGGCCCCTGAGCTCCTGGCCCGGGAGGCTAGCCTCTGGCCCCTCCCCCACAGCCTCAGCTCACTGCGCCCCTGGCGCAATGCTCTGGGTGGCCAGGCTGCGAGCTCTTGCCGGGCAGCGCAGCTGTAAAGCTGTGGCCTGACCAGGTGCTCTGTGCTGCGTGGTGGCGTGGCTGGCTCCAGCCAGGAGACACGGCTGCCTGTCCTGGTGCTCCAGACAGCATGGTAAGGGGACAGGGAGCAGGGGGGGTTGGATAGAGGGCAGGAGAGTTCGGAGTGGTGGTCAGGGGGCAGGGGTGTGGACAGGGGTCAGGGCAGTCAGAGGGTGGGGAACAGGGGGGTTGAATCAGTTCAGGGATTCTGGGGGGCAGTCAGGAATGAAAGGAGGGGTTGGATAGGGTGATGGGGGGCAGTCAGGGGCAGGGAATCCAGGGGCGGTCAGAGGACAGAGAGCAGGGGGAGTGAATGGGACAGGAGTCCCGGGGGGGCCATCAGAGGACAGGGAACAGGGAGGTTGGATGGGGCAGGAGTCCCAGGGGGGCCATTGGGGGCAAGAAGCTGGGAGGGTCAGATGGGGGCAGGGGCCGGGCCACGCCTGGCTGTTTGGGGAGGCACGGCCTCCCTTAAAGGCCCTCTATACAATTTTGGAAACCTGATGTGGCCCTCGGGCCGAAAAATTTTCCCACCCCTGATTTAGCACGAACTCCCTCATAACTGAAAATGTTTTTGTTCTCCTAGGCTTGCTGCAAAACTCCATTTTGAGAATCTGCAAATTAGTTCTCAAAGGGAGAACACCGGATGCACTGAGCTAGATTCTCAGTCCTGCTATGACAGCTGCTCCTTGCTCTGGCGGCACTCAGCTCTTCTAAAGCTAGTTCACCCATATCCCCATGCATGATAGAACCACCCTAGCAATTCCTAGGGTGTCCTTCCAGTTCTTGACACAGGCAGCATGGGTGGAACATCCTAGCGATCTAGCAAACAGAGCCCAGCATTGTGAGATATAAATGAATATGTTCACCAAAAAGTGCAGTTTGGGGGCCACTGAATCTATTTGAAAATTTGGGTCAAATTCAGAGTATAGTTTTGGCTAAAAATAAATTGGTGAAAAAGATCAAAATAATCTCAACATGTTTTGACTTATTTTGAAATGTTTTCATTTAGAAAATTGCCATTAAAAGAAAAACTCAAAAAAGAGTTTATAACCTCAAAATGTGAGGAACCGTGTTTCAGATTGAATGAACTTTTAGTTTGACCCATGACAAGCATTCCTGGCTCCGGGAATGGCCCCCTTTTGGCCACCAGCAGTTTGCTGCAGCCTTTAGGCTGCTTGAACCTAAACCAGTGAATAGTTTAGTGCTCAGTGGGCAAAAAGATAGCACTAATGGCTTCTTTATAGCTCCAGCGATGTGCTACGCTGAATGCTCTGTGGCAACATCTCCACCAGAGGTACAACAGAGGAAGCTGAGGGCAGACAACAGTCACGTGTTTTTATCAAACTGTCTCGTCCATGTATAGAAAACATGATGGGGGTAAAAGCAACTGAGTCCTATCTTCACTACAGTTTCTACAGTTGCCACCACCGGTGTAGCTACATCTGGTGAAATATGGTTATGATATTTGTAGTGGCGATATACTTTAAGGGCTAGATACTGCCATCTATACTCATTTAAAAACAGTACTTGGCACCAGAAGTGGTCCTACTGATTTCAACATGATTGCTCGCAGAGGAAGGTGCTACTAAGTGTGAATAAAGGTGGCAGAATTTGGCCCAAAGTATGTCGCCTCAGAGCTACTGCAACAGTAAGCAATTTTTATGCAGGTTCTGGTTTGCATTTTCAGTATCCTCCTCATATGAGCCATAAACCCAATGTTCCTTCTGCTTAGGACTTATAAATGTTCCAGCCAGCACTCCCATGGGATTGTGCTCAATTTGGGAAGCCCACGTAGGGTTTAGGCTTGCAGTCTGCACATGTAAAACACCCATTGAATTCAAGCAAATCTTCTTTATTAAAAAAAAAAAAAAAAGTAGCTGACAGCTTGCAAAGCCCCATGAGCCTGCTTAGAGAGCTTGTTTTTCACCAAATCCAAAGGACTGTATTACTTGAGCCAGCCCTCACTGATCCCCTACTAAATTGACACTTTGAAGGTTGCGTCTTGTGGTAATGACACTTTCACCCCCACCAGGCACTCAGTTGTCAATTACTAACCTCAAGCTCATTTCAAAGGCTTTGTAGAAAATCCAAGGAATGGCAGATATAATGGACTGCAAACCCACTTGTTTCCATTATTTACCAATAAATATTAATGTTTAACAGTGAGCCAGAATGGTTTAAAAGAAATTCTAAAAACTGATAGATCTTCACCAAAACACATGCATATGCTTAGAAGACTGAGTGCATTAGTGTAATATGAAAAAAAACAAGCTTTAGGATGGTAGATAAAGCATACATTTAAATAAAAGAGGGGCAGAGTCTTAACAACTATTGTTTGAAGTAGGTTAGCCAGGTCTAGGATGCAGTATTTGTGAAATATTGAGAAAGAGGAAGGTAGCAGAAGAAAGATATCTGTGGCCATTGTAAAATCTTCTGCATAATGTTATCTTCCAGTAGGGAATAAGCATCAAAGAAGACTCCAGTAGGAAATAAAAACTATGAATTAATTTTAATTCTACCATCTCTGTACAGTTCTTGTGAACCAGTGAAAACTCTAATCCATGACTATCCCTAAAGTCATCATTTGGTCTCGATGGGTGGTTAGGACACTAAATACAAAACATTACAACTTCACAGCCCCACTCTTCTCTTTGATCAACTTGGGATCTGAGCAATATGCTCTATGCTTTCCTGCCACTGCAGAGTATTCATTAGTTTTAATTTTTTTTTTTTTAAGTTTTAAAGGGAACCATTAAAAATTAATCATGAATGGAAGGAAAGGCAGCATATGTGACAAAAAGAACAAAACATTTTAAGATATACATGCTTTTAGTTTATTCTCAAAATAGGATTAAAGTAACATGGCAACTGTCGTAAAGTAACATTTACTATAAAAACCATGGAGATTCATTGCAAAGCTCAGCTAAGCTGTTACATGTAAGAAGTTCCATTTACTTTCACTCATTCAGCTTTTTGCCATCATACCAAATTTTTGTCCATTTCTATGGGCCAGGCCCTGATCCAGCTGAGCACTTAAACAGGTGCTTTATTTTAAGCAGGTGTGTAATTTGACTTCAATTGGATTACTCATGTGGTTAAATTCACACACATGCTTAAGTGGTTGGCTGGAACAAGTCCCAAATCCTGCAGTCCATACTCAGGCAACAGGCCGATTGAATGGCAATGGGAGTTTTGCTTAAGTAAAAGACAGCAGGATTTTATCCCTTTTGGCCTCGTTGTGCTCTCGTTGTAATTAATGGGACTTCTACCATGGAGTAGGGTCAGGCCTATTATCTCATTATTATACATCACTGAATGAGGGTGAAAATGTAAAGAGACAAAGAGTCTGAAAGGTATGGATCTAACCAGACTGACCATCACAGGAGACGTGTAATACTAGACTGAACTAAGCACTAGAAAATGTACTGTAAGAACAATTCTCCCTAGAAGGGGTTGGGTGTATGATCTAATGGGTATTTTCTGTTTTTACTTGGAGGACTCTATTGTTCTCACATGTAACTTCCATTAACATTTATATTCCTGCCAAATTTCCAGATGCGAGAGGAACTTTGCCACCATGCTCCTTGTTAGATGGCTTAAAAATAAATAAATAAATAAATAAATAAATAAATAAAAGAATAAATAGATATTCGGCAGCTCTCCATTTTGCCTATTTAGAATAATCATTCGACTCCCCTCTGTGTCGGCTATGGCACTTCTTTTCCTCCACTATTTGCTTTTACCAAAATGTCCAAGTTCAAGGGCTGGCCAGGCACTCTTACTCAGAGGAATGGTCCTTATGGCACATGATATAGGCAAAACTTAAGCCTTCTTTTGTGCACTTGATTGACAAGGCCTTGTGTAGATAGGGTGACCAGATAGCAAGTGTGAAAAATCAGGACAGGGCGTAATAGAAGCCTATATAAGAAAAAGCCCCAAATATTGGCACTTTTCCTATAAAAATCAGGATGTCTGATCACCCTATGCGTGAATCATCTGCAAAGGGGCAAATTTCACACTATATAAAGTAGTCCCATTGTCTTCAAGAGATCTGTATGCAAGTAAGGACTATTCAACTGAGTGAAGATTTTCAGGATCAGACCTTTGGTGTGGCTTCAGCATCTCAGATCTGATTTCAAAGTTGAATGTTTATCATAACTAAAGGGAAACTGGATTTAAAGCCAATATCATTTTTAACTTGTATTCACTGATTAAGCCTATCATATGGCTGGGGAGAAACATCAGAAAAAGCAAAGATTTGCAGGAGTGAAATCTTTCCAAGAAGGCACTAATATTATAAAGTGTACCTAGTAAAATCTGGAAATCATAAAACTTTAATATAAATTTTATAGCTTTTTTACTGTATGTCTTGAGGACTATGACATGGCATACACTGTAATTATGTGAAGAGAGGAAGTAGAGATAGCTCTGTATCCTCTACAGCCTTGTTAGCGGAGATCATATTAATTAAACTGGGTAGTACAAAGCAAACTGGGGCTTCTCCAAATTTGTGATCAAAACTATAACAAATCAGTGGCAATTTGGCCCCTGAAATCAATATGGATTATACATGTTCATGCTTGATTATAATCTAATTATTAAATAACACTTAAGGCCTGATTCAAAAGTCCATTAAAGTCAGTGGAAAGATTCCCCTTGACTTCAAAGGGCTTTGGCTTAGCTCCCTAATGCATTTTTACTATAGTGAGGGATGAATGGGTTAAATGTCCTAAACTAAGCCATCCAGAACTCTTCCAGGTTACAGAAATGAAAATATAAATAGGAGCAAAAACTATAGGAAGCAACATTTTAAAATGAAATCCCCTGGAAATGTACAGTGTTGGATTCTTAATTATAATCATTGTTTCTTTGGCATCAACATACTTCGTGCTGTACAATACACAAAAATAAAGGCAGTCTCTGCCACAAAGAGTTTAGGGTGAGATCTTAATGCTAATTATTTGTCTAACTCTGTTCTTAGTGAAAGAACTCATGGGAGTTAAGAACATAAGAACAGCCATACTGGGTCAGACCAATGGTTCATCTAGCCCAGTATCCTCTCTTCTGACAGTGGCCAATGTCAGAGGCTTCATTGGGAATGAACAGACCAGGCAATCATCGAGTGATCCATCCTCTGTCATCACTCCCAGCTTCTAGCAGGCAAAGGCTAGGGAAGCCCAGAGCATGGGATTGTATGCCTGACCATCTTGGCTTATAGCCATTGATGGATCTATCCTCCATGAACTTCTCAAATTCTTTTTTGTACCCCGTTATAGTTTTGGCCTTCACAACATCCCATAGCAATGAGTCCCAGGGGTTGACTGTGCACTGTGTGAAGAAGTACTACTTTTTGTTTGTTTTAAATCTACTGCCTATTCATTTCATTTGGTGACCCCTGGTTCTTGTGCATGTAGAATTAAAGGTGTGGGCATACCATGAATCCTACCGTGGCATTATATTGTTTGTAATATTATCTATCCCTTTCCTAATGGCTCCTAACATTCTGTTAGCTTTTCTGACTGCTGAGTTTTACCTAGTTAATGTCAATGGGAGCAGAGCTAGGTCATCAGTCTGTATTTTTGAAGACCTTACCATAAGGTTTAGGAGCTCCATTTTGCAAACACTCATATCTGTGAGTAACTTTATTTACTGGCAGTAGTCCTGTTGACTCAAAATAGAGTTTAGATTGGCATTTAGGGGATTGTAGAGGCCTTCTGCTAGAGGTATTCACACAGGTGATTGTCACTCAAAATAATAAAGATTTTTTAAAAGAATGAAGTTTAAACTGGGGAAGCTAAAATATTATTAATTCCTGCAGTTAATCTCCCTAAGCTATATCAGTCCTGCTGTAAGCTTATTACAGTGAAGATGAATTTAGCCTATTCACTTTGATAGATAATAAACATCTATGACACATACTGACTTATCACACATTACTATCTGATGTAAATATTCAAACACATCAGCTGAAAGAAATTAAGGGAAGAAAAAGCCATGCAACCAGAGAACAAAGTTTATTTCTGATTTCTGCTGTTAAAGGACAAAACCAAACTCTCTTTACAAATGATCAGTAGAAATTAACAAATGATGAAGTATTGGAAGGTCAAGATTTTTAAATGCCCCAAGAGGTCCCCTTTTCTTCTTCTCCTCACATATTAAATGTCTAATTCAATACTTTGAATTTCAAAATTCAACTCAAAGCAGCATAAACTGACAAACTCTACTGTCAGAGCAAAGCACCAGGAAGTATGTGAGCTGGGCTGCAAGACTTGCCCTCCTCTGGGGAAAGACACTGGCTTTAGAAATGCAAAAATGAGCAGAGCTCAGAATAGGGACAAGGCACGAGCTTCTCGTTTGAAAATTCTAAGCAACACAAGAAATAAAGGTCACTGAGTGCACAGGGAAAAAAATGAACATCTACTCAGCTGGGACTGGAAACAGAATATACGTAATGGGCCTCCAGCTTTAAAACTTAGTATGAAGGCCTCATTTCCAACAGTCAAATATTTATAAAAAAAACTTAGTTTTAGACCTGTTTATAGAAAGCTAGCACTGCCTTAAACTACAGACTATACTGACACCATGAAGTTAATCATTGCAGATTGTTTTAATTTACACTAAGGCCTGTCTACACCTCTTTGGAAGCATTAAGAGCTTTAAAGTGGGTGCAAGTGTAATTTATACCCACTCTATATCCCCATTACACAGACTATGTGGTGCTTATTGTCAATGAGTACTAAGAGAGACAAGGTGGGTGAGCTACATCTTTTATTTGACCAGCTTCCTTTGGTGAGATACAAGTTATTGAAGTTACACAGAACTTTTTATCAGGTCTGCGTAAGCTTGTCTCTCTCACTAACAGAAGTTGGTCCAATAAATTACCTCACCCGTCTTTTCTGTCTAATATCTTGAGACCAACATGGCTACAACAACACTGCATACGAGTTCCAAGGCCTCTAGGCTTTTGAGAAACAGCTATATGCCATCATGTCTGACACTGATAAAAATGACACCAGAATTAAGTGTAGAACGTATACGCTATTCTCTTCTTCCAAAGCAAGCTGATGGTGTTTGAACCCTGGGGTGGGCAAGCATTCAAAGATTTACAATTCCCATTGGCTCTTCCTCATCAACCTCTCCGTGGTGAAGAAGAATTTAAAAAGGTGTAATTTAAAGCTGTCTAAATAACAAGGAATCATTTAACTTAAAAGGCAGGACTAAGGCACTGATATACCAAACCCTTTGTATCTTGGTGAAAGCACCAATTTCCATTGATCTTGTCTTCACTTTATGAGTTGGGAAAAGATGACTAACCTCTTAAGTTTCCTTCTGCTAGATCATGCTTAGATCTGCTATGAAGGCTTCAAACAAAGTGCTAATGGACCTGGAAAACCAGTCCAATAAGCCTCCCACTCCCCCCCAAGAAATCCCTCCCTTGTAGCTGGCCACATTTCCATTTCTCTTCAGCATGACACAATACAATTAAGAACCTATTTCACAAAGAGTGAGACAGTTAATCAGTGTTCCCAGGCTATTCCATACTCGTTTAGAAAAATGTTCTGCTTCTAGCTGGATGACCAGCATAGATGAGGACTTCATGTAAACATTTTGGGCCAGATCCTCAGCTGGTGTAAATCAATATAGTTGGTATAAATCCAGTGACTTCTGTGGTGCTATGATAGTTTACACTAGCTAAGGATCTGATCTGTCATGTGAAGGTTGGCACCTTTAATAGAACATCAGCTTGATTTTACTACACTGCATTCACACTTTTCCAGGACACAGTTTCATCTTAATCAGGTGACTTTGTAGTTCCACCTGCATTTCCTAGTGGTCTGCCTGCTGATTGGATACAACTGGGATGAACTCATCAATCAGCAAAATAGCTTGGATAGCACATTATATCACATCCACAATTAATAGAAACATTTACTTTCACACTGAATGAGTCATCTGTAAAAAATAACACAGTTGTCAGGACTAATTTGATTCAACATACATTGCACTGAATAGATAAATTTATTTAGAAGATTTAAATGAAGGCAAGCCATTATTATATTTATGTAATGCATGTTAAAATAAATCTGTGCAGATAAGTGTGTTATTTTTTGCTTATGACATAGTTGTAGCCATCTTTAGAAAATATTGCCATTTCATTCAAAAGTGATTAATTTATTTCAACAAAGTAACATAAAACATCAGATCCATTTGGGTGTAACCAAAGAATCAGGTTATTTTTAATGATTCTGTATTAGAATTGCACGGGATCCTAAGCTCTGTATTGTAGTCAGACATTACGTGAAATTAGGCACAATAGGGAGAAAGAATCAATCAGTCCTAGCTAAGGAATTGAAATAATAATGACTATTTGACTGGATTGCTTTAGAAAAATTAATAATGACAGAGTTAATTACTAACCTGGGATAGTGGCAGTGCTCATTATTCTCCTCTTATTCTATTGAATATTAAGTATTATGAAGACGTTTGTTGGAAATGCAGGCCTGTCTTCAGGCTTTGAATCGGTGAAGGGATTCCTTCCACAAGTGGGTTGAAAGCGAGGCTTCTTTTTGCACTTAATAGCACAAAATCTTATATCGATTGCAATGTTTAAAATATACCATGCACAAGGTGACAAAGACTACATTGCTGAAGTATGAAAGCAGGCCAGTAGTGTTCTTGCAGCAGTGTGTTAGAGAGGTATTGGGCCAAATCAGCATAGCTCCATTGTCTTCGATTTACATCAGCTGATACTTTCTCTCTGTAGGGGAAAGATCTTTGCATTTCTTGGAAGATCCCATCATTTCATTAACAGTTTTATCCCCTGCACTGCAGCCACCACATCCTTTAGCTGATGATGACAGAATGTGGCTCCCTTTACAGTCCATCAACCTCACTCCTTAATCAGCTAGACAAGTCAATGTGAAAGAATAGAAGGTGCTTCCTCGCCTCAGGGGCGGAGTACACGTTCTCTGCAGGGGTCTCAGCCTCTTCCAGCCCAGGGGCATGAACGCCAGGGCTAGGAATCAGCCCTAGATTGACTGCAGACTCCAAAACACTCCATCCTTAAGAAGGCCTGGTGTATACTTACAGCTGAAAATAATCTTTAATACAGCTATAGAAGGAGATCAGATTATAAAAAGCTGAAGGTGACTAAAAACACCCGAACATCTAACAGATGTGCTTTCAAACATCTGTTTTATAAAACACAGTGCATTAAAACTACTTTTTTATAGCTTAAGTGGATCAGCTGAGTGTTTACCTTATGCTGAACAACTAGCATAGAAAGTAAGTATCCTGCCCATAAGTCGAAAGTTTGAATCAACTTCTCCTTAACAATTTAAAGCAGAAACAAATGTCTAATTCTATAAAAGATCAGTTATCCAACTTCTTCCCATTATTTCTCTATTTGACCATTTCTTCTTAGAATAATCTATGTCTTAAACACAAATATCTCCCCCCTCCAGCATCAGTGTTTTCCCCACTAGAGTTAATGTCTGAGTTGTCAGCAGTGAGAAGCAAACCTGTGACCTCTAGATTATCTTCACTTATAAAACCAGAAGGCAGCATTGTGACCATTTCTTCCCTAACACAGGCAATAAGACATCCCTGAATTAATTCCTGTTTGAACTAGAGCATATCTTTTAGCAAAACATCTAACCATGATTTAGAAATTTCCTGTGATGGAGACTCCACCCCAAGTCTTGATAAATTGTTCTATTGGTTAATTACCCTGTAATTCTCACTTTGTTTTGCATCTGAGCTTGTATAGCATCAGCTTCCAGAACTGGACTTTGTTATGCTTCATCTGCTAGATTGAAAAGCCCTCCATTATCAAATTTCTACTGCCCATGTAGGTACTTAGACTATGATCAAGCCACATCTTATCATTTTTAATAAGATAAATAGATTGAGTTCCTTGAGTCTATCAGTGTAGGCATGTTTTCCATGCTTTTATCATTTACATGGCTCTTCTCTAAACCCCATCCAATTTTTCTGATCCTTCTTCAATTGTGGACAACAGAACTGGATACAGTATAGAGTAGGTGCCAAATACGAAGGTAATCTAACCTCCCTATTCTTGCTTCATATTCCTCTGTTTAGACATTCAAGGATAGCATTAGCCCTTTGACTGGGAGCTCATGTTCAGCTGATTATTCACCATGACTCCCAAGAGTTTTTCATAGTCCTCTGGAAATTTCCCAGTATTCCAAGACTTATTTAAAATCAGCATTAATGCACCAGAGAGCTACTTGGCCATTTCTTTTAACTCTCTCAGATGCAAGTTATCGAAGCACACTAATTTTAAAAAGTCTAACTTTAGTAGTTGCTATTTAATATCCTCCTGAGTTACTGTCAGAATGGAAATTATTTTCATCATCATATGATATAAATAGTCATTGATTTTTTCCCCCCAAATACAGAACAAAATGATGTAAGGAACGCTTTTGCCTTTTCTTCGTTATTATTAGGCTTGAAAAGATTCGATTTTTATCAGTAAATGTCAGTGTATGTTGATTTCACCATACACATACAAACTGACAAAGAAATATTTCCACTGACAATAATCAAAATAGAGCTTAACAGAGTTAGAACTTAATAGAGTTTGATCTAAGGATATTTAATGTGTTCATTTTGACATGTGATTTTGACAATTTGTGTTTTAACAATACAAAGCTCTAACTCTTTGAATCTCCACATCTCCTGTCATTAAATAGTTATTAACTACCCCCATAATTTCTTGCAACTGTGAAAATTTGAATCCATAAAATTTGAAAAAAATGCTTAAAAACAAACACCAATATTATTTGTCGAAATTTGAAATTCTACCAAGCCTAATTATTATTGAATATTCACCATTACATATAATAGTCTAATACTATTGTTAGCATCCTTTTTGTACTTAATATACTTTAAAATAACTCATTCTTATTGTCTTTAACTCCGCTAGCCATTTGTTTCTCCTTGTCGTTTTGCTTCTCTGATCAATATTCTATAATTCCTAGCTTCTAATTTATATTCATTACTAGCAACTTCCCCTTTTCCCACAGAATTTTTAAAAATTTATAGCTGCTTTTGCTATCCCTCTAAGCCAGGTTGGTTTTTAAGTCAGAACAGTCTTTTCTCAATTATGAGACTGTGGATTTGGGAACATCTAGTAAAATATTCTTTAGTGGTTCCCAATTATCATTCACATTTACTCTCAGCTGATTTGGACAATTGTTTTTAGCATTGTGAAACTGGCCCTTTAAAAAGTACCAAGAATATATATTAGTAGTTTGGACTCTACTCTGTTTGTACACAACAAATGTAATCAAGCCATAATCATTTGCAACTAAGCAACCAGTAATTTTTAGTTCTGAGATCAATTCCTCTTTATCTGTTGATATGAGGTCTAATATAGAATCCCCTCATGCTGGATTTAACACTGTTTGTGTTAAATTGTAAAACTATAGCGTTTAGAAATTCAGGGGATGTTTTAGGACCGACAGCATGAGACTCCAGCATGTGTCGTTCAGGGTATGTCTACAATAAAAACGTAGTCAACCTAGACTAGCGCGACTTGCACCACTGCCTTAATTGCTGCAGTGGTACATGTCCAGGCTACCCTCTTTGGATTGGTGGCACACGTCCTCACCAAGAGCACTTCCACCAACCTAAGAGGGGCAGTGTAGGGGGCTCAGCCTGTTCTCTCAGCTCTCTTGGGCCTGGCTGCCCCCCTCCAACCTCCTCATTCCCCATTGGGAGTGGGATCCAGCTGTCTTGGCTTTTCACTCCCTCCCCACTTGTCTCCTCCCCACCAGGAGCCGGGCAGCCTTATCAATTTCATAGCTCTAGCATGGAGCCATGAAATTAACAAAAGATGCAATGTTCCCCACTGGGAGCAGTCAAGTTCTTGCCCAGGCTCCCTGCCAGGAGTGGTGTTCATTTTCCCACTGGATCCCCTCCAGGAACAGGGTCAAGCTGCCCAGCTCTCCAAGGGTGATGAGGGCAGAGAAACTGAGATGAGAGCTAGCAGCCGATGTAAGTAACAGAGCGTTTACACAGACACTGCGTCGCCCCTAACTACACTGACATAAGCCCTACACCTCTTGTGGAGGTGGAGTTATGATGTCAGTGTAGCAGGATACTAAGGGTATGTCTGCACTACCTGCCAGATCAGCAGGTAGTGATCGATGTATTAGAGATCGATTTATCACGTCTAGTGTAGAACGATAAAATCGATCCCCGATCACTCTGCCGTCGACTCCGGAACTCCACCGCGTGCGAGAGGCAGAAGTGGAGTCGACGGGGAAGTAGCAGCAGTTGACTTGCTGCCATCCTCGCAGCCAGATAAATTGACGTAGATACGCCAACTTCAGCTACGCGAATAGTGCAGCTGAAGTTGCATATCTTTGATCGACTCCCCCACCCTCGTGTAGACCTGGCCTTACATTGGTGGCACAAGGCTATAGTGTAGACACTGACATAATTAGTTGCTTTATATTGACTTGTGTAGTGTAGGCCAGGCCTCAGTTTGAGGTTCTCCATGATAACACAGTTCTCCCTTCCTCTCCTCCTCTACATTATTAGATGTGTGCTTATGGAACCAGTCACGCTGTTATCAAGTGTGATTTGATGATCTGTAGCAGACACCAACTATTACCCAAGCTTAAAGCCTGAGCCTCTATCTCTTCAGCTAAAAGAACAGCTATACTAGCCAAGGATGTAGCAGGTTCATCATGTCTGGTTGTAGCCCACCCACCACTAGAGAATAACATCACACCCCACCAAATTGGTTGCACATGTATGTCTGATGGCAGCATTTAGGACTTTTCATCTTTTCAACATATGGATATCACAGGGATTTCCCCACATGCAGAACCAGTACAATAGGCATCCAGTGGGCATTCTCCCGTATACCTCTTAAATCCCAGAGAGCCACTAATGTGAAGAGTCAAGCCTTTTATATGAACACTGGGGTATCATTAATATTATTTAGGTTTATGAATTAGCTCCATTATTGTTGAGTAAAATGGTTCTCAAACAAGCCAAGAACATTCCATCTAGGGCTTCACTGAGTATGTGGTAATTCCATGAAATGTCAAGAACAGGGACATGAGTTCTGCTGGGATAAATAAATATTTTAATTTTTAACTACAACCAAAGTTTTAAAGCTTCTTGTTTAACTGCATGACAAACCCTTATAAATGCTGTTACTCAGTCATACGGGAAACTGGTTGCTACACAATGCACACATCCAATTATTCTGTTGCTGACAGCCTGGCATGACAAAACAAACAAAACCCCTTCTCTAGGCATAGGGCGAGCAGATTTTCAATTTATATCCAGCTCCTTCTACCTCAAAAATCAATAATAAAACTCCCATTGGCAGGATCAAATCCTTAGTGACACCATGCTGTTGATTAAAGATTAAGAACGATTTAAGACCATTGCTATCCTAGTGGTAGAACCAGGTTTATCAAATGATTGGATTTTTGACAGTGATTGGTAAGGGATCATAAAATGGATAAATTGGCCAAATGCAGATAAGCAAGCTTGTGTTGTGTTGCTGACCCCATAAATAATCCAGCCATTATAAAAACTACATACAGTAAAATTGATACCTGTCTCTTACATAGTGCTTTTCACCAGTAGATCTCAAAGTACTTTATGAAGGACGTATTATCCCCATTTTACAGATGGAGAAACTGAGATATTGAAAGATGAATTGACTTGGCCCAGATCACCCAGAAGACCACTGGCAAAGTGAGAATAGAACTCATGTCTTGATATATGTAATCCCTCAAGGGCAGAAAGTAGCCAATGGCCTGATCCAAAGCCTGTTCAAACCAATGGGAGTATTTGTGCTTCAGAGCTCCAAGTGGATTACATAGCAATGAAAAATATTTCAGGGTGCATGAGACACTTCATACAACTATTCTGAAATTCACTAGACCACTAGGGCTGGACTATTCAGAAGGGCCTGGCACCCAACGATAGAACCAGAGTGCTGAGCTCTTTTGAAAATCTGGTCACAAGTGTCCCACTGGGATCTGCAGAGCACTTCTGAAAATCTGGCCCTTATTTAGTTGTCTAAATGGGAACTGAGTTGTTTTGAAAAATTGGCTCTCAATGTGGGTGCTGAACACTTGACCATCTGGCCCCGGTATATAGCAAGTCAGCAATTTGGAAGCCTGGGGATCCTGAAAGCAGAAATGAACACATTAGTTTTGCAGAACAAGCACAGTAGAGCTTATCAGAACTGTAGAAACTTGTCAAGTTCTCCATCTTCTCCACCTGCAGCTGTCCTTATCTTACACACATACAGAGATCTATACAGACAGTTCTGTTTAGAAGTATGCCAGTTTCAGGCATATTTCACAAGCAAGCACAAGTTTAGTAAACCCATGATCATTACTGATTATAATATTTTCAATGAGCCATGTCTGTTCTGTGCATTTCCTTTCTCAGCACTGATAAAAGTACCAAATTTCTGTTCAAAAGTGCATTCAAATTCAGAGAGTTAATTACTGTAATTATCAACTGAACAGAATGCTAATCCATTATAAAGTGGACTGTTAATTGATATTAAACTGCCATTTCCCATATTATCAAACCGACCTGAAGCACAGCGGTGTTGGAAAGCCAACCTGCCTATAATTTCTGGCAAACAAGGATTACAACTTTAGGAGAGAAAAATAATACACACACATATTTAATTGAGATTATGCTGAGAAAATGCTAAGAATAAACCAGAATCTGATCCCATTGGCTTAAATGAGAGTACGTCTATCTGATGCTTATTGTACTGTACTTTCTATTAATGTCTTCTTACAGCAAATAAATGCAATTAGAGCAAGATGAAAAAATGAAGTTATCAGTATGCCAGAATCTGATATCTTAGTCACACTGAAGAACACTTTGCTCTTCAGAGAGTTTTGTGGATTTCACTGGAAATGCCCACGGACTGCAGAGCTATTCAACATGAAGTTGGGTATTAGAATGGGTCCCACAGGACACAGTGCATGTTATGCTCAAAGCTCTGCTTTGAAAAAATGAAATGAGTGGTAATTGCTCTAATTTATGCACTGTGCATGGCCATTTTTGAAATTAACACACACACACACACAGGTTAATGAGAAAAAGTTTAAGGACAAAAATAAATGTCTGAGAAAAGTGTTAATCACAGCTCAACTCACCACAGCAGCAATTCACCATCAGATCACTCCCGCCCTTCAAATTCCTTTCCCGAAGCAGTCAGGATTAGCTATGATGAGGGTACAAGAGGTAAGTCAAGTCTTACCAGCCCCTTTCTCCACCCTATTCAGAGCAACCCAACTAGTAAACTGGGCTCTGCAGCCTCCTTTCTCCTCTTGCCTTCCCATAAGGTGCCCAGCACATTTTGGTGGTTTGAAAAATAAATAATCCTGACGTGGTTCATTGTGTACTACCATAACAATCAATAAAACCAATTCTAGTGATAGAAAACTGGCCAGAGAAGAAACATTACTTTTGTTTAGAGCAGGGGCTGGATGTCAAGACTGCCAGGATCTACCCTTGTCTCTGATACTTACTTGCTGCGTGGCCTTGAGCAAGTCACCTTATCTTTCTGCCCTCTGAGAGGTAGGGAACGGAAAAACAGGCTGAACATTATTTGGGGATGAAGATCACGTGTTCTTACATCTATCTGCCCATCTTAGATGTTTTTAAAGTGCCTGTTAGGACCGTATCAAAGCACATCTCCTAAGTGCCTATAACAATTATGCACTCCGTGGGCTTTATTGCAGATTAAAAAGCAAACAATACACCTGGGAAGGTCAGCAAACACAAAGCAAATGTAACCCTTCAGACCATATTTTCAAACACTCTCTACTTTTGCACCTGCAGTTGATGAAGCTTGCAAGTTAGAGGCCAGGCTCAAGCTGCTTTGACAATCTGAATTGAAACCCTGACCCTACACCTTTAATTTATAAGCAAGAAGGTAGAGACAGGATTTCAGTTTAGCCTTCTGTGATATTTCAATTCTAGTCAAAATTATCCGGATTGGGGAAGGGAAAGGAAGCACCATTTAAATATACTGCAAGAAAGAATAAAGAGAAGAGAAATGGCATGTAAATTATCACCATCAATAGGTACACAGCTGACTACTGTCCCAAAAGTGATTTTAGAAGTGTCACAACTTGCTTGGATGTTTCTCTGTGTAATTCTGGTGAGTGACATTTATCTAACTAGTCTTTCATTTTGCTTAAATGGCCTTTCCAAAGTCCACCAATGGTTCATTACATGGCATCATTTCATTATAGGGCAGATTGCAATATCCTTAATCAGTTGAGTAATATCTTATTCCATGCATACTCCATTAAATAATAATAATAATAATAATTTAAAAAATATCTAGCAGATCACAAAGCAGTGTACATAAGAGAGCAGTATCATTATCCCCATTTTACAGATGGGGAGACTGAGGCACAAAGAGGGGAAGTGACTTGCCCAAGGTCACTCAGCAGTCCAGTGACAGAGCTGGGAAAAAAACCTAGTCTCTTAAGTCCCAGTCCAGTGTGTGACTACTTGAGGAGTAAGGGCCAGATTTTTAAAGATATTTAGGCACCTGGTGAGATTTTCAGAAATATCTAGGTGCTAAAATCCCATTGGTTTCAATGGGATTTTATTCCACCTATTGATTTCAATGGGTGTTAAGTGCCTTTGCACTTTTGAAAATCCCGAGGCTCCTATCTGCAACTTTAGGCACTTAAAGTGGCCCTAAGACACTATGTAAGTGAGTAACTGACACTAAGCAATTCAGATAGCCTACAAAAACATAGTATAGCCATTTTCTGATTTGCTTTTAAGAAAATTGTCCCCCCGAATTTGACTATACCCAGGGATATCAAAATCTCCAGAATTTAGTATTACTCCTAACTCTTCTTGCTTTTCCCCAGGCATCTTTCAATGGTACAAATGTTGCTCTAGCCCATTTATGTTCTATTCTTCTTTGATTCCTTCTGTCTTCTGCTTTGTATGTTAAAAGTACAAACTCGATCATCTGAATTAAATGAAAGCTTCTCTAGGAACTTGGTTTTTCTTTTTAACTGAGGACCTTCTAATTGAAATAGGGTGCCGTTACTAAAGGCATTCCAGTGGTCCTGGAACCTCATACACCACATCTTCCTACATCTATCAATGGATCGCCAGTATTACTCTTCTCCTTTCTTCCCTTGTATTCTGCATTGGATGGGCACTTGAGAATTACCTACATCACTACCATCTTTATCTATCTTCCGAGATCAATAAAGCTATTCATGGCCATATTGACTCTTTCTTAGTTGGAACATTTATTTCACATAGATTATCACCATTAGGAAACCCCAGTATATTTTAGGTCACTTTGATATGGCTGATCCATGTGCTGGATGCTAGCATACCATCCTGTTTACATTTTTGGGTGTCAGATGTATTCAGATATTTCAGTGATTGTTGTGCAAAAATGCCTAGATGGACAGAGCTATATGTTTGCTGTACTCCATTACATTTAGATTTCCTGGAAGTCACCAGCTGGCACCACCAAAGTCTTATAAGTTATGTTTATCTGACTGAATAGCAGTTAGCTCTTGGAGAAATGCTTGCTGTCAGCTGGGATGCAGTTTTGTTTTGTTTTTAAATAAAGAAGCGGTATCTTTGCTATAGTAAAGGCTCAGTCTCCCAGGACCAAAAGGAAAGCATATTAGTTGTGGAAAACAAAGCAAAGATAAAAGTCCTGCATCAGACCTACCTGACCCAAGGAATCTCTGGCATCTAGCAGTTTTTGGACTTCTTTCAGGAGTCTCTGAATATCTTCTGGCTCCAGCTTGGCCTTTCTTTAGGTAGTATCTAGAAAAGCCCTGGCCCAGCCAGGCTATCTATCAAGGAACTAGCCCACGGATTCTACTTCCTCTCCCAGTCAGCCATTACTGAGGTGGGCTTTCTCCCTTTTAACCCCTACCCTCTAGGCTTCACACCTTTCACAGGTGTAGTGGGGCAGTGCTGAGGGAGCCCACAGGCTGTCATTAATCCCTTCTTGACCAGCATGGAGTCTGTATACCCTTTCACATTTCCTTGATTCTGGCCAGTGGTTAGGTTACTGTCAGCCCGTGCCTTTTTTCAGTCTGCCTGCTCACAATCAGAACGTGTTGTTGGTAACTAGTTTGAGAGACTCATTGGACATTTATCCTCTGCTTATCATACTAGCCTTTCAAGTGCCACATCCTCCCACCTCTTCTCTATTTCCTTTACCACTATTCCACTCATTTTTCTATTTGCAAAGTCTCCAATGGTTCCTTCCTGTGTGTTTTATCTGATCTGGCTGCCTTATTTTCTGCCACTGACTTCAGCTTTCACTCTAGCCACGGCACATCTTCCTTCAGAAAGGAAAACAACTGGTGCATGACAGAAACATAGCTCTTTTTTCATTCAAGAAAATGAGCACTGCAAAATTTCCACCAGAGAGAGAGAGAGAACAATCACTTGATAGGTTGGGAAATGCTTGATGATGTCAAAGGCAGCTGGGAGAGTGCTGTCAAAACGTGAGGTCTACCCACTATATCTTACTTTGTGCTTCAGCTGCTTATATTTGTTTTTAACCTCATTTTGCTCACATAAACTGATCTGCTTCAGGCTGGATGTAGGCATTGCAATGGCAAAAAGAAATTGTAAATATCACTATATGCTATCACTTGTGAGAACAGCAACAAACATAATTAGTGCTGCACATACAAATTATTTTGCAGTATGATAAGACAGCTCTCAAAATACAAAAGCCCAAATAGGATAAAACATTTTAATTTCCCAGGTTTACCTAAACATAGGGTGTCTCTCAACAGAGCTAGTTCACTCAATACTGCTGCCGTATTTTGTCATTGCTCATCCATTATCGAGTACAATGCCTTCCGGGTGCTGCACCGTGCCAGCCATCGAAACAAAATATAAGATGGTTTTTGCATTTTCCCCCTGAGCGCAAATGGTTTAATTTCATGATTTGATTTGGTTTCGTGGTCAGAATAACGAGTTCCACAGTCTCTCTCTCATTTTCTGAACGATTTGATTTGATATTGGATAACATTTCTTGAGCCTTGAGGCCTCTAAATTGTCAAACAATAAATGCAATCCAGTGGGTGGGAATATGTCTACACATTCACACAAGATTGGGTGGCCTATCTTAGGCTACCCTCAAAGCTAGGAAATGAAGTTCTAACAGAAAAGTTAACTGAGCCACATTGCCCATCCGAGACATCCATTTGCACATTTCAAAAGTCAAATGTGGAACTATATACAAGTAGAGGACTGCATTCTGGCACAGGTGCACAAGTGGGTGGGGAAGATAGGGTGAAAGAAGTACAGTACATCTTCCTGATTCATACTCCCACACAGGGGCATTGCAAAATCCTGTTGGGGAACACCATCCCTGTTCCCTGGTAGCTCTTTGAAAGGGGAAATGAGTAGACAAAGCTGATTGAACATGGTGTGCTCTGTGCAAATGTGGTAAAGCTACCCCTCTCATATGTGCACCTCTTTTCCCCAGAAGCCAGAATTTCTCATGCCATGCAGTGCTTCTGTAACCACCCCACACCCAGCATGGCTATGGTTGCCTTGCTCAAAGACAACTGCTGATCAGAATGGGAGGAAGAGACAGACAAGTAAAAAATTGAGAATGAAAGGAGATAAGTGGATGGAAACCTTGAGTTTAGACTGGGTAATTCTTGATACCCTTATTAAAATCTCCTTGACTTTGATGCCTCCATTTTACTTGTCAGGTAGGGCAGTGTGGAAGGTCAGGAGCTGGGCAGGTTAAAGCTGTTTGGGTGATCTTAACTATCAGTGATCACGTGAATTAATGGTGTTTTAGAAAGAAATAAAATGCTCACTTAATGGTCTTTTCTGCTTAAGTAATACAAAGATTGCCCAATTATCAAAATGGTTTGTTTTGTTTTGTTGAAAACAGACTTTAATCAATATTGCCAACCTCAAGGATTTAAAAATCACCCCCTCAGAAAATCATGAGATTGGTTTCAAAATCATGTAATTATATTACAATAATATATGTTAGGTTCTTTTTTATTTGTCTTCTGTTTTTGAGCCTGTGGGGTGCACTCAGGTTTCAAACTTTTCTCTGCAACCATGAGAGCTAGAAACTTATGTTTTAATTTAAGCGAAGGTCGAGAGTCTCACCTAATCCCATGACTACAGGAACTAAGGCATTAAGAAAAACACCAAATACCATAAAATGTTCAATGAAATTGCAGGAGTTGGTAATACTGTTAAATATCTACAAATTTGCCCACTAGGACTTACATTAATCACCCTTTAACTTAATACTTATTTTCCCATTGCAACTTTATGACATTTGTATAACAGACACTCTACAGGATAATTTTTCATTTGCGTTCTAATTATTGTGATTCAGATTTTCTTTGTATTCTATATATCATTGGCTCACATCCAAAAGCCCTAGAGAGTACAATGAACCATTCTGCTGTGGATGGAGGTAGCCACAGGGTGTAACAGTGAAATTTGTTGAGCATTTATTAGTACTTCTCATAGACAAGTTTTAAAGTCTTGAGTGCTGTTCAATGGGGATGAAGTATGATTCAAAATACATAAAGGGAAGTGGCTCTCACATCTAGATATCACTCTTTTAGAGCATGAACAGTCAACAGAAAATTTTGTTGAACTGAGCTTTCAACTTATATTTGATCATTTTAATATTGACATTAGAATGAACTGATTTCATTGGGAGCCCTCACAGAGGAAGGTGCAGGCGAAATTTGTTGCAAGTTGCATCTCAGACACTTTGTAAAAGATAATATTGAAGGAAAAAAAGAAAATCTGGGAAGCACTTTAAAATACAATATTGTGAGATTTTTTTCTATTCCCTAAACCTGCCACTCAAAGATCGGCACTCCTCCTTTAGCAAAGGTCTTGAAAGACTGTTTGGTTCCATTGAGAAATGGAATACTTAAGCAAAACTTAAATTTTAGCAGATGCCTGTGAGAAAAATCATTCTTCGGCAATGGCTGAATATCCTTCTTCACAGGCATTTGTTTCTGATAAGCAGCTGGAAAATGTCTGTTTAGGGCTGGGAGGAGGAGAAACTTGGATCACTATATTTTTATTTTTTCCTTTGACTAGTGATTGACTATGGCGCTTTTGCCAATTTGAAATAAAGATTTGGGTAGGGGTGCGTGTGCGCGCGTGTGCATGCTCATTGCAATCCTTATGTTCCTAGAGCCCATGTAAACCAACGATTCTTGAGCTCAGTGCACAATTCTCTTTTTCCATCCATGTAAAACGGTGCATAAAAGCTGCCAACTAACATGTGTGACTCGGGTCTGGCTTCCATTGAAGACGCATGCTAAATCCATATTGGTTGCAATAGAAATAGGCTACTCTCCATAGCTTTCACAATTCTGATTAAAATGATGTATTTAGTAAATGTTTTGAGAAGCTGAGAGAGCCTCTGAATTTTAAACCATTCCCTTCAACCTCAGTCCTTTTTATTGTGATACTGAGCCTGATTCTGCAAATCATACCTCACGTGAGTAAATCCTCTCTCACATAGGACTAAATTGTTACAGTCCTTACACAAAACACACAGTAGGTGCCCGGTTATTCCATTGCTCAGATTTGGACTCTTGCTCAAGGGGTGGGGAGAACAGGGCTATTTGCTCGATCTGCTTTCCAGTGAGCAAGTGGGCTGGGCAGGAGTGAAGAGGGGGAAGTTCCCTAGTTCCGTATCTCCCATATGCCAGCTAGAATAGGTGCACTCATTCCCTTGGAGCAAAGAGGGAGGATGGGGGACTCTCTGAGTCCCAATTCGTTCTTGTGTTTCTTGTGACAGTGAAGCTATGTGCTACTCCTTCACTCAGAGCAAGTTATAAAGTAGTGGCTTCACCCATAAGAGTGAAGGATTTTCCCCCCCCCATGTTTATTTTTCCCCCATGTAATAATATCCTAATTAACACTCTCTGCTCTTTGAAGGCTCACATGAGGAAATTGCTTTTGTATTATAAAGTGTTTTTCTCCAAGGTAGCAACATTATTTATCACATTTCCTAAAATGAAGGCTCATTTTATGCTCAAATACATGTTGGTAAAAATGGAGCAATAAAAAGAAATGCACAAAGCTACCGCCTCCCCAGATCAAAGGGATACTGCTTATCTTTGGCACCTGCTGGCAATTAATCCTGTGTATGCCTGAACTTACAATTAGCAGCGCTACTGTAATGTTACTCGATTATACAGTTCCATGTTCTGTTCCCAGCAATGTCTTCTCTTGGCATTTCTGCTCTGTGCTGATCACTGGAGTGCTATGAATTTCTCTAGGCACTTATTCCAATGAACGTGAACTGAAACAGTGTCTGATTTAACCTATGGCATCCTCCTGTGGTAATCAGCAGTTAGAAAATACATCTGACACTTTTGGTTAGATACTGTCTTGAGAATGATAAGTGAGAGACATGTTCGTTTATGAGTTTCAGATATCTGATGAGGGGGCAGAAGATGCCTCCTGTGACACTTCCCAGGATCCCTAGGGTTCTGAGGCACCTTGCAATGATCTGCCCTTAGAGTGATGAAGCCTTAGCTCTGCCTGCCAGGGGTTAGCTCCCAACGCCTCTGGCCATGGGCAATACCAGCACTCCTATGCACGCCCCGCTGTCCCTCAGCCCAACCTCTGAGCCCTCCACAATCCAATGCGAATTAAGCTAAATCAAATTAAGGCCCATTTAATTCCAAATAAGAGTCCACACCGAGATTTATTGTGATTTAACTATCTGACTTCAAATTTGCACCCTTAGTTATTTTGGATTAATCTTCCTGGAGGTCTCCATGCAGATAAGCCGCAAGACATACTAGCTAGGATGTTACTTGAGCAGCTCCCTTATTAATTTTATATACACCTTGGAGTCTTTTCCTCAGCAGCTTAATCATGAGCAAGAACATTAAAGCACACATTTCAAAAAGCTTGTTTCTGATTGTTTTCTGCTAATAGCCTATTGTACCTCTTAATTTCCTCTAGCAACCTTAATTGCTGGCTTATTAATTAACACAATAAACAGTAGATCTATATTTGCATGAACAATTCCATGGTAAAGCAACCCACTAGAGACAAGCTGCATGTTTTCCAATGCTCCCATCTGCAGTATGGACAAAGAAGCATCTTTTATAAAGCATCTTTGTAATTCTTTATAGAATAAATATACTTTCTCTACACAAGACTTCTGAAAATACAGGTGTTTCTGCATCTGTGTTTAATCTAGACCTATTCTTCCATTAGTATGATTATTATGTTTTTGGGAAGAGTTGTATGACATAGATGGGAAAAATAGACCTTTTAATGTTTACAACAATAGCACAAAACTGGCATAATTATAATGTAGCAAGCATCTCACAGATTGCAGAAACATTTGGACTACTGTAAAGTAAAAATATATACCCAATAACACCATTGTCTCAATAAATTTCTTATCATTCTTTTCTCAAGGCAAGTTTCTGTTGTCTGTTCTCAATTATGCTTCATTTGTTTTTATCACAAAATTTAATTTGAAGCAGTTGCTTTGCAGATGGGTTTAAAGCAATTTAGATAATCCAGGCAAAAGGAGACAAAACGGTTACTGGTATATACAATTAAAAGCTATTATAGCATTAAGAGGGGAAATGAGCAGGTTGGGAAAAGTTCAGGTATATGGGCAGTAGCTGTGTGTGCGTCGTATTTTGTACCTGAATAACACTTATTGTCATGCCAGCGGGTCAGGTTCCTGTCTGAATTGTCCTGACAAGCCCTAGAGGTATTTCAGCTTGAATGAAATCTTCCCTTAGGCTTAGAAACCATTCACTTTGATAGGATCTCTTTGTGATTGTCTCAAGTCATCGCAGTTTGCCTCTGACTGTGAGATAGTAACATTTAGCAGCTGTGGCACCAGATTTGAGTGGGAAGAGATGGTCCCAAATTTTGCAATCTTGCTGAAATGGTAACACTTTTGTTTTTAATCACAAAACGTAAACTATTGGCAGGGGAGGGGAAGCGGATTTGATTGTATGGTTTACAGAGAGAGGATTGTCTCTGTAGCAAACTACACTGAGCTAACTGTTAGGAAGAGGGAGAGGGCCAGAAAGGGAAAAGGAAATCAGTGAGAACCAGCATGGTCTGGGAGATAAGGCACAGGACTGGGTAGGTTTAGTTTGGAAAAAAGGAGATTTGGGGAGGGAGTGTGGACATGATAGCGGTCTTCAGATACTTGAACAAAAGATGGAGAAAAGCAGTTCTTTCTTGCCATGGAGGGCAGGACAAGAAGCAATGGGTTCAAACTAGAGCATAGAAGATTTAGATTAAATCTCAGGAAAAACTTTCCAACTAAGAACAGTAGGACAATGGAACAGACTGCCTTGGGAAGTTGTGGAAGCTCCTTTACTGGAGGTTTTCAAAAAAGAGACTGGATAGCCATTTTTCTTGGATGAGTAAACACAACAAATCCTGCATCTTGGCAGAGTGTTAGACTAGATGATCCTTGAGGTCACTTCTAACCCTATCGTTCTATTATTCCATATTCTGTTACATGGAGGGATACATCCCAGTTGGTTGGGTTTCACTGTATTTACATGGAATTCCAGAACAGAAGCAGGCTGAGAGATTAAACCATATGCATAAACAGTAGCTAAATCTAAAAAAGAAGAGTGAAACATATGAAAAGAAGGAATTTATTCAAGAGAAAACAAACCCTAGGTAAAAGCTTCATATTCAGTAAAGGACAGTGTCTAAGACTGCTCCAGGGCAAGTCTTCCTTACACATAGAGCAATTACTGCACAATGGAATTTGCTACAAATAGTTACTATAGTAACTCTAGTTTTGCATAGCATTCAATACCTTAAATTTACAGGGAAATCTCCTGTAATGATAATTAATCCAATCTCTTCATATTGTACTTTGTGACTATCTTCCATTCCCCACTCCAACTCACCCTCCCCAATTCAAACAATTAACATATGGATGGAATCAAATTACTGAGCTGACAGTTTTCTAAATAATCGTCTGGTTCCTTAAAGAGTTTAAGACAGTCTTTCATGCATAAGAATATCCTAATGTCCAACATTTCTGCAGAATATTCCAAAACCATCATGCAGCAGATGATGTTGATGGAAAATAAATATTACAGCAATAAAGGAAAAATCAATTCATGATTTTTTAATTCTCATTCCAAAACCTCCTAACTTTGTGCAGAAAAGTTTTACTGAGCCATTAAACAAGTCATATTTCAATATTCAGAACCTCTCAGCTCTTCTTGATTTATTAGTCCTAAAACTGAAGGAAGAAGAGCTGACTTCTTCGGGAGACTCCAAGGTTCTCTTTTGGTGGTACAGCAGTGGAGAGGGAAGCAGATATTTTAGTTGATCTCAGTCCAGATTATTTATTAAGGTTGCATTGAGGTTAAACTATGGCGTTGGCAGTAGAAAATAACAAACCATATATTTTCTAGCAATCAAAATGCTGATTTTCTTAAATAGAGCTTGTCATACTCACCCAAATGTTTTGGGGCTTCGGTTGTGGATACAAAATGGTGCGATGCTATCCTCCTGAGTTCTGTCACTTTCTTCCTGCGACACAATTGCCATGAGAAGATGGGTCAATCTTGGAGAGACCTGCTGGTCATTTATAACAAGAACAGTTGTAACAAATGAAAGTGAGTTATAGCCATGAAATAATGGTTTGGCATGTATGAATTTCCCTCTGGAACTAACAGAGGGCAAGGATTAAGGGGAGATTTTTTTGTGGATAAGAAATACCCAATTTACATATTCCTAAGTACAAGACTGGGGAGGGTTGCCCAGTGCGCAACAAGTGTTTTGGCAATATCTACAGCATAGTGAGCAAGCTGAGTCTTTTGGTGATAGTTCACCTCTCCCAAGTGAGCTCACAATTAAGGAATAGCTTGCTATGGTTAAGTAGTAATATATAGGGAAATTTTGTTTTTGAGAGGTGCTGAAATTTAGGTTCATGATAAGGTGTTTAAACATAGACTTAAGTGACCTGACTTTCAAAAATGCGGAGTATCCAACAGCTCCCTTGTGGGTTTTGAAGCCTTATTTTAGGCATCTATTTTTTGAAATCTTGACCATAAAAGATAACTCCAGTTGTCATGGAATTAATTTTAGGTTACTTAAGTAGGTAATGCATAAGCATTATTTTCCATATATTAAACTTGCAAAGACAGGTTTCAGAATGGAGCCGGTACTAAGTGAGGTAGTCACAGAAAATGACCAGTTAATACTTCTTGACATTTAATAAGGATGTTAATTGATATGTAACCTACTGCAGCTAACTTTGGATAAGATAACTAAGAGAACCGTCATATACCAAAGATTTATGCAGTTCAGTGACATTAGGTTTGATTTTTTTTATCTTCTTGAGACAGTGTGCATTGTGCTTGCGATACACAAGATAAACCTACATATAAAACATGCAATTACTTCAACAGGCACACACTATCTTATTTATGACCAAATGCAGGGGCTTAACATATTTCATTTACTTTAGGTTCTATGGTAAGTAAATCATTATAAGCCAATGAGTCAGATTACAACAAGAGGGTATCAAGGTTTGCTACCATCCTGCCAAGTTAGCAAGATGTATGATTCTTTCTGAGGGATATCCAGCAGCTACTGTTAGTAAACAGTAAAAGCAACAGCTAGATTCAGTACTACTTACTGTTCATAAAAGACAATAGAGCAAAGACACATTGCTCTGCTGCTTAGTGCGAGGCCTGCACTGAGAGATGTCTTCAATAAAGTCCCCACCCCAAAGGCCAGAAGGAGGCAACAGGAAATTTATGCACGTGTAGAGGCTGCTAGTCCTTCCATTACCCCACTTCCCACCATACCTGGCCACAGCACCTCTCAAACCCCACCCGTCCACACAGCCAGGACTTTGGTCTGTTTTAGGAATACACAGGCCCTGCCCCCAAAGAACTTACAGTTTAACAAGACAATGTACAAGCCTGATCCAACACCCACTGAATTCAATGGGAGTCTCTCCTTTCCTTTATGATAGCAGTGATGGGTCAGACCCCCTGATCTGGGGTGGTACCTGATGTGCTGGGATCTCTCTGAACCTGCCCATTCCACCAGCCTGGACTTACTAACCCTGTCTATGCTGTGCCAGGCTGTCAGGCCCTCAAGCCTTTTCTAGCGCGCGCATGCGCGCGCGCACACACACACACACACACACACACATAAGGCCACACCCAGCTGCACACACTGACTGAAGTCAGCTCTGTGTGAGAGAATTCAGCTTGGAGATTCACCCAGCACTCATGTGCACACCCCCTTTGGGGGGTAAACCAAAATAATATTGTCTTGTGCTGTATAGAAAAATCTGCACAGCACAAGTTCATAAAAATCACCCTCTCCCTCAGTGTGGGGAGAGATATGCACAGCTGCTTGCCCCTTCCCAGATATGAATTGCACTGGTTTTGTTATAAACAAGAAATAAGTTTATTAACTATAAAAGGTACATTTTAATGATTATAAGGGATAGCAAACAGTACAAAGCAGATTACTGAGCACATAAAACAAAACACGCAAACTAAGCTTAATACACTCAAGAAACAGGTTAAAAATGTAATTTATCACCCTAAATGTTGTTTTAGGCAAGTTGCAGACTTTCTGTGGCATCGAGTTCCAGTTATTTCTCTTTACAGACTGGACCCCTGTCTCAGCCTGAACTCAACCATGCCTTTCCCTTCAGGTGTTTTTAGCTGTCTTCCTTGCTGGGTAGGCAATGGAGGAGAGTCCTGAATGCCTTCCTTCCCAGAATTTACATAAGGCAGAAAGCCTTTGTTTCCAGTGGAAAAGTATCAGCAGTGTCCAAGTTGGTATTTTGTGTTAGGTGACATTATCACATCACCTTGCAGTGTCAAGGCAACCAGGAGACATGGTATATTTACAAGGTCCACAGGAAGGAACTTCTGGGAAGATGAGGGATCCACATCTTCGAAGACTCATTGTCTTTTCCTAATAGCCCATCAAGGCTGATTGTTTACAGTTCGGTGGGCATTTCCCAAAGCACATACCAACACAGTTGTAATTATTACATAGACAGTATTCCTAACTTTAGATACAGAAATGATACATGCATAAGAATTGGATAAATATATTCGTTAAATCATAATCTTTCCAATGATACCTCACGTGACCTATCTTGCATAAAACATATCTTAGTTATGCCATATTCCTATTATAACAGTATTTCTATGAAGAATATGAGGCGTAACATCACAGTAGCTCCCTGTGTTTGTACAGCACCTTGCGGAATGGGGCCCTTATCCACAATATAAATATTGAATAATGAATAAAGGACAATTAACAAGTTCTCTGCAGAGGAAAAAAGCATTCTATTTTGGTTTTGCAAGTGCTTTATCCAACGGTACATCTAAACAAGCATTTACTTTCCCACACAACTGCTGGCAGCCTACATTTTTAGCTACTCAGCTGAAGAAGTTGTTGCATTTCCTAACGCTGGGTCAGATTCTTACTTATACTAAGGCCTCTTTATACGGCCAGAGCAGGAAAAGGGTTAGTTTTAGCTTGAAAGATAAAAATTTTCAGTCCCTTTAAATTGCATCTACCTCCCATGGCAAGTGGCTGTTTAAAACAGATCATAAGAAGCCTATTTGCAAGGAATTGTCATAAATATTAGGGTAAATACAAATGACATGCCAGTGCATTTGGCAAGGAAAGTGTTTATATCTGATGCTGAGCACACACTCAGCACTGTTCCAAGTAGTCTGCTTGTGCTCCCAATGATGGGAGCTAAATCTGATATAAATTTGAACATGAGCCTTGCAGGATGAAATGCAAAGGGAACATGGCAAAATATCTGATGCACATTGCTTGGTGCTGTGAGTAAAATCCTGGCCAGTTAGAAGTGTCCCAGAATCAGCTGCTGAAGGGATGAAAAGAAAATTAGCAATATGATGACCTGAAGATAAGCAGTGATATCTATAACCAAAAGAACTGGGGGAAGTGGAGCAGAGAAGTGTATTCCCTCTTCAGCCAGTGCAGACAAAGGAGACTGAGTTTGTCCCTGAGATGCTGCACAGCTTGGTGAAGTCACAGGAAGGAAGTGCTTCGTCGGGGGCTGCCCAGCAGGCTTTTATCCATCTTCCCAAAGCTCCAATGAGACATGCAGGGCCAAGCCAGCCAGTCCCCACCTTTTTCCCCTTATCCTTGACACACCCAGTAACACCAGTGCTGAGGCTCTTGTGGTGGAGGTGTGACAGACTTGTTGGGACAGGCCTTCTGCTCTAAGGGTTATCCTCTGGGGTGGGAGGGTTATGATAATAGGGCCTACAAATTTACAGTAATTCTGAGCTCAACTGTGAAAAGTGTGTGAAAATTCACAAGATGTCTATGGGGAGGCAGAGACTTGCCACTCATAAGCATTTCCTGTCAGCTGGGTGTAATCATGCACTCTTTCCTACTTCTGTTCCTGGCACCCCCTGCTGGTGGTTGTAATTGTCGGACAGGTCTTCAGTGGCTCAGCCCTCGTGCTAAGTCACAAACAGTCTAAAAATACATGAAGGAACCTCTTCTGGGGTAACACAGTCCAACAAATGGTTGGCCATCTCCAGGGTCTTCAGCCCTGGCTCTGGGCCTGTTTAAACTCTAGCCCCTTTCTCGGGCTCCAAAATGAAAGTTGTCCTCTTCTCAGGGCTGGGAACCAGTGGAGGGACCCAGGCCTGTCCACTACTCCAGATCCCAACTCAGGGACCCTACAAGTAGCAGTCACATGCTGCTTTCTTTACCAGCTGGTACTGCTGCATTCCTTGTGCTTCTTCCCATTCTGTCCCATCACCTTCTTGGCTTCTCCATCTGTTCCCTGTTTAAGCAAGGTCTCTCCCAGGCCTCCTTGCCTGGAGAGCTTCTCAATCTCTCAGGGTCTTAGCTCAGGCCTCTTTGCCTGGAGAGCTTATAAGTCTTTTCCCCCTTTTAGTCAGGAAGCTCTCTTAGGCCTCTGCATCTGGAAAGCTTTACAGTCCGATCCTTCCTTGAGCAGGGCTTCTCCCCAGTCTCTTTACCTGTGGAGTCTCACAGCCTTCCACTCCTTCTTCATCCTTCTGGTTCTAGCCAGCAACTACCCTGCTTACGCCCTATAGCTCCTTTTAACTGAGCCTGCTGAGCTCTGATTGGCTGCTTCCCTGCAGCTTTTCTAGGCAGGCCTGGAGGACCGAAGCCGCGAGACCAGAGGACCCTCCGCAGGCACACCTGCGGGAGGTCCACCGGAGCTGCGCGACCGGTGACCGGCAGAACGCCCCCCACGGTATGACGCCGTGCTTGGGGTGGTGAAATGTCTAGAGCCGCCCCTGTGGGCTAGTCTACCCATCACTGCCTTTTTGGGGCCTTAAAAAAACTGGCTATTGGTGTGAGCTTCACCATCATGTCTGCCACCCTCACCATCTTCTTAAACTCCCGACCTTCAGCCTAATCCTGAGAGACAGTCTTGACTAAACCGAGTGACAGAGAGGGACCTAGGTGACATCATCACTTTTACCAGCTCTAGCTGAATTCCAGATAACACCAGAGATGAACCAGGATCATACTTCAACAACAGCTCCAACCATCTCAACCAATTTCTTGTCTTTTCCCCAAAAGAACAATTATGTCCATCTTTGATACCATCTAAGAGTCTGTCAAACAAGGGTTTTTTCCTTCTAAAAACTGTCTCCAGCAAAAGGGAAAGAGGAACAAAATATGTTGTTAAAATGAAAGCCTTATTCAATACATTTGAGAAGCTTTGACTGTTTTTCTTTCTTTTCTGCATCTTTAATAAAAGGTTAAAAGGGATTTTGTTTCCATGGTACTGAGCAGGCTGAGGTCTCTGTACACCAAACTCCAGGCGTTTAACACCATTTAATGTTGGGCAGTGACTGACTTATGTTAATGCCTTTGACCCATTTATTCCATCTAAATTAATACAACAAGCAGCTGTGATGGTTCAAAGACACCACTGGGCAACTATGACTCAGGCACCAGGAAAGGCTCTTTATCATCCTGGTGTCAGAATACAAAGCTGGGAGGTCAGGGTGGAATGTATCATTCAAAAGGTAATGTTTGGACTTTGATCTACAGCCTTGATTATCATGTTGATTTGGGCATTCTTAGTAAACCCATTCCTTTAACAGGTAGATCCACTACATTGAGATAACATTGGCTGTAGCTTTAAGAATGTTGTGAAGTCTGATTAATCCTGAACATGAGTAAATTATTTTGGGAAACAATATCACCAGTAGAGATAAAACTTGCAGAAATTAGTGATAAGTAACTTACATAAATATTCTGAAAATGCAAAGAGGAACAATGATAGACCTAGAAGAAACTGAGGTGCAGTTTGGTAAGGCATCATTTAGAGAGGGGAAGGAGAGGTGGGAACTTCAGGGCCTGTATACTCTGTATGTTTCAAAGAGTTTTTATTATGGCAGCTCTCACTAGTGCCATTCTATAGCAGTGAAGTATAAAATCAATAGTGAAGCATCAACATTTCCATTATAAATCCCATTTTGTTCAGGGGGGTTTGTAACTTAGCCCTGAGAATTTCTGTTGTGCTGCAGCTTGGCAAAAAAAGGTTACGATTAATCTAGCGGGAAACTTCTCAAAACACACTTTGGAACTTGTGTGCCCAAAATTGGTTTTGGTTTTTCAGAAAAGTGTGATTTAGTAGATAATTAGCCCATGATGTAGTGCTGCTTTGGAAAAGTATTAAACTTTCAGTATATGGAGATTGATTCTGATCTGATTCATTCTAGTATATTATTAGTTGTATTAATGTAGCATCTAATGGCCAGCTGAGATTTGGACTCCATTTTGCTAGGCACTGTGTAAACCAGAGTAAGAGACAATTTTTGCTTCAGAGAGTTTACAGTTTAAATAAGCAAGACAGACAAAGGATTGGAAGGGGAACAGAAAAAGAGAGAAGTGGAGTGGCTTGTCCAAAGTCACAAAGAAGGTCAGTTGCTGCAGGCTGGGAATGAGAAACCAGGTCTACAGTCACTGTCCAGTGCCCCATCCACTAGCCAATGCTGCCTCTGGTGGAAAACAGGTGTAATTCCATTCAAGTCAAGGAAATTACACCCATGTGAAACTGGGTTTGAGGCCAGAATCATGCCTATTCGCAATATAAATGACTATAAAAATATGCCAAATTCCATCTTCTAATATATGCTTGGGGTTTCCACAGGCTTCCATGCCAACCCAGTTGTCCTTCCCAGTACAAAAGTTTACCTACTCAATTTATCACTCAAAAGATGATACTGATGGAGAGAAGTCATTATGGTTTCATTGACTGTAAGTGGCTCCAGCCAAGAGAAGCCAAGTGCGCTAAGCCTACTTTACTACACTGGCTGCAATATTATTTTCTTTCCTTCTTGAAATCTTAAAAAATAGCCTGCAAAACATATTTCCTTTCAGAAGAAAGTAGGATGAATGAATATCGTGCTGCAACACTGCAATTTTTTAAAATAAATCATGCTTCATAAATATGGACCAAAGTATGCTACTCTGAATGAGTATGGCAAATTTATGCACATTTCAGAATGTGTATCATGGTTCCTGCACAAAACTGAGGAACTCAGTTTAGCAATTTCACCAACTCTGCACAATGTCCCAGTGGCAGCCCAGAAAATGCAATGCAGGGAGCAAAATTTTGAGCCGAATGTCCCGTATCTGTCAGTTCTGCTTGAGTTCCTGGTTTAACTCCAGGGGCAGACTACCCTAACCATTCCACAGCCTGGAAGGGTCAGGAAAATGGATACACTGAACTAGTAAGTAGCCAAGGAGGCATAAACTATACCAGAACTCTCACATTGTATGACCCCCAGAAAGCTTGAACCGAAGGCAAGGGGAAAAAAGAACTCCCATTGACCTCAGTTGATTTGGATCAGTCCTCTAGATTTCACTTCAGGAAAGTATTTAAATATGTACTTTAATTAAGTGGAACTTAAGCACATCCTTAATTACTGTCCTGAAGAGCAATGCTTTCCTGATAATCTCTACACAATTTTTTTTCAAGAGGTGCAAAGCAAATAAACTGAAGAGCACAACTGAAGAGGGGGCAGATACCAATTCATAAGAGCTGACAAGCCGAGACTGCCGCCAGAAGACAGTGTAAGTTAGGAAAGAGAAATGAGTTGTCCCATGGCACCAAACATTCCTCCCCTCCTAACCCTCAAGTGTTCACAGACCTTGTTTTAAGGATATTGGTGGGCTTTGGCAGGAAAGAAAGACAGAACAACAAAGATGAAGAATGTTCCTACTATGATAGCTGCAGGGTTTCATAATCCTATGTTCTCTGGACCACCTTCAAGATGCTTAGAGACTCTGTGGAACTTCTGCACCATTATCATCTGCTACTGCAGACATATTTCATTACACAGGGATGCCACAGTTGTCTCAAGCTGTTCACCATGGGCATGCATGGACTTTTAAGAAACTTTGACAGCAAATCACTCATTTGGAAGCCACAAATATATGGCCTTGTATAAATTCACAATAACCCACTTTGTTCATGAGCCAAAAGTAATAACTGGTCTGTACTAAGCCCCTGGCTTTAATGGTACCTTACAATAAACCTAATGGGGAAGACTTTCTCCCTAAGGGGTGTGAATAAAATTGTTAGTTCAAGTATCCTCCTGTAGAATTTTGAAAGAGTTGGACTTCATCATCTAAAATTCTGGCACTTCAGCTGTTAAATGATATGGCACTTTTACATTTGCTATGACTGCTAGAATAATATCCTTTGATGCAAGACTTCTTTCCATAATACAATAATGCTGGAAAAACTAATATTATCTACACACCATACAGTACTGTGGCCTGTTTGGACTCTTCCGACAGTTTCATTGAGTGGTGACCTGACCCTCTCAAACACATGCAAAATACACTCAAATACAAACAAAATGCACTGCTTTTCTAGCAGAGTAACAAATTTGCAACATGAAAGAATCAAGCCGGTTCATGGTAGCCAGTTGAATTACCTGAATCGGGGATAATGAACGGAATTCTAATGTCAAGATGAGCTGAAGAGTTCTGAGTAATTAAAAAAAATAAACACAGAGGAGAAACGCAGTTTATACAGGCATCAGAACAAAAGAAACATTTGATTCTTCAATGTATCCTGTTGTTGCTAGGCGTTATGGGATAGATTGGAGCTGGCCATTGCATGGGTGTACAAGAGGAGACGGAGTGGTGATGAGAACCACCTCTCCTTGTGCATGTATGAAAGAGCAGGCACAGTGACTGTCCTGCATTCAGGAGGGCACAGGAACAACCCTATTCTGGTGCTCCAAGGAGTGCAAGCTTCACTAATGCAAAGGGGAAGGGTGGAAATGTAGCAACTTTCTCTGGTAAAACTGAATATTTCTGGGGTTTCAATAAAAATGTCTCTTTTTCATTTTCATCAATATTTTCTGCAGAAAAATATCCCATTTTACAAACAGGTCTATTCATAAATATATGTAAAACAACGATATATACTCTAGGATGTGATAGAAGATAGACAATACAAGGTCACCTAAAACTTCACACTGTTGTTCTCCTAGCCATGAACAACAGCCAAATACCTTTGTTAGAGCTGGTCAAAATTTTTTGCCCCAAAAAATTCACATTGGTTTTGGATGTGGTTTTTGTCAATGTGGTTTTTTTCAACATTGAATTTTTTGTGTGTGGAAATGTGTTGATTTTGACTAAATGTTTTACTTTTCCAGTTAGAAAACCTGAAATGAAAAATTTCATTTTAAACTGACATTTTGAAACAAAACAAATTTTTTTGTTTTATTTCAACTTAAAATATTGCTGGGCTTCTTGAAAACTGAAAAACTTCAGTTTTCCATTTTTAGAGTTTTGCGTTCCGCCTCCGCTCCCCACTTCTTGTATTACTCCCTTTCTCCCTTTTCCCAAGTAATAAAAAAAGTGTGAATGAAAAGTTATGTTTAGATTAAAAGAAAAAAATACCTTCAGAAACCCCAACATTTTTCAGCTGAAAATTTTCAGAAGAGGAGTTCTCCGACAGAATTTGATGGGGATTGGGGGGGAAGAGAGAGGGGTAATTGGTGCTGTTTGCAAAGGGTTAAACAATTTTCATGTAACTTTAGTCTCTGTTCTCACTGCTCCGCTACCAATTTTGTTTCCATATTAGTGATTGATCTAGTTCACAAAGTTTGGGTCTAGTGCCATATTTCTCCCAAATCTGGGAATATGCAGAACTAGGGTTTCTGGTCTGGCTCTGACAGACAGATGGGATACCTGTAAGGTCTGAATATTCCATAGTTGAGGTGGTATATGGATCTGGAGCACGTCCCATATTTTGAAGGTGGGGTTACAGATCCCTGGAATGTCCTATAGTTCAGGAGATGTGCTGATCCAGTGACCAGGTTTTGATTCAGGTCTCTCTCTATTTTGTACCTGGAATGGAAATTTAAAATGGCTTTTATGTGTCCAACACACTGTAAAGGTGTAGGAATCAGCAGACTATGCCATGCCGACACGTTGCAGGCTGCAGAAAGTAAAGGCTTCCACCATTGGGAGTGTATGCATGGCTAATAGACCTATTGGGTAGCAATCAGACTTGTAAATGGGACAGTTCACAACAGACAGCAAGCTGGAGATAGTAAAAATGAATTGTTCATGTTTCACTGATTTGATGTGGTCAAATCATCTGTAAATTATATACTCAGCTGTTTTACTAGTTAGTCATTATTCTATCACTTGATTGGCTGCCAATTCTATCATTTCTAACCATATGCATGGTTGTAAACGCTGAAAGCAGCTGTCTCCAAAGCAAGCCAGCTCAGGAAGAATAGGAAAACAAATTATATAAAAGCAGATTAACTTCTGTTTAACATCTTTCAAAATATCCCCTTCCCCCCCAACAGCCTCTCTAATCCTGCTTTCTAAGTGAATTCTGTCTCCTTATTTGTTATTCTTGTCGGTGTGACTTGAATTCAAAGCATTATACTTCACATTGCTGCCTGTGGGCCTATTATAATCATAATCTTCCGTTTGTTAAATTGTGCAAAAAAACAGTTCCCACAGTCTTCTGCCTTTGAAATTCTTGCTTTCTGGCAGCCTGGTGCTAAGTTTCTATACTGCTATTGGCTGTACTGCTCTCCAGTCATCACTACTGACATTCTGTCCTTAAACTCAAGATTTTAACCCTGTAACGTTAAGATGCTTCACTAACGTGTTTTCTGCTTAGAATGGAACAGCCCTTCTTGAGCTAATCAGGAATCAGAAAGTAGCTCTATTTGATTTGTCAGCTATATATTGTAAATAGCCCCTCCCTCCCCACCCTGGAAATCTGTGGTCAGTAGGGCAGCTTCATGATTCAAGGTGCAACAGTTAGAAACTTGTGTCATGTGTCCTGAATGTATTAAGTGATACTGCCTAGAACTCAGCCAAATCTTGTGTGAAAAAGAGATACATCATTGGGATTCCCTGTTGAACTCTCTAAAGAAGTTGCTACGTGCTTCACTTAGATCAAGGTAGAAGAGTCATATAGAGTAAAGGAATAGGCACCATATGATCTGTGCCAAGGACCGTAGCTGCTGGAATCATATGCTAGAGTCTCAGCTTTCATTTAAAGAAAATAAGCCTCTAGCTCCCCGTAACCATGAAGAAAAGGGCAGCAATGTCCGCCTGAGTTTGCAGAGTGTCTGGAACAATAGCTCAGAAGTGCAGGTGGCTTCATGCATCTCAATGGGGTGTTTAGACCAGGCCCTTAGCCTTGGGAATGCCCTGCCAACATCACTTCCAGAGGACTGGCCGTATGGCAGGAAGAGAAGAGTCAAGTAGGCCTGGCCTATTCATATATATATGTATATAAAAAAATCTGAGTGCTGGGATAAATACTGAGGACTCAATGCTGCCACCTCTGTTTTATGGGGTATAAAGGATCCCTACAGCTGCCTTTGCTGCTCCACAGGAGACGGGGGTCATATGCCACAGACTCTGATTTGCTGCGAAGTGAGGAAGGCTCTATGCCACCACGGCGCCATGTGGAGTTAGAGCCAGGCAGCTCTGTGTCCTTGTGTGTCCTGTGCCCCAGATTGCCTTAACCCACCCTTGGCTGGGAGTGGTCAATGCTTTCACTAACCCTTCTCCTTGTGGAGAAGGGCCAGTGTATATGTATAGTAGCTGCTCTCCTGAGCCCTGCCTATTCTTCTCCCAGCCTGTTCCTGAAACACCCCTTATCACTGAACTGCAGTGAGCTACAGTATTGTACAGCTCTGTGCAGGGCAGAACCCCTACACAAGGACCGAAATCCCTGTTCCTCCTTGCTTCACTGGAATCTCACCAGTTTTACTGTGTCAGGCCTTCCTGTGCTTTGAGAATGTGTGTGTAGTGTGGGGGCAGAGGGGAAGGATTGTCCCTTATTAAAGAGCAGAGAGATTTCTGTAATTTGAGACAAGAAAAAAGTGGGAAATTAAGTTAGCTCCTTGTGTCCTTTGCAATTAAAAGAAGCTTGAAAAAGCATTAAATTTAGCAATATCTTGATAAATATCCCTCCTGCTGCAGTTCAGAAGAGTCTTTTCCAACTTTTTGATAGAGGATTTGGCTGGAGAAGAGAGCATGATGATACCAAGAGATAAAGAAAGGGAGTCTGAGACGTTTTTGTACCTTTCATCAGTTCTTTAAAGAACATTCAGGCAAGTTTGACAAACTTTGCATGTAACCAGAAGGAAAGAAATCATACTTTAAAAATGATAATTAGAGTTTGCTCTTTCCAAACATGACTCAAATACTTGCAAACCTGGTGTTGTTTGATGGGTTACTCACGGTTTGTCACAAACAAGATTTTTAAGTTGCACATCAGCTCTTATCTGGTGCTTTCCTTCAATCTGTAATGAAGCAATTTGCTCTGTTACACTGCTTGTGTGGGAAGAGGCAATATATTACAATATAAAATGAAAAGCAAACACAGCAAAATAATTAAATGTTGCATAGCTCATGCAAGCCATGTGAACCAGCCAATATTCTAGTAGGACCTCATCCTGTGATGCACTGTGTGCCTCCTGAATACAATTTGAAGTGAAAGTTCTCAGCACTTTTCAAGATCAGGCCCTCTGGGCACACATTACCCTAAGAGAGTCTGCCAGAGAAACTGAAGTAGCATTTTTTTCATTAAATGCTTTTTGTTCTGCAAAGTGCTCATCCACTCTACTGATACTATACCAGAAAAACTTCCACAATGTGTTCTCCCCAAAATAGTTCAGCTCACATAAACTAACCTGTCATTATCCTCTTGCTTCACTGTAGCAGCTGTGTCTGACACTTCCTTGATAATGCATAGGATAATAAATAAAATAAATAATAAATAATAATAAGAAGATGACAAAGGGTTCTGAGCCTCTACATAGGCTTTGTAACCTACTGGCTGGTGTAGACTGAGATTTCTGGCTCCACTCAGACAATACAAATAAGCCCCTTAGAAGCCTAGGGAAGCTGCTGAGTCTCCCTTGGAGTTATCACTTTTCACTGAATCTTAATAGAAAAACTCACAAGAAAGATCCTGAGCCTATAGACATTCCTGGGTGACGTACCCAAAGAGGACACTCAGGAGAACCAACCACTTCTATTCTGAACGAACCACAATGACAGTTTCATTACCCAGCCGTGCACTGCATCTTTAGTGTCATTTAACCTGCGTCAATCTTTGCAAAAAACTCCCATCCCTTTAAAAATAAGAACTTCAGAATCACAGACCACTCTGTGCAACACTGGTGCAAAGACATTAAGTAGGGGTGCCTGGGACACATGTGGGACAGCAAGTTGGCTGCACGCCTTAGAGTTGGCGGGCCATGCTAACAGTGACCATCTGGCCTGCCTTCGAGACACATTGAGGACAGCTCCTGTAAGTATTAATTTTTGTTGAACAGAGCTATTCTAACCTACTGTTTGCATCTGTTAGTCTATTTATACGGTATGGTAATTTGAGGGGACCTGACATTTGGCTGCTTTCCTGAAACTTTGCTCAGAGTCACAAGTGGGGAATTCTGAAGGAATGGCCAGGAGGAAATATGGCAATAATGTGGGGTTAACAGTCCAAGGCCTCCAGGTCCAGTGAGATATAGTGAGACAGTGAGGTTATAAGAAAAAAAAAAGTCGAGAAAGAAATTTGGGATGAATAATTGCATGAAAAGAAATATGTAATTGTACATAGTAAATAAGGAAGGCGTAACAAAACAACAAACAGAAAGCAAAGCAGGGATTACCCATTTTCCATCCATTGTTCTTTACAGGAAGACACTAATTCCCTCTAGGGAGAATCCTCCACCAACCCATGATACAAGGCTGCATTATCAGTGGGGATTAATTCCCAGAGAGTTAAATGGCAAAGCTGCACTCATCTCTCTGAACCCTGACTAGCTGATAGCAGAAGTTATTTTGATATTGTGTTCATTGCGGGGAATTTAGCTGGTCTCAAAAGTTGTTTTTCACTCCAACACTTCTACCATCTTTAAAGCCTTAGAGCACAATTCTCATTTACACTAAGGCTCCTTTACACCCTCTGGCAATATGAAGGAGCCTTAAGAACAGGGCAAAGAGATGTTATTGTAAATAAGTGTTAGGCCTTTAGGGCTAGATCCACAAAGGGCACCGAGCCTCAGTGTTGCAGGGCTTCACCTCTAGGCACCCTGCCACCCTGAATTTGGCACCCAGGCTCCTTATACAATGAATGGCAGAGTTAGGTTCCTAAGAATGGGATTTACAGAAGCCAGCACACTGAGCAGGCAGCCACCTGAGAGAGCCAGTAGGAAACGCTGAGGGAGAGCAGTTTGGCCTAAGCCCTGCCCCTCAGAGGGACATAGGTGACTAACTCTGGGCTGAAGGAAGCATCTCCCTCATCTCAGGATCCACAGCTATGAATGCCCCTCTGAGGTAGGTGCCTAACTCAGGCCAGCCCTTTCTCACCAAAAACAGAGGTGGTGGTAGTAGCATCACTTATCTCCATAATCCCTCATAGCCACCCCTTATATCCAACAGACCAGTGGTTAGAGTGTTCACCCAAGACATGGAGACCCACATTCAAACCCCAGGTCTCCCACACTGCAGATGAGTGTGATAACTACTGCGCTTTAGGCTCTTCTAGTGTGAGTCTTTCAATCTCGCCTGTTTAAGCTGTTCCACTTTGTATAAAACAGACTTTATCTACTGGAGCAGGGATTAGAACTGGGGTTTTGCAGGAGAGTGCTCTAGCCACTGGGCTGTAGAGTCACTCTCTCTGTTAAGCCGAATGACTATTTAAGTATTTCATGGAACGTCAAACCGATTCAACAGGAGAGATTGAGAGATCCATCCTAGGATATACTAGTGTCTCATGGCTAGGGCACTCTCCTGGGAGAGCTGGGTTCAAAGGCTTTCCCCAAATTAGGCAGAGTCGGGTCTTCTACATTCTGGGTGAGTGCTTTCAGCGTAAATGGGAAGTGAGCACCATCACATCTGCTCCTCTGTTGTCTGTTCCAATAGGTGTGCTCCTGCCTTATAGGCAAGAAGCAGAGAATGTCTAGTTTGAGAATCATGCAGGGACTAAGACAGGGTAATGCGCAAAGCCACCTAGAGTCCTACTCATTAGCAGAAATGTAGGTACATGCGGACTTCAGGCAAACAGAGGTTTAGGTGACAGCTAAGCATGGGTTTTGAGGATCTAAATATTGTCTTAGGGGCCCAAAGAGAGTGGCAGTTAGGTGCCTAAATCCTTTTGTAGATCTAGCCCGTAGAGGCTCAGGCCTGCAATGAGCTCCATGTAAATGGACTTCTACACCTGCACTGATCCCCACTGAAGTCATTGTAGCACCGCAAGGATACTGGGATCTGCCCATGGGGATATCACTGAAACCTTGAGACCTTGGCTCTTGCTGTCATTAGTACAATTGATTTCCAGACATTTTTAGATTTGTTCCAAAATTAATCAGGTGCTATGAAAGCAATGAGAAGGGGGGAAATATCCACATTTACATTTTTCCCCTTTGCTTGTGAAAGTTTCCTCTGTAAATAGCCCTCAATTCTGCAGCACAAATTAGGCAGCTGTGGAGAACATGAAACATGGTGCACTCATGGCATGTCCTAACAATGAGGGAGATGAAAAAAGCTCTCAGAATAGTTCCTCCTTCCATTTCTTCTCATATATTGATTTTAATTTCTTACAGCAAAATGACCATCAAGTGCTTTGCTCATACCATATTTGTCAAGTGAAACAAGGCAGAGAAAAGGGTGCCAGAGACAGCTTCATCTGAGAACATGTGAATGTCCCAGGTGTTCTAAAAGCTGAATGCACTTTAAATCTTCTTGATGCCACAAGAGAATGAATTGTGACACTTTACCCAGATTGGCTAGGCTAACAGTTTGCTTAGCCTGCTGAGTAGTATGAATACTTAGTGGATAACTCGAAAACAGAAGATAATCATTTTCATCACTTCCCCATATTTGGAAATCAGGATTCAACCACTTAATTCAATGGGGTTACACAAGTGTGAAATTGGTGTAAGATAAGAATCATGTCCTCCAAGCTTATGGTTGTTTATTAACAGCATTACATAGAAAAGGAACATAGTTTTGTAGTTTTCAACCATTTCCATTTGAGATAAATTAACTCAAATTTAGGATACATTATAGGGCTGCAGAATTGGGTCCCAAAGCTTCAACAATTATAAACTCCCCCCCCCCCAACACACAACTGAACTAAATTTGCTTGCATCTTTAGAGAAGTAGCTGTACATTTTTCTGAACATTACACTAAGCTTGATATTCTGGTGATTACAAACTAGTAAATGTCTAAAAATAACTCCACAATATATTGCCAATGAGGTATACAATGGACATGTGTTCTCGCATCAATTCTTAATGTTTACTTTATTTCGATGTCATGAGATTGAAACTCATGACTTCTGGGAACAATCTCAACTATGCAATCGAATTCTAGGTCACATTGCTCCATCTCTGATAAAGAATGGGAGCACCTGGAGCAGCAGATGGCAAGACAATGAAGCTGTCACTGGTGGTTTTAATTTTCCTGGATTAAGAAGTGAATAAAGTACAAGTGGTCTGATCTGCTAAAGACACGGTAGCAACACTGGCATAAGAAATCCTTTTGGTGTACTCTTGACTACCTGCTTTATGTCAGAGTTTCTGGTAGGAATGTAGATCTATACTCAGCTTGATCCCATTGCTCTCTACTTATTTCCATTTTTATCACCTATGGATCTATACTCACACTTTTCTGCCAAAAAATGACTATTTAAAATCTAAATGCCCCAGAGTTAAGGTGTCATGCATTTTTCCCTGTGACCGTAAATAGGGGAAAATATAGATACTTGGTCTGTTTTGTAATTTTGTACAACTGAACCTATTTCATGCTACGAATCTGAAGTCTTGAGCTCTGTTAGATGCAAGAAAGATAGTTTAGCACTAAAAGAGTGGAAAAAAATAATACCATTCCATTCAAAGAACAAACTGCATGCTACCAACTAGAGGGTTGATATTACTCATAAGAGTAGCCCATACTACTTCACATTACTTTACTGTCTAGTACACTTCAGTCAATGTGGCAACTCACATGGATCAGGACTATTCACGTGAACAACAGTTTGCAGGGCTTGCCCTAGGAGGAAGCTTAACTATTAGCTGCTGGATGCTGAACACTTTTGCTGGCCCTTAGGGTAAGTAAAGAAAAAATATTGTGTTGGAAAGATATTTCATGCAAGGAAAATATGAGCTAGCATTAAAATTAGCCTAGCTTATGCTTTAAGCAAAGGTTAGCAAATGTAGAGTAACATATTTCATATGCTGTTACAATGGGCAAATTCATCTCTGGCACAACTCAATTGGCTTCAATGGAGTTGCAAGAAGAATAGATTTGCTCCCGTATATATATAAAAATCTCCACAGGACAATTTTTAAAATAGATAGACAGATGTGAAGATTACCAGTAGGTGCCTAGATTTAGAATGTATAGATGAGTTTCTTGTTTTCCTTTAAAAAGGGTTATGGCAGGATTATGTAGAGAAAATTACATGCATTCATACTCAATTTTATTTAAAAGCATCTTCAAGTGCTATATTAATAAAATTAACTGGCCCCACCAAATGCATTATTCTAGCACAGCACTCTTCTTTGATTAGAGGGAAAAAAGAGAAAAATCATATTACTTGTTTTCACAGCTATCAAATTTAGAAGAAGGAATAGCTTAGACTGTTACTATGTGTATTATCAGGACAGTCAATGAGATATGAAACAAGGACAAACTCCATTTGCCTGGGCATAACGCCCAGTTTGGAAGTAATTGCTGTAGTGGAGTAGCAGCTGCAGATATAGTCAGATCAAATCCAAAGATCAAATGCTTATTTCATTTTGATAAAAATCATTAAACCACAAATCAACGTACTCTGGACTACAGTCAGGAAATGACTCTGTATATACCATCTGCACATAACTGTCCCCTAATAAATTAAAATGGCAACAGTGGCTTTTCTTATATAAAATCCCAAGATATAGATTTGATCAAAATATAAACATTTATCATTTAGATTTTGTTTAGCAGCCAAAATAATGCATTAAATATAAAATCAGCAATGAAGATCTCCCAACACACTGCATGTTCTGCAATACTTTGCCATATTTTATACTTCAGAAACTCTAACGGGCAGAACTGAAACTTCTAAGAGTATTTGAAACACTTCTCCTTCCCTTCTCATTTGATCTCATGGTGATGACTACAAAGAAACAAATGGGTTTACGATAAATTCATGAAATACAAAGCCAGTTTTGGCCTTGAGACGTTCTTCAGGAATGGTCTAAAATGCAAGGAAGAACACAAGAGAAAGTAAATTTATATAGCGCAGCAGATATTTGACTAATTTAACTACTAAAGTGCATTTGTCAATTTAAATTAAAATTTAATTTAATTCAAAATTTTGTTTTGAAGAGCTTTTTGGTTGTCCATTATGCAGGCTGCTTATGTATTCATGGGGCTCTATTCAGCAGAATTAGGATGACACTATACATAAGACCTTAAAGGTTTGCTCAGTGAATGGACATTTGCAAATGTGACTACCAGTCCCAAAAAGGGAATCTAACAGTAGTTAGCTGACACTCAATTTCTACTCTCTCTGCATCACTTACAAGATTATAGAAGTCATCACTACTGAAAAGTATGTGATCCTAACAAGGACAATGAAGCTACTGTGCATTATGACTTCTTTATTGGCTGATCTATGCATCCTAACTAAATCAGATTGAATTACAGTGCATTATGACTTCCATGTTAGCTAATATGCAGTGGATAGCATCAAGGAGAGTTCCTAAAGCCTGAATAAATACAGCGAGGCTATGCAAGAATTTGGGATTGTTGAAACAGGGCCAGATTCAGATACCCTTACTCCTACTGAGTAGCATCTTACTCCCTCATGTAGTTCCACTGAAGCCAATGGAACCATTTTTGTAGTGTAAGGATATCAGAATCTAGCCTTGAGTTAATTATATCTACAAACAAATCTTAGCCTCCATTATGACTGTATAAATGGATCTCAGACTCTTTCCCTACAAAATTAGCTGGATGTTCTGTACTTTCCCATCTACACAGCTTCCTAATACCACCAATATTGACAAAAGATCACGTCTCTGTCTAATTTTAATCATTTTCTCGGACCAAGAATCAGTTTGATTATTTCACCTTAACCCACCTACCAAGACAGATTATTTCATTGTTGCTTGCATCCTTCAGAAAATCCTTTGACCATTGATTCATGGATACAGAAATAGAGGATCACTTCTAATGCTACCAATAAGGAAATATCAAGGTAATTCCATTTGACCTACCCAGGAAAGCTGTGAAGTAGTCACTTTCTTTGTTTCACAGAAATGTTTGATGTTTCATTTTTGCATGGTTTTGCAACCCCTTGATGCTTCATGTTTATGATATAAATGCTTTGTTTGTTTGTTTTTTAAAGTGACACTTTAAGTTCTAATAGTGGCCAGTTCTCCCTGGTAAATGAGTCCATATGTTCTAAAATGTAATCTGAGTGTGCAATGATATCTGAAGAACCATGAATTTTGAGTACTTCCTCTTTTCATTGTAATGATTAAAAAAAACCACATCTACTATAGAGTACACAGTATAATTACTCATTTTTAACACTGAGAATATGTATGTGCTTCCCAATAGTAAACTTTTGACCATAATTATAAATATGATGGGCCAGGTCATTACCCATCTGGGACAAACTCATGAGACAGAACACTCCATAAAGTGCCAGTCACCAACCTTCAGACTCGTTGCTCCTTCAGGGCTGCAATTTCTCCAGCAATACAGGACTGCTAGGGGATCCAGACCTTTAAAATCCATGCATTCCACAAGACCTACATGGCTAACTGTGTCAATGGGCTGTGACTCTGTACTGCTTAGTGGTCCTCCACTCCGTATTCCACAGAAGCAGGGTTCTCGAGATGCTGCCATGGCTTCTCTTTCAGTCAACTCCTTTGGGATGGAGGTGGAAGGGAGTGCATCATATGCACTGCCTGACACATTTGTTAATGCATCCTGCACAATACTGGGTGAGGGAACAATGTTAAGGACAGGGCAGTCCCTCACCAATCCTAACCCTAGCCCTCACCATACCACTTCATGTCCCCCATTCCCTACAGGGAACCCACAGAGGAGCTTCCATGGGGTCTAAAAAAAGGATGCGGGATGCCCCACATTTATCACAGCTCCCTTTCTGCCATTATTACCATATTCCTCCAATCAGGTTCCCATCCGCTTGCATAAACAATGAATGATTTGAAGAAAAGATCTCTGCTGAATATAACTTGGAATTATTACAATCCTTTCAATCTACATAGAGAGTCCCAAGATAAAAAGCAAGGTCTAAAATGAGTTTTGAAGTGATATTCTCTAAACTAACATAATAGTATAACTATTGGGTGTTTCTTTTTTAAACCAAACGCCACCAATGTATTTTGTCTATGCTAAGCCTCAAGCTATTCTTACTCTAGGCCACACTTTTCAAATATCAACCAAAAAGAAAGGTAGTTATTCTGCAGTTATCATCAGGAGGCTGAAGGAGGTTGGTCTTCTAAATGTGATATTAATAATAACATGCTGCAGGAATTAAATTAGACTGAAAAAGAATTTGGAGTGAAGCGATCACAATAACTCAAGATAATGTGAAGTCAGTGCAAAGGCATTTAGTCATTAATCTACTACTCCCCACACTAATTAAAGACAAACCTGGAAGAACTGGCAGAGTGACTGGAAATTAGGGATCACTAGAATGCATGCTCTCAGATTAGATTTTCCACTTTTTGATGCTTTGTTCAGATAAAGCGAAGTGTAAATTACTTTCAAAACATGGGCGGGTGTATTTTTAAAAAATATAATACCTGCTTACTTTTAATAGAACAAATAACCATCACGAAGCTTGGCTATTGACAGTGATCTGTTTTTTCTAAGCACCATGGAATAGTGACCTGTAGGACACCTAAACTGCAGTAAATGGCAGCTAGGAGGACATCCAATTTATTTGTACTGTCTTTTGAAAATGAGTGCATTTCTGTCTCTACATGATAAATTCCATTCCAGATATTGGCTTTCACTGTGTGCAACCCATGTACATCAAAAAATATTAAGCAGGATCCTTCTCAACTAAAGCTTAGTTAATGCACTCCACGTAATTATACTTAGCAAGCAGGTAAGGAGCCCCATGCAAACTATTTCAAGATGGTCAGTAAAAAGATCTTTAAAGACTTATTTGTAAGTCCTTTTTTCAGTGGAACACTTAAGCTCAGGCTTAACTCCAAGCACATGGAAAGGCACCTTTTTATATTCTTACTGTGGGCGGAAACCTTTAAAAAGATGGTTCAACTGTTCGCATAGTGACTTACAACAAGAAATTCAACAAGACTTCTTCACATTTTGATAGCCAATGGCTTTCAGATGTGGCTTTTTCCTCACTTGTTTCTAACAATCTCCATCTATAGTGAGTTACCATATACACAGCACTTGGATGCAGGCATTGATACATTCAAGCTTCCCTGAAGTACCCAAACTCATAAAGAAATAAATAGAAATGGTGATAACTTATACACTTCACTCTCTCTTAGTCTCTTGCTAGACTCCTTAATCTTGGGCAGGATCCCAGGGCTTACTCTCCCACAGAACCTCCTCCTTGTTCCTGGAGGCCTCCCTCCTCCCAGGGAGCAACTGCAGAAACCTTCCCCTGTAGCTTCTTCCAGCTCTCACTTCCTGGCTTATAATCTTAGCCCAGCTCCCTTTCTTATAGCAACCAGGCAGTTTTAATGTTCCTCATAAGGCCTTTTAACAACTGAGTGCTGGATTTCCTACCTAAGTAACTCACTGCATACCAACAACCATATTATCTTCACTAGGTATGTTAACTGGGAGATTATGGACATTTTATGAGCAAGGAAGGCAATGCATCCGCTGCCCTCTGTGTGCAAATTCCAAACTGCAACTTCCAGCTTTGATCCCACATAAACAACGGTATTTTTCTTTTCAGCTTTCACTCGCACAAGGCTTAGAGGACTCTGGGAAATTTAAAAGTTAAGGGAGGAAAATACATTTACTAATGCCATTTACTAGTGACAATTTGACACATTCCAATAACTGTGATTGTGGAGTTTGTTTGGAGAATGAAATCATTCATTTAGATTTCAGACTTATGCAAACTCCACACCAAAGGTGCCTATCTAAAACACAAGCACATAGGAGATAAATATAGGCGTTTGTAAGTTGCTGGATTGATTTATGGCCAAATTTTCATTGTTAGGTGCATGCCATCGTCTACATGCATGTACCTCTACCTCATCTTAGCAAATACCTAATATATGTACACAACTCACGACTTACATGTGCATGCGGGTGTGCACACACACACACAGAGAATTGATTGCCAAACTGGCCACAGGCAAATACAGTACCTGACTTTCATGTCATTGATTGAATATTTATATGCATAAATTAGGCAAACGACTGCATGTGCCAACCTGCAAAATTTCATCTATTCCTCTCTATTCTTGTTCTTATTCAAGGTCATAAGTTTTTTTCACAGCATTAAAATGCTGTTTTCAGATTTCAGTGTTCGGTGCATATGGTACTCCCCAGACCCAGTTCCGATTGCAATCTTTCTGCCACCTACTAGTCTGGCCTCAGGCTTTCTGCACAGGTGCTGTGCCACACTCATTCTTTATTGCTGCGGTGGGTGTTGCTGGTACTGCTGCAGTCTGCTTTCTGTTCATCTCCTTGGTTCTGTACATTCGGTTTTCATCTGCACTAACTGGTCACACCAAGTATGTATAGCAAGAATTTGAATAAAAGGCAATGCTGAGTCAGTCAGTTTTTTTATCCCCAAATGAGTAGACTGAAGGTCTTTTCACCAATATCATATGACTTTATAAGAGCATACAGCGCTATTCTTGCCAAGATAGCACTCTTTCAGAATCTAATGGGGATCAGAAAATCTACCATAATATCAAAAATCAAATCAATTTACACACCAGGATCTAATGATCCAGTTACTGTAAGTATAACAGTGAAAACATGAGCTCTGCCAATTGGTTTGATTTAGATAACTGGATAGTAGTAACCCAAGTTTCTTCTAACACTTCTAACAACAGTACACGAGATCTCATTGATTTAAACCAAGAATTTGATATAATAATATATTTCACCATGGGAAAGTACTACCAGAAGCTGGGACTAGATGACAGAGGATGGATCACTCAGTAATTGTCCTGTTATATTCACCCCCTCTGATGCATCTGGCACTGGGCACTGTCAGAAGACAGGATATTGGGCTAGCTGGATCATTGGTCTGACCCAATATGACCATTCTTATGTAAGAGGTCTGTATAAGTTCAAAAATTTCTCTTTCACCAACAGAAGTTGGTCCAATAAAAGATATTACCTCACCCACCTTATCTTTCTAGTATCCTGGGACCAACACAGCTACAACAACACTGCACTATGATATATAAATACTAGACCTGATGATTAATAGCAGTTAACTCACACGATTAGCTCAAAAAATTAATTACTATTAATTAACTTAATCGCAATTAATCACAGTTTAATCTCACTGTTAAACAATGGAATACCAATTGAAATTTATTAAACATTTTGGATATTTTTCTACATTTTCATATATATTGTATTATGTGTTGTAATAAAAAATAATATACACTTTGATCTCGATTACAAATATTTGCACTGTAAAAATGGTGAACAAAAATATTATTTTTCAATTTACCTCACACAAGTACTATAGTGCAATCTTTGTCATGAAAGTGCAACTTACAAATGTAGATTTTTGTTGCATAACTGCAAACCAATGTAAAACTTCAGAGCCTACAAGTCCACTCAGTCTTACTTCTTGTTCAGCCAATTGCTAAGAGAAACAAGTTTGTAAATAAGAAGAGGGCTGCAATATCTCCTGTAAATGTAAACAAAGTCACCAGAAAGTGAGAACAGGTATTTGCATGGCACTTTTGTAGCCAGCACTGCAAGGTATTGATGTACCAGATATGCTAAACATTCCTATGCCCCTTCATGCTTCAGCCATCATTCCAGAAGACATGCTTTCATGCTGATGATGCTTGCTAAAAACATAATGCATTAATTAAATTTGTCACTGAATTCCTTGGGGGGAAAATTGTATGTCCCCTGCTCTGTTTTACCCGCATTCTGGTATATATTTCATATTATAGCAGTCTCAGATGATGACCGAGCACATGCTGTTTATTTTAAGAACACTTGCACTGCAGATTTCACAAGATGCAAAGAAGGTAACAAGGTGAAATTTCAAAAGATAACTACAGCACTCATCCCAAGGTTTAACAGTCTGAAGTGTCTTCCAAAATCTGAGAGGGCCAAGGTGTGAAGTATGTTTTCAGAAATCTTAGAAGAGCAACACTCTGATGCAGGAACTACAGAACCCGAACCACCGAAAAAGAAAATCAACCTTCTGCTGGTGGCACCTCACTCAGATAATGCAAATGAACATGAGTCAGTCTGCACTGCTTTGGACTGTTGTCGAGTAGAACCTGTCATCATGGATGCATGTTCCCTGGATTGGTGGGTGAAGCATGAAGGGACATATGAATCTTTAGCGCATTCTACACATAAATATCTTGCTATGCTGGCTACAACAACAATGCCATGAGAATGCCTCTTCTCACTTTCAGGTGACATTGTAAACAAGAAGCGGGCAGCATTATCTCCTGTAAATGTAAACAAATTTGTTTATCTGAGTGATTGGCTGAACAAGAAGTAGGACTGAGGAGACTTGCAGGCTCTAAAATTTTACATTGTTTTATTTTTGAATGCTTTTTTTGTACATAACTCTACATTTGTAAGTTCAACTTCCATGATAAAGAGAGATTGCACTACAGTACTTGTAGTGGGTGAACTGCAAAATACTATTTCTTTTGTTTTTTTACAGTGCAAATACTTGTAATCAAAAATAAATATAAAGTGAGCACTGAACACTTTGTATTCTGTGTTGTTATTGAAATCAATATATTTGAAAATGTAGAAAACATCCAAAAATATTTAATTTGATACCATTTATTATTGTTTAACAATAAGATTAATTTTTTTAATCACTTGATAGCCCTAATAAATACTATTATGGCAAATAACTTATTTCTAGTGATAGAACTCCCAAGAGTTGGTAGCTTTTTAAAATTAAACTACACATTTTGTTTTTTGTCTTTACCATCTCTTTATTAGACCATTTAAACAACACTGTTCTTCTCTTAAATGTGCTGAATATAAGTATGGACCCTAACTCTTATGTTCATGACATACACACAGAAAAGTTAGATTAAAAGCAAATACTCTTGCCGGAAGACTGCAATGTAACAATACATGCAAGAATTAAAAAAAAAGAGTGATAAAGCAGGCTGCTCCCTAAACTCACCCCACCTTATTATAGATTGGCTGGCTGCACACCTGACTACTGTTCCCAGATTACATGGTTCGCTACAAAGACCACAGTTTAAAGCAGAACCAAGAACCACCTCTGACCCCACTTTCAATTCCAACAGACTGCACAATACACCACTTAAACTTTGCAAAGTAGCTGTAACAGTGTGGGTTGGTAGAAACCCATGTTAGCCTTGAACTTGAAAGTCATTGAATTCTACACAGCAGAGTGTGCAAAGTTGTTGCATCATCTTGGTGGGGTACTTCCTTCTTTGACCTCCCTCCCACTATTAGGCTAGGAACATCTTGGTGCTGCAACAGCAGAGCTCTCATTAATACAGAATCAAGTTCCTGCCAAATCTCTTTTGGTGTTTTTTTTTTTTCCAATTCACTATGAGAAGGCTGAGACCTTCAAACAGCTATTAATGATAGGATGACTCCAGCATCTATGTAGTGTGGTAGGTTTTGAGAATATATTATATTCGGATGCTTAGTAACTCTTGGTACAAATATGTCATGATAAAGATGACAGCAATCATATAGAATCCCAGAAGCCTACCAGGCTAATTATTTAATATCTAATTAATGATACAATTTAGTTCTTGACCTTCTAATCATACTATGCAAAGTTCTAATTAACTGATAAAAATTGAAATTATCAAGCGTGTTCTTAAGTTTTGTTGAGCCAGTAAGTCAACTTTGATTTGAACCTGCTACAAGAAATGATCTCCAGTTTATCTGTAAAGTTTAGTGGTGCAGACTGACAGGGACCAGTTAATGAACTGTTGTTAATACACCTCTACCCTGATATAACACTGTCCTCAGGAGTCAAAGTGCCTTACCACGTTATAGGTGAAACCGCGTTATACCGAACTTGCTTTGATATGCCGGAGTGCACAGCCCCGCCCCTCTGGAGCACTGCTTTATTGTGTTATACCTGAATTTGTGTTATGTTGGGTCGCGTTATATTGGGGTGGAGGTGTATAATTTTTGCTACATTATAGTAGTCAGGTAGCACGACCTGCAGCCCCAGCACCTTATGCTGATATAATGTCAAATCTCACAAGTCAAGCTACACAAGATCGAGTAATTACTTGGATTGGAGACCTTCAAGGAACACCTAGATGCCCCAGGAAATGGTACCCATTATTCAGTAGGGAGCACTGATTTGCTTGATCTGCCATCTTTTAGATTGATTTTTACCATTAAAGCCATAACTACAATAATTAGAGATCCTACTGCATGTTTCCCCTTCAAAACTAGGAGTTATGTCTTATCTTCTGGCCAAAATAACAACTCTGGTTAATGACAGACTGGATTTTAGAAGCCCAGATTGCATGGAGTTTGAAGGTCTCAGCCACAATAGCTGCCCAAGTCCACAGTGCTGTTTCAGCTAAATACAGAACTCTATAGGTTCTGCTTTAAAGTGGTGCACAGTGTTGCTGTGGGGTGTTGGGGTTTTTGTTCGTTTGTTTGTTTTTCTACAACCTGCTATTTTTACATGTGTGCATTTCCTAGGTGTGTGAAATGATCTCAATATACAGCTAGGAATTTTTATAGCACTTTGGGATCCTGAGAGATGAAAAACGCCTTATGAGCGTAAGCCACCTTATACTTTAAGGTAAAAGCTTTATAAAAAGTAGCATGGTTATTATTTTGGAGCAAATCCCCCACCCTGTCCTGGGCTGTGAGAGTGCCTTACAGGGGTACACAGGAAGCTTCTTTCTGTCAAAGCAACAGTGCAGGAGCTCCACTTAACCCTCAGGAGAATGCTGGAGGGGACCTGGAGTGAAATTCTGACCCCACTGGTATCAACTGAAAAACTATGGTGCATGGATTCCTAGCCATGTCTCAAAGTGTTGTTTTTATCCAGCTAAAGTACTGAACCAGGACCTCATTACCTCGAACGTATGCTGTCATTTGTAACACACGTAAACCAGGGATGTAAAATGTACAGAGCAGAACTCTTCCTCCTTGCTCTCCTGGAGCCATCCTGGCTCTAGGCCATCAGAATGTCTCTTATGTTACTATAAAAGGCAATAGCCCCATCCCTCCCTGCCTCTCCATCAAATGGAAGGCAAGATTCTGTTTTCCCTGTCCTGTCATGTGCATAAAGTTACTCACATACGTGTTTGCAGGGTTGGAGTCTCATTCCATACTAAAGGAAGCAGATGTAATTGAACAGACACAAGATGTTGGGTTAGTAAATATGACACCACCTTAGTTACTTATGAAGAGTAGAACTGCACTTTGAGATGCTAGTTTTCATATCAACTGGACCAGCTGATTTTCACATATTCAGATCTTCCATGGATTCCCCTACTTGATCTTTAAATAATTACTATTTTAACAAGGTTTTCATTACTACCCAGTTGTCTAAACTTTTCCTTTATTTTAATCGTTAAAAAAATATCAAATTTGAAAGTGAGATCAGTAACTTGGTAGTTTTTAATCAATTTCATTCTCCTGTTTATTTATTAGTAGGCCTGCTTTCTCTCTAGTACTACTTTCCTCCCTGTAAAAAAAAAAAATCCTTCATGTAACCCTTCTGCCCCTCTGAGTTGGCAGCAACAAGGGCCAGGTTCAGTATCCAGGGGTTCCGTTTCAGTAACACAATGCATAACCGGCTCGAGCCCCCACCCAGTGACCTGGGACACTTACATACCTCCCCCTGGGGCGCCTCTAGGAGGCAATACTTTCCCTCTCTGCAAAGCAGAGAGTCTTTAACAAATCTTTTAATAAAGGGAAGGAATTCAATGCGGTATCCCACTTGGAGAACCTCACAAAGGGTTATAACACAAACCAGTAAACTTAATAAAAACCGCGACCTCCCGTATCGTTTGGCAATTTCGCGGTTTTCCCCTTAGGGTTTTAGTACCAATTCACCCAAAGTCCAACAACCCAAAGTCTCTTAGAACTTTATGCGTCTAGGCCACCCAGAATTCATGAGTTTTATCTGTAGAATTTTACCCCACCCCCCCCAAGCCTGGGGTGGAATATGGAGGGGGAAGTCCACAAACCGGGTGTAAAGGGGCACCTATACATGTGGTCAGGGCCCGCCTCTCCCATGAATTTGCTGAAGCCTTCACCACACAGCCACAGCTTTGGGCTCCTCCAGCCGCCCGCTGACAAACTCGCTTTTCGCTCTGCTCATCTGTTCCATAGAGGCTGCAACTGCTCAGCTCTGCCAGCCGTCTTAACAGTATGGTTTTCAGACTCCCCACTAGTTAATCACAGCCGCCCTCACTGATCTCAGTTCAGCTCTTCAGTGATTTTTTCCATGCTCTTAAGTAGAGGAGCCCTGGTGGCTGGATGCACCATTGGTCCTACATGAATTCAGCATTCAGCAGTCTCTAGATGGACTCCTAATGGAATCAAAATTAGCTTTCACTCGTATTAACAGTGGTTTAGAGGAAAATGTGCAATTGGTGTTCCAGGCCCTCAAAAGGGGCCCATGCCATCAGGTACACACACCAGTCCCTAAACTCTCTCTATTCATAGGGTTTTGGAACCCATGTCCCATGTTTAGCAAGTACCACCCAACTGAGGTTGAGTCATTTCTGTCACAAAGCAGTCCCACACAGTCCCACAGCTCCCCATTCACACAATCAGGGTGACAAACTTTTTTTCTTTCCTCCTGCCCCAATAACAAAGAAACTGGGGATTCCAGAGCTGTTAAAACCACCATCCCAAGCTGCTGTGGGGTTATGCTAAGTGCGGGTGGATCCCAATGCATTCCTAAAATTCTTTCCACACTCTCTACAATTCACCACCAGATGTCAGGGATGTCAGCTCATCCTGACTCCGCTTACATTCATATGCAACTCATTCCCTTTGGCAAGGATGATTATAAAAGCCAGCATTTCAAAAATTATTTCTGGCCTCAATCATGCAAGACCTGTGCTTGGGCAAAGCCCCATTGAGCCCTGGAAGAACCTCACTGACTTCCATAGCGCTCCATGAGACACTGTCTGCAGGATCAGGGTCAACATCTGTATATGATGGGTTCTAAAAGTGAAAGGGGAGGAATAAGAAGAAAAGCAATAATTTGGAAGATGTCTGCTTCCCAATATGGATTTTGCTTACTTCTTTCCTGGGGTGCTCTCTCTCTCAGTTGCTCCACTTATTGACAGCTGCAAAGCAAGACTAATGAACTATTGATGACCCCCGCACAAAGGATTATGAATCAAAGCATTTTTATTCTGTGGGTATTGATTTAAATGTCGTAACTGCTGTGCAAATGAAAATGGTAGTTTAAATAAATGAACTGAAATACTAAAATCGGTTGTGTCCAGTTGATTGCTTGTCACTGGACAATTCTCTGCGTGTTTCTTACATTTTTTGGAAAGTTGTTAATTTGAGATGTTTTAATGATAAAATGGAGACCTAGGGCAACATGAACATTATAGCACAGAAGGTCATGGCAGTGGGCAGGCCACAGTAATAGAGCTGCTACCCTTTCTGAAGAAACATGATGGATTAAGATACACCACATTGCCATCCTGAGGCCATCAGTTTCAGTCTGGCCTTCTGTCCTTTCTAACAGGAAACAAGAAGGGAGGATGTTTCCAGCCCCATGTGGAGACCAGTGGTCTACAGATAAAAGCATGTAAACAGGATTGTCTTTCCTAGAATTGGTCACTCAGAGCAGCCACATTAAGAAAGAAATCTGCTGGCCTGAGAAGGAGAGTGGGCTGGAGAAGTAGACGCACATTACATCAGGCTGTGATGGTCATCCTCCTGAAGTGACATTTGCAGCCTCCAACTGTCATTCTTTGGAATCCTGAAGGTTGTCCAGGGTAAAACTGCTAACTGGCATCTATGTACGGAAGAACTAGATACTGTGTCTTGAGAGTCAAGCAGAATCAGCACTGGAATTTATAGTTCTCATCACCCGTAGTATTCATGGGACTTTTACTTTGGGAGAACAGCTTAGACTGAATTAAGATAATTTACAGTGATGACATCTGTTCCTTTAAAGTGGTGAGCCTGGGGAAAATTTTTAGAGGCACAGATGGCAGTTAGGCACCAAGCTCAAATAGAACGTCAATGGGAATATGATTATTTCCCTTTGAAAATCTCCCCTTACATTCTTTCCTAATGTTTTCCTCCTACCTCTCCTGGTTTAATAAACAAGAGTCTCTTAATCAAACCTGCAGGTTGCCTTTCCACCTTCATACTTAATAATCTAATCTCCTTAGTTCATGACAAGTTCAGGCACAATAATATGAAGTGTATGTACACAAAGGAACCACGGTTGCACTTTTTAATTAAGTCAAGGAGCCCATCTTTGTTGAATTAGCTCAACTAAGGCAATAACAATCCCCAAGGCGCATGAAGGGAAGCCTGTGTCACTGTACAGTGTTAGTCTGGAGAATTAATATGCAACTCTATTTTAATAATCTATTCAGGGGAGGGGATTTTTTAAATACAGTTCAGGTTATAAGAGCAAGATAGTCTTTGAGCCTCATGTTTAACAGTGCCAGAGGGAAACACTCTCTAATATTGCAAAGATAGAATTATCTCATGAAAAATGATTCCTCACTATTATTATTGCTGGTGTAAAACTAAGTTTGTCAGGGTTTTTTTTTTTTAATGTTATTTTAATGCTAGTAAAAGATTAAACTGGTACGTCAGGATGCTGAACTACAGTTTCAGCTGAGCTTTCTGGTTCACAAAGACCTCTCAAAAATAAGAAAATTCAGCATCCAGGAAATATCACATAGCACATAAGGTCTCACACAAGATGCAGTAGTCACAGCAAAGGGCAGCCAGGAATATGGGAAGCATTAGAAAAGGAAAGATTTACCGCCTGAAAATAAAGAGACCAAAACAAAATTAAATTATCCATCCTTATCTGAGTTGGCCTTCAGTCTTCTCAAAATGAAAAGGCAGGTAGAAATAGCTGTAAATTTCAGGTGCAGTGGTTGTCATAAAGTCAACATTTACCAGCAGTTACTGTACCATAGTTTCCAAAATGCAGAAGTTATTTCCTGTTTGTTCTATAGGGAAATACCCCGGCATGTTGTGCTAATGGCTAGTAAATGATGACTTTTTATTGGTGACAACTCTGCTTGTTTCCAGGTTTTTAATATTACTGAAATCGTGAAAAATAATAGTCTCTGTTCTCATTGCTTCTCTGAAGATCTCTGTGTCACACACATATATAAAGCAAATGAATCATTGTGAAGTCTCCGGAAGATTCCAGGATAAGAGCCATTGGTATATTCTTGATCTTGGAGCAGCAAATATTTAGGAACCACAAAATCTTCATTTCTCATAGACTCATAGACTCATAGGTCAGAAGGGACCAATATGATCATCTAGTCTGACCTCCTGCACAAGGCAGGCCACAAAACCCTACCCATACACATTTATAACAACCCCGAACCCATGACTGAGTTATTGAAATCCTCAAAATTGAGATTTGAAGACCTCAAGCTGCAGGGAAATCCACCAGCAAGCGACCCATGCCCCACGCTGCAGAGGAAGGCGAAAAACCTCCAGGGCCCCTGCCAATCCGCCCTGGAGGAAAATTCCTTCCCGACCCCAAATATGGCGATCAGCTAAACCCTGAGCATGTGGGCAAGACTCACCAGCCAGCACCCAAGAAAGAATTCTCTGCAGTAACTCAGTTCCCATCCCATCCAACATCCCCTCACAGACCATTGAGCAGACTTATCTGCCGATAATCCAAATCAATTGCCCAAATTAAACTATCCCATCATAACATCCCCTCCATATACTTATCAAGCTTAGTCTTAAAGCCAGATAAGTCTTTTGCCCCCACTACTTCCCTCGGAAGGCCGTTCCAGAACTTCACTCCCCTAATGGTTAGAAACCTTCGTCTAATTTCAAGACAGGAGCAGATCGGTAGTAAATAGGACCTGTCCCAATTACCTCCTGGGTTGGATTTTTTGTGTTCTAATTCAGAGCAATGGAGTATTATAAGAGAGAGTATTGACTCACGGGGTTCAGAAGACGGCTCTAGTGATGTCCAGAGATGGTTCGCTTTGGAGGCTTGGCTGGATGTTTTGGGCGGGCTCGGGGGGTTGCTGCTCTTTTATCGGGCGGATTACGTTAGGGGGAGGGTTTTTAGTTTGTACTTGTGGCGCGTTGGGGTACACTGAATATTGGTTGACTTGAATGCGGGTTTCTAACCATTAGGGATGAGTTACTGGACGCCTTCCGAGGAAAGTAGTGGGGCAGCTTATTGGATTGTCTTGTATATTCTGGGGATGTTATGATATAAGTTTAATTTGGGCATTGATTTTGGATTATTTGGCAGATAAGTCTGCTCAGTGTCGTGAGGGGTGTTGGATAGGGTATGGGAACTAGGTTACTTTGCGCAGAGGGTTCTTTTCTGGGTGCTGCTGGTGACTCTTGCTCCCACATGCTTCAGAGTGTTTAGCTGGACACGCATATTGGGTCGGGGTGACTTCCATCCAAGGGGCGGATTGGCAGGGCCTTGAGGTTTTCGCCCTTCCTCTGCAGCGGGGGCGGGTCGCTTGTGCGTGGTGGATCTCTTGGCAGGCTTGAGGTCTCAAATCTAATTATGAGGATAATAAATAGGTTAAATAAGATCGGTCCCAAAACCGATCCTTGAGGGACTCCGCTAGTAACCTCCTTCCAGCCTGACAGTTCACCCTTCAGTACGACCCGCTGGAGTCTCCCCTTTAACCAGTTCCTTATCCACCTTACAACTTTCATATTCATTTCTATTTACATGCTACTTTCACTATGCTAATCCACACTGTCTACACAGGTACTCACTGCTGAGAATCATTCTACCAGTTCTGCTAAAATGAACACATTGCAGCATACAGTGGAACATATGTACCAGACAGGGTTAGGGCCTCATCGTGAAGTCAATGCTAAACCGTCATTGACTGCAGTGGGAGCAGCATCAAGCCTGATGTTACGTAGAGTGAGACTCCATTTTACGGGGAAGTAGAATGAAGGAAGTTTGTGATTGTTTCTGTGACATGTTTGATTTGTGATTCTGCTTTGAGGGATTAGATTCCCTTTTCCTCTCAATTCATAGTCCTAAAGTAAACATGTTTTCAGTACTTAATCTGAATAGCTGGTTACCTTCACGGTACTGGATGTTTCGAGCTACAACGTTTCTGCCCAACTACTTTATATTTAGGGACTGAGGACTCTTGTACATAGATTGAGGCAATCTTGATGGTCTTTTTTGATTTAGCTGCCTTTACTTTCCTCCTAGACAGGCTGCTCTCTGAGCACATTAAAAAGCACCTCTGACTTGTTTCCCCTTTGCTAGCAAGGGAACTGTTCTTTTTCTTCCCACCTTTTACTTAGATTTATTTAAAAATCACTTATCCCAAGGCTGAACATGACAAAAAAAAAGATACAACACTTAGAAAATCAATATCATAGTATGTCACCTTTGCTGTGCTCTCCAAGACCACGCCGTTATGCCATTGCATCTAGAGTTGGGGACAGGGACAGTAAATACTTTGAAAGAAATTATTATTATGACACAGGGCCAGAAAGGGTTACATGGATAGCAGGCTAATTGACCCAGATTCAGCCTTTAGGGACATATTAGTAGATAACGATTGTGTTTTTTGTGTGTGTAGTATGGCAGCAGTCATCACTCTCCCTCAGTACATCACCAGGATTGCGACCTACTGTTGGGGGAATTAGCAGAGTAGGTGCAGTGTCCCAGCCTTTGTACCGGGGTTAATTCCCAATTGTCAAGAGGTCTTAGGCGCCTAGACAGGGTAGAGTCGGTAAGCAGGCTATAGTGCTAACCTGTGGGCAGCGGCATGCTGGCAAGCACCGGCTACATGGCCTATGGCGTGGAGGCTGCCACCCAAGGAGTGAGGTGGCAGGGGTATGGGAACACAGGCCCGCTCAACTCCACTGCATTCCAGTCCCACCAGCTCATCCTTGGCCTTGGTCCTCTTAAGGTCTGGGCTGCTGCCCGGCTCGGCAGCAGGGTCGGTGGGCAGCAATAAGCAGGGTGTGCATCTGTCTCCTTCCCTGGCCCAGCCTTCACTGGGCTAGGGGCTCCACCTTTTCTACTTCCTGCCCCACCTCTCAACTTCTGGTAGAAAGGCCAAGCCTGGCTAGACTCTACCCAGCTAGGCGGAGAAAGTGGTCCCTCCCTCTCTGGCTGGGAGGGAGGCACACCACCTCACTATAGTGTGTTTACATAATTACCGGTGGTGCTTAGGAAATAGAAGGTTTTTATTTCAAAGCCACAATGTTTCACCCAAGGAACACCTACTCTCAAGAGGCTGTCAATAGCCTATCAGGAATCTATAAAAAGAACCCTGATCTCAGTTCTACTTAAGCTTCATCAGGGGAAGTTTGAGTCAGAAGACTGAGGTCTCCAGTTCCATTTTAGTTATATCATTTAAAAACTAATTTAATATTAACAATATTATATATATATAAACACCGTCTGACAATCCTGAAAATGACTCTTATCCAGGTTAAGATATCTGATGTTGGAATGATGACTATGCAGTTAAATTATGCCGACCTTTCAAAGGAAGTTAATTTCCCTTTAGTATACACAGATGTTTTCTTTTCTTACCTTGGCTGTACTGCTAATGATTAAACATGAAAAGCAAATACAAAATAATATGATGTAGACCATGAGTGACATCATTAGTGAAAGGTATCTGCTTTCCTTCTATGTTATCTCACATAATAAAACCCTACAACCCTCAGTTTCACTAAGGGTCAAATTAAGCCCAATGATCTGCTTATGCATCCCCTGTTGGAATCAGTGGGAGTGACACATGCCTATCTGAGGGTAGAATGGCTTTTAATTTATAAAAGTGGTGCTGAAGGAGTTTCATGAAATGCAGGTATGAAGGAGTCAACTCATCAGAGGAGTCAACTCACCATCTCCTTCTGGACAGGCATAGCAGCTTTCTCTTCACTGGAGGTCTCCTGATAAAAGTGGCCTGTCTCTTCCTGTGACTTCGTTTTCCAGTCAGGTCACTCCAAAGTCTCTCTTTCTCCAGGGCAGCCCATGAACAAAAAGCAAGGGTAATTATCACAAATAAACTGAATTAGTAAGAGATTCAGGGAAATGACTTCTCCTCAGGGAGTATCAGGATTTGACCTTCCCTCAGGGAGGGGCCTTCAAGCAGTGGCTGTCTGAGAAGCCTTCCCTCTGCCTGAGAAGCCTTCCCTCTGCCCTTTCCTCAGGAGCTGAAAGTTGAATGTCTGCTCTCCTTCCTAATTTGCCCATAAGTGAACTGTTCTCGTCCCCTTTTAAGCTCCTCCTCCAGTCTGTGCTTACCTTGCAGGTGTGATGGGGCACAGTCTGCTGAGCCCAGAGTAGCTCCTTAACCTCTTGTTGGCCAGTGCGGCGTTTGTATACCCATCACAGTAAGCAATATGCATAACATGTTGGAGACACAATCATCCTAAGCAATGACAATAGGTTGTCTGAAGTGAGGATAAACTTGCAAAAGTGGTTATGTGGAATAGGGATGGCCTTAAGATTTCATGTGGTATGGCAACTAATGCAATGGGGTCCTGATTCCTGATTGGGGTCTCTAGGTTCTACTTTAATAACATTAATAAATACTAATAATAATGCTAGGTTAAACCTACTGCATTTGGCAAAATTCACAACTATGTCATAACTATTTCTAGTTTCATAATGAGAATTTTCATGAAACAAAACATACAAGGTTAGCTTTGCAGTGGCAGAAAAATCATGTATTAGCTTGGTACATGAACCTTGGTTGACTGAAAAAATGCTTTCTCCCCACATGAGAAGTGTGCGTACATCCATGACAATTCTAAGTGATACCGATGTAGAAAAGGATGTGTATTGGCAGCTTGCAAAGTTTCTAGCAAAACCACTATTTTTATAGTATGATGTGCTGAGATAAATTACACAATCAAGTATTCAATAAGCCTCCTTATAAATTTAGGACCCTTCTGTTTCTTATTATATTTTATATGAAACAATTATTACTCTGAACAATAGAATGTCTTCTACAGAAATTTGGTCTAATCTAAAAAAGAAATGATCTCTGCAAACTTTAGGACTCAGGGGATCCTACGGTTGTAATATTTTAGCACTAAGTCAGAGGATATCAAATTATGTGCTATGAGCCTTGGTACAGCATTTCTTAAGGATAAAAAAGGCTGGACTTGAATATTAGTTATGATATTATATTACTAATATTGGATTATGAGTCATCTGGATTCAGAAATTGCTGTTCATATTTACTACATCCACTGCACTGGTATCTCAGAAAAAAACCAATGAGCTAGAGTTTCCACTCCCAGCATTTTGTGTGGTGGTTTAAAGCAGTGGTTCTCAAACCTGAGATGCTGCTTGTGCGGGGAAAGCCCTTGGCGGGCCGGGCCAGTTTGTTTACCTACCGTGTCTGCAGGTTTAGCTGATCGCGACTCCCACTGGCTGCGGTTCACGGTTCCAGGCCAATGGGGGCTGCAGGAAGGGTGGCCAGCACGTTCCTCAGCCCATGCCGCTTTCTGCAGCCCCCGTAGGCCTGCAGCCGCGAACCGCGGCCAGTGGGTGCTGCGATCAGCCAAACCTGTGGATGCAGCATGTAAACAAACCGTCCATGCCCACCAGGGACTCTCCCTGAACAAGCGGCGGCTCAAGTTTGAGAACCACTGGTTTAAAGCTGTGATAGCCCATTTTCTACACCAAAGAGGATTAGTTAATGCTACTGGCAGCCATGCTAACTTTTCTTTCATCACTCCCATTATACACAGGGACAGGAGCCAGGAGCAGTGGCGCATCCAGGCCAGCTTTGCTGCCATTTCCAAGATTGGGGACTGAAAGGATCAAGGAGAGAAATGCCAATCATGTGTCCAGTCAGCGATCTGCAGACTGTTAGCAGAGCTTTCTGTAGTTCATTGGTTTGCCCAGTCAGTTTAGGCCCCACTTTCAGGCCCTTTTGCATTTCTGCAGGCCTTGCATGAAGAAGAGATGATGTGGTAGAGATGACACAAAACTATACAGGTTTTGGAATAAATACTCCTGGCCTACTCATTTTGGACTAGATCCAATGCCCATTGAAGGCATTGGTAATCTCTCAGTTTAATTCAATGGATGTTGGATCAAACCTCTTTACTCTGAATGGGACCATAGGAACTATTACTGGAATCCAGCACTGAAATGCAACAACTTTCAGGGTGGAACATAACTGTTTAAACAAACATAACACAACAGGGACTGGAGTCAACTGGAGTCAACTGGAGTTCTTCCATTGACTTCAGTGGGCTTTGGTTCAAATTCTTGAGCAGTAAGAGTTAAGGATGCTGTATCCAATTTAAACTTTGGTGGATTTCAGATAAGCATAATTGATTTTTTTGTTTTAGGATTTGGCCAGATCTCCACAACTGTTACCAGCAGTGTTGCAAAAAGTACCATGGGATCTTCAGTAAACAGGATCCACAGGTTTACATCTAGTCTGAAAGTTGTATTTATATGACTACAAGACCTTCACCTTATTCTTTCTATAATTGCACATTGTCACTATCTGTGTAATAACTCTCATGAGGATTATTCTTAAAAGGGAGATAATCTCATGTGCTACTAGTAAAAAGCTTCAAGTATATTTTAATATATATATATATATATATATATATATTTATGGAATTTCCTGGGAGTTGGTTTTTAAGAGAAAATAAAACAAAGAATTTCCATCATGTGCAACTATTTGCTAGACAGCAGCAGAATGATCTGTTCAGTCCCATACACTATATACATTTTTAGATATCACATGAAATGAAGCAGGGCTCTTTTGGAACTCAGTGTCCTTCTTTACACACCATCACAGATCATAATCCGCAGCAGGGACTTGGCCAGAATTGTTCTAAGGAGAGGGCCCACAGCTCTCCCTCCCCTGCCTCTATCAAGCCTCTCCCACTGCACCCAGCCCCAGACACTCCACTACTGCTACCCACACCCAACCCCACATTGCTCTGCATCCAGCTTCAAACTCTGCTCCCTCTACTTAGCTCTGAGCTCTTCCCACCCCACATCCAGGCCCGAGCTTTTTCCCAGNCCTCTTGTCAAAAAATGTGCCATCAGAGGCTATAAGGTGGTCTTATATTACTAAGATTTCATTATTTTCAGAAAAGTCTTACAAAATATTTAACACTATTTACTATCATAGTGTACTATTAAATATCATAATAAATCATTAAAATTAAAAGACATAGTTATTTCTTCTTTGTGATTTTTCCTCTTATCTGCTAATTCATCTACTTTAGCGATTTCAATTTCAAATTTCCTTAGTCATTAGTTGCCAATTAGAGGGGCAAAAAGAGATGAAAAATCAAAAGAACATAAAAACGGCCATACTGGATCAGACCAATGGTCCATCCAGCCAGTGGTCCATCCGACAGTGGCCAATGCCAGATGCTTCAGAGGGAATGAGCAGACCAGGTAATCATCAAGTGATCCATCCCATCACCCATTCCCAGCTTCTGGCAAATACATGCTAGGGACACTTCAGAGCATGGTTTTGCATCCCTGCCCATCCTGGCTAATAGCCATTGATGGACCTATCCTCCATGAACTTATCTAGTTATTTTTTGAACCCTGTTATAGTCTTGGCCTTCACAGCATCCTCTGGCAAAGTATTCCACAGGTTGACTGTACATTGTGTGAAGAAATCCTTCCTTCTATTTGTTTTAAACCTGCTGCCTATTAATTTCATTTGGTGACCCCTATGTGTTATGAGAAGGGGTAAATAACACTTCCTTATTTACTTTCTCCACACCAGTCATGATTTTATAGACCTCTATCACCTCTCCCCTTAGTCATCTCTTTTCCAAGCTCAACAGTCTCAGTTTTAGTAATCTCTCTTCATATTGAAGCTCTTCCATACCCCTAATCTTTTTTGTGTGTGCCTTTTTCTGTATCTTTTCCAATTCCAATATATCTTTTTTGAGATGAGGTGATCAGATGTGCATTCAGTATTCAAGATGTGGGCATATCATGGATTTATATGGAGGCACTAAGATATTTTCTGTCATTATCTATCCCTTTCGTAATGATTCCCAACATTTAGTTAGCTTTTTTGACTGACGCTGCACATTGAATGGATGTTTTCAGAGAACAAACCACAATGACTCCGAGATCTCTTTCTTAAGCGATAATAGCTAATTTAGACCCCCTCATTTTATATGTATAGTGGGGATTGTGTTTCCCAATGTGCATTACTTTGCATTTATCAACATTGAATTTCATCTGCCACTTTGTTGCCCAGTCACCCAGTTTTGAGAGATCCTTTTGTAACTCTTCACAGTCTGCTTTGGACTTACCTATCCTGAGTAGTTTTGTATCATCTGCAAATTTTGCCATCTCGCTGTTTACTCCTATTTCCAGATCATTTATGAATATGTTGAATATGTCCGAGTACAGAACCCTGGGGGAAAACTGACACCTCTCTCCATTCTGAAAACTGACCTATCCTTGGTTTCCTATCCTTTAACCAGTTACTGATCCATGAGAGGACCTTCCCTTTTATCCCATGACAGCTTACTTCGCTTAAGAGCCTTCACAATCATTAACTCTGATTTGAAATTATTTTGAATTAGGCCATGTTTTCACTTTTCCATGAGCATTTGTGTGGTTGGATGATTGTTCACCTGAGAGTTGGGAAAAGAGCTGTTCTTTATGCAAACACTTTTATGCATACACACACATGCAAGGATGTACACTATTTGCATTGCAAGTGCTTGCCTCATTACAGTCACTCAAAGCAGCAGAAGCAATATCAGGTGCCTTAACTAACTAATCCCATACAAAGAATAATGAATCAGCAAAGACATGCTCAAAGTTTATAGATTGCAAACAACCTATCAGATAACATATATTAACATAAATATACTAGCTGAAAAAATTGCACACAATGAATAAATTTGTAGAAATCAATGTTTTTTTTTGCAGATAACACAAACTACTTCAGTGCTGATCATTTCAGCCAAGAATCCCACAATCTCAAACCACTTCCCAGGCCTCCAGAGGTGCCAAAACCTACAGCATCTCCCCTGACAACTTCCATGAGTCAGTGATGCATGGTCAATGCAATCTTTTGCAGCACACTGGAAAAGGAAAATGCAGGATAGCCTCAAATAAATTGAATTTATTAACAAAATACAAACAACAGAGGTGATTATATTGACTGTATTGCTAATTTTCCTAGTTAATCCATGCACATATGTACACACACACACACACACACACAAAACATCATCTATTTTTAAAATTTAAATGATGCTGCCACAGAATATCCATTGCTAGAAAAACTAGGGATTTTACTAAAGAGTTTAGGTACAACTTGCTCCTGAGTATACCAGGTCTTGGTAACAAGCCGCCAAGGCTAACAGCTAGAAGATATGGACTTATACATTGGTGTTTATGGGGAACCAGTTACGGGAATGGGAATTATACAGTATGGGAAAACTCAGCTGAGTTTCAGCTGTAATGTTGCTTAGGTTCATTGAAATTTACATTACCTCAGTGAACATTTTGGTCCATTTGACAGTTAAAGGTTAGTAAGAAAATTCCAAACAATGGAGAGTTAAGCCTTGTGAATGTGCTGGTTTTTTAATCAGGTTTTGTTGCAAAATCCTTTGCACAGATTAAGGCTGCAAGAAAGTATTTAACTCTGGTCTGTGATACAATCATGTACAAAAATGGGAAACAGGAAAAAATTGTGTCAACTTCTTCAAACATCAGTTTGGGATCAGTTCTTATTTTAACGATACCAAGCTGATCAGCCTTATTCTTAAATCACACTTCCTCTCTAGTGCTTAGAGTATTCGGGCCATGATTTTCAAATGTGATTAGTGCTTTGGGGATAACAATTTTTCAGTGATCAATCTGAGAGGCTTTAAAGACCTCATTTCAGAGGGTAGGTACTCAGCACTGTTTGAAAATTAGACCTCTTTTAAGATATCTGAAGTTGGGCACTGAAACACTAAACAATTTTAATAATATTGGCTTTTCGCTCCCTTCTTTTTTCAACATAAGGATATTTTGCTGTGCTGCACAGAACACATTATTTCTCATAATTGCAATACTAAATTTGTGGAGTCTACCTTTTTGCTCCTTTAGGAGAGATTTTCTCTATTTTTTTGTGCAGATTAATGAATAGTGAACAGTGAAACATTCCATTGGATTTCAGTTCTGCTAGAACTCAGAATCCAGGGGCCATGGACATAATTATGCAGTAAACAAAATAAGCCGTTGTTGAGGATTCCTCGAGGATTCCTGATGACGAAGCAGCTAATAAATTATTCATTTTTAAAGAAAGGTTGTTATTTCAAGTTGTGATGTCCTCAAAGCAGAACCAAGATAGTTAATTTGATTCTTAATAGTTCTCCCATCCTTCAATACCAAAATAAGGGATATATAAATAGTAAAGCAAAAGGATTCTGCTAAATCTATTTTATTTATACATATATACATATATATATATAAAAATAATACACACATACACATTAAAACATTGCACTGTGACCCTTAACACTGTTATTTCATTAACTGTAAAAAATACACATTTATTCCCCTTATAATACAGAAGAACTGGATCAAAGTGGGTCAATTTAAAATTTTCTGCTGGTTTGAAAGCTATTACCTCTAATACTGGTAGTTACCATTTGGGGCCTGAATTGAACTCCCATTCAGGTAAATGGGGCATCTTCTTTCCATTGACCTGAATGAGAGTTGCATTAGGCCCTTGACGTGTTGCATCAAATCTTTCAAAAACAGGAAGAGACTTTTTAATTGAGACCTGTGTAAGCCATTGCAAACATGCACATTATTCTACCAATACAATATCCATAAAAGAATTTTCTGTAAGTAGGTGCAGATCTAGATAAGGTTTGAAAGGGCCTATGACAACTGTTTGTACTGTAGCTCTTTGAGATAAAAACAAATTATTGCACCATTTCAAACAGTCTGCACCAGCAGAAATACATGAGTTAGCATTGGAGGTGCTCGTGCAATCTGGAATTATAGCAAAGAGCTGAGAGAACATTTCAAAGGAGAGGAGTGATGCATATACTTTTTCTATGAGAAAACAAAGGCGAGCTTCTGCTTTCCAGGAAGAAAAGCACACTGTGTGTAAAAATAATACAGTTTGACGGATTTGGCTGATTGTTATGCAGCCCACTCTCAGTAAAAGCAGAATTCATCTATTCTACTTTTCTGTCAAGCAAGCAGACAGCCTGTGCCATTCTGAAAGTTGATAGGATGGAACTTCTTCCATCTGCCAATTACAGTGACTTTGGGAATCTATTAGACTGTAACATTCACTCTTTTGAGATAACTGCTTAATCGCCAGGTACACTGAGAAAAATTACACAACCCAACGATAATCAGTGTAGGAACTCTCTTTTTTCCCAGTTACTAGGTGGCAGACAAAAACATTTCTTCCTTTTCTTTATTCCCTCATGATTTGTTTTAAATGTTGTCAGCGTGGTCTTACATTTTTTCAAATGTATTCCAAATAAGCTATCAGGTAAGAAATAGTGTTTGCCAGTCCTGAGATGAAGTAATCTTTGCTGATATGAAACATTATCATATAGCAGTAGAGGGAAAATGTTTAAATAAAGTATCGGAGGAAATTTCCACACAAGCAGTACAATTTGGCAACTTGAAGGGCCCATGACTGTTAAACGACAAATAAAGAAAATAGGTTAGTGCTGTTCACTGAGCAGAGTGAATACTTTCCCAAAGAATTTATTTCAATTTGAAAATGAATTTCATTTTGACTGCATTGGCACCTCTTCCCTAGGACTTGTCTACATAATACCTTAGTCCAGACTAGCTGGGGTGTAAATTATAATGTACACCAGTGTGTTGCACTAACTGGTGTGTATGGACCCAGCTGGTGTGCACTAAAAGTTCCCTAGTACATGCTAATATAGTCCTGTTCCAAAGGGTACCATGTTAATGTGCACTAGGGAACTTTTAGTGTGTGAGAAGGATCCACATGGCTCAGTTAGTGTGCAACACGCAGGTACACATTAGAATTTACACCTCAGCTAAGTCGACTATAAGGCCTTGTCTACACTACGGGGGGAGATCGATCTAAGTTACACAACTTTCAGCTACATGAATAATGTAGCTGAAACTGACGTACTTAGATCTACTTACTGCGGGCTCCACACTACGTAATGTCGACTGGAGATGCTCTCCCATCGACTCGTCTTGTGCTTCTCGTTCAGGTGGAGTACAGGCGTCGACAGAGTGATCAGTGGTCAATTTAGCAGGTCTTCACTAGACCCACTAAAATTGACTGCTGATGCATTGATCACTTCACATTGAACCCCTGGTAAGTGTAGACAGGCCAAGAGTAGACAAACCCATAGTTCCTTTCTTCTAACGTCCCAAGGGCTGAATTTTGACAGTGCAAACGCAGTTGAAAAGTGAATTTTAAGCTCAGCTATTCATCAATGGGGAGATTTTCAAAGGCACAAAATATTGGTTAGGTGCCCAACTCCCACTGACTTTCAGTAGAAGTCAGGAATCTAAACTGTCCTTTGTGCCTTTGAAAATCTCCCTCAAAATTGAATTTTGGTTTGTATATTTATTTTAATATTCATTATTAATGTTCTGTTGGTAAATTACTCAAATCATTCAATCAAGTTACAAAGACAATGCCAAGTGATTTATGTAACTATTCAAGTAACTTGCAATTGGATATGCTCAAGCCAAGTCCTGCACCTATATGCTGTCCCAAGTCACTGGATCAATGTATGGGTGGAAAGGTCAGTCCTCGAGGATTCAGTTATGCGATTGATACCAAGAAAGCAAACATTTTAAATATTGAATATTCTCAACAAACTATTTACGAACTCTTCATACATGCGATAACAACAAATATTACAAATACATTTGTGAATAATTTCAAAATAAATTCACCTGAGGATTTCAGTCTTCTTGGTTTGCAGCTAAAAGAGTTTTGAAACATATTTAAGAAGTTATTTGTTAAACATTATTTGCTTTTATTTAACACATACATAAATTTGCTTTCTTAGATGGCAGGGATCCTTTGCATTGTGTATACACGTATTAAGCCGACAGCAGACCAATGGGTGACATCTCTTATTCTATGCACTACACATCAAATGTTTTGAGAACAGGTAACTATTCAGTGCCATATGTCCAACATGTCCCATACATTGCTCGGAAAGTTCTCTGATAATCCAAAATACCATCCAATTTTTCATGTCAAGGTGACTGGCTGGTTTAGAAGATTCTTACTGGGATTTGGAAACTAGAATAGCTGTCAGATGCCAAATTTTGATCCATGTTGGCCTCGACTAACCTACACCTGAAAGCAGTATGTCTTAGCAAACTGAGCAAACATCCAGACGCTAGGAACATTTTAAAATAATCTCTTCTCCATCACCGACTCACTGTGCTCTTGGTAAGTAATTTATCTATTATGTGTGTCAATTTTCCCTATCAGTAAAATGGGGATTACAACACTCACTTTACCTGAGAGGGGTGTTGCAGGGATTAGTTAAAAATATACATAGTGCTTAGGACATAGATAACACTTTGCTTTGCCAAAGTGAGACAAAAAATATAGAAACTTGTTTCATAGTTTTTCCTACATGCTGTTTTGTGATGAAAATAAAATGAATTGCTGTTTTCCACAGATGTATTCTACCCTAAAACAGACATGGCTATATACACGTAAGTAGACATGGGTGAATATTATAAAGAATTTTCATGAATATTAATTCACATTTGCAAATTAATACACTTTAACTGTGTTTGCATCCCCTGTGTTTACTTTCCATGAATATTCTAGTGAAGAACTTCACTGGCAGGAACATTCATCAAAACAGAAATTTTTAGTCAAGTATATTCATTATATTAGCTATTCATTTCCAATAATAGTAGACGTTAGAAAATATTCATGGGAAGTGAATTTGGAATTCATGAGTATTCACACTAGAAATCTGATTCTTAGAATTACGCTCAGTCAATCAGGGAGCAAAAACCTTTCATGTTGGCTGTTTTAAAATGAACTACTGAGCAGGTATTATTTACAAGAATTATTCAGCAAATAATTTGAAAAAGCAAATAAATCTGAGAAAATCATGCTATCTGTGCAGACATAAACATAAGGGAGGAGAAGTTCATCAAAATGAATTATTCGTTATGAGTTATCCACACAGCAATATACATAAATTACCCAAGGAAGAAGATACCAGCAGAACCTGACCCTAGCTATATTCTCTACTTACAAGTTAAGCACCTGCACTTTTGCAGGATCAGGCTCACATTCGAGCACATGGTTTCTTAGTGAGTGCAAAAGTAGGAAAACCAACTAAATTATCTAATCTTTTATTTTTACACCCATCTGAACATAGATGTGGCATTGTGGTAAAGGCCCTGGAGTGGGACTTAGAAGATCTGGGTACATTCAGTACAGCCTTCTTATGTGTGCTTGGACAAATCAATCCGTATTGGTGGGTAGTGATTGATTTATTGGGGATCGATACAGTGATCCCCGAACAAGCTCCCCATTGACTCTGGAACTCCACCAGAGCGAGCGGCGTTAGCGGAGTTGATGGGGGAGTCGCGGCCATCAATCCCACACCATGAGGACAGGAGGTAAGTCGGAATAAGATAGTTGCATATCTTACATCGATACCCTTCCCTGGTGTAGACCAGTCCATCCACAGTATTTGACTCAGGCCCTTAATCTCTTTGTGCCTCCATTCCTATCCATAAAATGGAGATTATATTTCCTTTCTCCCACCTGTTGCTTATCTATTTACATCATAATCTCCTTGGGGGTTGGGGATTATATGTGAATATACAACAGTGCCTAATACAATGAGGCTCCAAGCGTTGTATAAGACAAAAAACAAACAAACAATAAGAATAAAAACAATAATTTATTTGACCTTGCAATTTAAACACAGAAGTGGTAGGGCATTTAGTGGTCATTTAGTTCGGCCTTCAGCCTTTGTGTGTGCATGGGTGCGCTTGTGCAGTACTCTGATTTTCCATCTCAAATTGATGTCTATCAAACTGTCACAAAAAAACTCTACAGCTTCTGACTCAACTGCTTCTATTGAGTGAGATAATGGAGATAACTAGGGCTGTCAAGCAATTAAAAAAATTAATCACAATTAATTGCACGATTAATCGCACTGTTAAACAATAATAGAATACCATTTATTTAAATATTTGTATTGGGATACTAAATTAATGGAAAACTAATAATATTTTTATCTGTTTAAATAGTATATAGATGCACTGGGTGGGAGGTAACAATCCAAAGAGTGAATATGAGGAAGGTATGTTTACTTGTTTTCCAGGGCAATTTCCTTATATTCAAGTAGTCAGGCTTTTCCTTTTTATTACTGTACTATGATGGTTGCAATGTAAGTATCTATTCTTATTATAGATGCCTTTGTCAAGCATGCAGTCCAATGCAGTGGTTCTCAAACTTTTGTACTGGTGACCCCTTTCACATAGAAAGCCTCTGAGTACGACCCTGCTTATAAATTAAAAATATTTTTTTATATATTTAACACCATTATAAATGCTGGAGGCAAAGCAGGGGTTTAAGGTGGAGGCTGATAGCTCACACTCCCCCATGTAATGACCTCGCGACCCCCTAAAGAGTCCCAACCCCCAGTTTGAGAACCCCTGGTCTAATACCATTTAATTCTTTGTTTTTTTTCATATAGATACATTTTTGTTGGAAGCAGCAAGTGGGTGGCTAATTTTATTCCTCACATTTTCCATTAATTAAACACTATAGAAAAGTTGAAGGAAGTTAAGCAGCCCCCAAGGTTACGGATGGGAGGAAAGAAAGTAAGTCTTTCAAGTAACACTTTGATTATTCACATTTGTGTTGCTTTATACTGCTACTGTATGAGCAAAAATGGAAGACTAACAGTACAACTCAGCATGACCAGCAAATAAATATTTTAAACAGAAATACCCCTGGTCATAAATATTTCCTAACATGGGGCCTGATCCAAAACCCACTCAAATCAAAAGAAGGAGGCCCATTGATTTCAATGAGCTTTTCATTGGGCCCATGAGTAGTGACAACAATGTCATTTACTCACAGGTCTCAGCATGGGCGACATGTGCACTGCTGGCTGAGGGAGGCTAGATTCCAGCCAGCCCCTTCCACCTGAGGCTACGCCCCTGAAACCCAGAGCCACCCCCCCTGCACCCCAGGTGCCGGCTCCCACCCCAGGCTGGCTAGTGCCTGCAGCCCCACCCTCAGCCCTGGAGTACCAGGAGGGAGAGCGCGCAGCACCGCTGGAGTTCCGAGAAGGTGAGCGGCATGGCCCCAACCCCTGGATCCCAGCAACACCACCAAAGTGGTGCCCTGTGGGTGGAGTGTGGGTGGGGCCATGCCTGGCTGTTTGGGGAGTCACAGTCTGCCCCAGCCTTCCCCATCCATGGGCCTCACTGTTGTGTAAACCACTAGTCCGTGTATTTTGTGTGTCCTCTCTGTGTCCAATCCACAGAGGGTGCGCAATAGCAAACTCTAGGGCATGATCTCACTCCTACTGAAGTCAGTGACACTACCTCTATTTACTTCCTGGGGAGAAGGATCAGGCCTCAAGAGTGTGACTAAGAAAAGGGAGTGGAAGCATGCAGGAGAGTTAAACACTGCTTGCAAGTTCTGATTCTTACATTTAAATACTACAGATGAGCTTCATCATATACCAAACATACCATTTAAACATAAGAAAAACTAGTTAAGCAAATTAAAGTGAAAATGTTAACAAAAATCTAAAGGCTGCCATGACCGATATAGGGAGTTCTAGCTAGAGAAAGGAAAAGAGGTATCTGTTGTGGGAAGCATATAAACAGCATCAAGCAATTTTAAAAATATGTAATAGATAATGGCTTCTTCTGAAAGTTTTGCAGTGGGATCCAGTGCTGTGCCTCAGAGATGCAGCACAGAACTTGCAGCTCGGTGGTGGGGGATTTAGTGAATTTAAATTGTGACCTCAATCCTTTGCTGTTCAGGGCTCTGGAAAGGCCTCTGACACAATTTAGACAGCCATGGGGATCTGTCTAAGTTATAGCAGCCTCTTGGACTGCCGAATGGGCGGCAATGCTGTTCAGAAACTCCACAGCACCTTATGCTGCCTCCTGGCCCGATATACTCCATCCATCTCCAGCTCTGCCCCCGACAAGCCTCTCCCACTGCTGACAAGCCTCTGATCCCAGGGCTTTCAAGGAGATCCTTAGTGCTGTGCCTACAATTGTGTTCTGCAGTTCCTATGCCAGGGGAATTCTCTCCTACCTAGACCTGGGGCTTTTAGGGCAGGGGTGGGCAAACGTTTTGGCCAGAGGGCCACATCTGGGTATGGAAATTGTATGGTGGGCCATGAATGCTTAAAAATTGGGGTTGGGGTGCGGGAGGGGACTCCAGGCTGGGGCAGGGGGTTGGAGTGCATGGGGGTGAGGGCTCTGGCTGGGGATGCAGACTCTGGGCTGGGGCTGGGGCTGGGGATGTGGGGTTTGGGGTGCAGGAGAGTGCTCCAGGCTGGGATCGAGGGATTTGGAGGGTGGGAGGGGGATCAAGGCTGGGGCAGGGGGTTGGAGTGCATGGGGGTGAGGGCTCTGGCTGGGGATGCAGACTCTGGGCTGGGGCTGGGGCTGGGGATGTGGGGTTTGGGGTGCAGGAGAGTGCTCCAGGCTGGGATCGAGGGATTTGGAGGGTGGGAGGGGGATCAAGGCTGGGGCAGGGGGTTGGGGCATGGGAGGGGCTCAGGGGTGCAGGCTCCAGGCAGCACTTACCTCAAGTAGCTCCTGGAAGCAGCGGGATGTCCGCCTTCTGGCTCCTGCATGGAGGCGCGGCCAGGTGGCTCTGTGCGCTGTCCCATCCACAAGTGTTGCCCCTGCAGCTCCCAATGGCCGCAGTTCCTGACTGGATCGTGGGAGAAGGGTAAGACCCATAATCTGAGCCCCAGTAGGAGCTTGAGGGCTGGATTAAATTGGCTGGAGGGCTGGATGTGGCCCACGGGCCGTAGTCTGCCCATCCTTGTTTTAGGGCCTCTTTCACCACTCTGATGCCTTTTTCCTGGCTCAAATAGGCCAGAGCCAGGATGAAAATCTTACCCTTAGATCTAATCAGAAAAATACTGTTTCTAACAATCAGCTCACTGTTGTTCTGTAATATTTCATGCAATCCAATTTTTTAAATCATGAACCACATAACATATTGCTGAGTTGCTTTAACATTTTATCTGTAATGAGGACTGATGAGATCCTTCACCCCTTTCATTGCACATACTCACATTTCCGCTGACATTAACGAGGACTACAATTTTATTCTTATTTTATGTATTTTATGGGCTTCTCTGCGTTTTTTGCTTTTCCAAACAAGTCCATCTCACGAACCTAATCGTGAGGCTGGCATTGCAATTTTCCCAGTACAATTACCTCACATCTAATTAAACTGAACAGTGTCAAATCCAGGTGGCACAATGAGGTAATTCAGTGTGTTATTAAACCAAAGACATCTGACTTGAGTCATCAGCTAGTTTCGGTAAACAGGTGAGAATAAGCTCAATGATCTCACCCTAGTCCCCAGAGCCATCGCATAACCACCACATAATTCAGCACAACTGAGCACATCTACTCAAAGGCACAGTGGCAGCAGGGTAAGAAGATCGTTACAGGTCCTGTCCACCATTAAGGTGGATAGGAAGGACTTTATTTGCTTATACTGGGCCTGATTCATTGGTGTGCAGTGGTCCCTTCATGGCACCACAAAGTAGTTAAAAATCCCTCGGTGCAGCTTTCAGCTCTGCACTCCCTCCCACAGCAGGAACCCTTGGTGCAGGACATGTGTCAAACGTGGAAGGGAGCAGGCCGTGGGAGGGAGGAGTCACATCTACTGTAATCTTAAATGCCGGCTATTGCCCAGCTTATATATGTCCATAGGAGCCAGGCAATGTTGTTGTAACCTTGTTGGTCCCAAGATACGAAAGAGAAAAGGGGTTGAGGTAATATCTTTTAGTGAACCCACTTCTGTTGGTGGAAGGGACAAGCTTTTGAGGTTCACAGAGTTCTTTGTCAGGTCTGGAGAAGGTAACCAGAGCGTCTAAACTAAATACAAGGTGGGTCCATTGTTAAGCATAAGGGGTTGACATGATAGCACAGGGGTGAAGCAGAGGGGCCATGCAAGCCAGGGTGCAAGTTATGGCAGCCTTCAAAGCAAGCCACACTAAGCCCCCAGAATTTGGCCCATTCTGCCTGATTCAAACCTCAATCTCAGAAGTATTAATTCATTCATAGCACATGCACAATTGTCCCAAAGCTTAAGCAATCTCCCTCCCTTTAGGCCTGTTCATTACTGTACCACCCTTAGATCGCAGCCTGCAGCACAGTGTCAGTGTGTCATGTGGCTTAGTAAAAAGAAAAAGATTAATGTCTCTCAGTTTTAGGTGCCACAGCAGGCACTGCAGCATGTGGGGAATAAGAGAAAACAATCCTCAGCATTCTGCTTTCAATACCCAACTGCACTCATCAGAACTGAGCAAAGCTTCATTGCTAAGCTCTGATTTACTTGGTTTTAAAGATTTCCAAAGTTAAGGGAAGCTTAGATTTTTCACAGCAGTGATTCGCACATACCTCAGCTCGAATGCAATTAATAACCAACTCAACAATGGATTCATTTTGAAAAGTAATTATGAAAATATGGATCTAAGGAACTCTTTAATGAAGACACTCATGCCCATTTTAGAATACTGTGAGATTTCATGGTAATTTGTTGATTATCTCTTTCACATTATTCATTCCACACTAGTATTAACAAGGAAGAGAACACAGACATAATTTCACAAAGTATACTTATGCCATAATTCATACTTATTTTGCTGCTCAATATTTAGAAGCACACTGCGTAGAGATTAAACATAATTTGAGCCACTGAATGGGCATAGACATGATACATCTGATTTTTTTAATATTCAAGTCATGGCTAGTTATAAAAGCCTGAAAATGCCAGGCATAGATACGATGGGTTTTTAACCCTTTCTTCTTTAAGACATTAAGTTCAAGATCAAAATCAAGATTTCAAATATGCAGACACCAAAGAAAAAAATGCATGTATAGTGAGAATAGCAGAGCATCCAGCTGATGGCACCTATCTAGTAGCTAAAGCATAGCGCTGACAGTCAGAAGAGATGGTTTCTTTTTCTGGCTTCACCACCAACATATTGTGTGACCTTGGGCAACTCTGTAAAAGAGCTTAACTTTCAGAAGGGGTAAGCTCCCACAGATCCCCTTTACATCATCTGGGGTTTCAGGAGTTCAGCACCTGAGCAGGCAGGCACTTGACTTCTCAGGCTCTCAGTTTCCTTGTCAGTAAAATGGGGATAATAACCCACCCTCAAAGGGGTACCACGAGGCTTAATCATTATTGTTTGTAAAGCATTTTGAAGTTCTCAGATGGAAGGGCTACAGAATTCCAAACTGGTTCTTGTCTTAGAGTCTTGAGACCTATCTTAGGCCTTGTCTATACTACAGGGGAAATTCGATCTAAGCTATGCAATTTGAGTTACATAAATAGTGTAACTCAAATCAACACAGTTTAGATCTACTTACCGCGGGGTCCACACTATGCAGTGTTGATGGGAGACACTCTCCCGTCGATTCCCCCTACTCGTCTTGATCTGGTGGAGGTCAGGAGTCGACGAGAGAGTGATCTGCGGTTGATTTAGTGGGTCTTCACGAGACCCGCTAAATTGACCACCGCTGCATCAATCACCGATTCCCCAGTAAGTGTAGAGAAGCCCTTTGGCACGTTAGAGATACTTACTTCCTTGATTCAAGGCAATCGTTGAGAAGATAGAATGAAATATCCAACAAGGGTTTTTCTCCTCTTTTAGGGTTTCCAATGCACGTTTACAAGTGCATGTTAAATAGCTTTGTTTTCATTTCATTTTTGGATAGTATGTATGTGGAATGGCTTTATCTAGACAGAACAGTTTGCAGCCCAGCTTTAGACCAAAAATGCTTTTATCCCTAAAGAGGGTAAGTGGTTGGTTTTCCAGACATCAGATGCTGCAACCAGTTGTCAGAATAGAAGAAACCAAGTTTGGTTAAAACCATTCAAGGGGCAAGTAAAATCTGCAAACAACTTGTTGAACCCTATTGTCTTAGCTCAGAGCATAAACAGTTTAGAATATCCACATGCCCAATCAGATAGAAATAGACGTGGGATGAGCTAGAATCAGCTTTATGTGAAGAAAAAGGTTCCCCAGCTTCAGACTCTGAACAAAATGGAACAATAGGAAAGTTTTTTTTCCTTGTTGGTCCCCCAAAATAAAATGAATTTAGCAAAAGCCACTGTACAGTAGGACAGAGACTGACTTTAGTCTGTAATGTAATTGGCAGGAAGCATTGGTCAGCTCTCTAGCTTTGATAGTTAAATTTACATGCAAGTATTAAAAGCACATGTTCAGGGGATCTGTATGTCTTTTTTCTCATATGTTGTGGGGGCACACACTGTGCACCTTAATACAGGAACTAAACTACTAACCAATCAAAAAGCAGATTGATGAAGACCACCGTGTCATGGAGAAGGTGTGTGTGATGTTCAGAGGAAATGTAACAGGCAATGAGAGAGCAGGTTGTGACAGGATCTGCTGCATAAACACTGTCTCGGGTTTCTCCAGCAAATCGAATTTACCAATTTGGGTCTGTCCAATAGATGGAGAATGAGAAAGCTGCTGGAAACGCTGAAGGAGGAAATTCTATTAGGAGAGAGAGAGAGAGAGAGAGAAATTGTTTTTAGGGAAAATTGACATACTGTAGTGAGTGATTGTTTTGTCTCATAGCTGGACTCAAAAGCCTATCCGTGAGCTCTTTCAGGATCTTGGGTAAGAAAAACTGTTACCAAACTGAGCTTTCGTGAGCTAGAGCTAGTCTCTAAGGTGCCACAGGTACTCCTGTTCTTTTTGCGGATACAGACTAACACGGCTGCTACTCTGAAACCTGTTACCAAATTATTACTGAAATAGTGTATTCAGTTAGATTTGCAGAAACATTAAAAAGTGCCTTTCCAGGGCACTAAGTGCTTTTATCATACATTAAAAAATACAACGAATACAACCAAATTAAATGCAGATACCTCCCTGAAATCAGCTCCCCCTTTCAAAAAACACCATTAAAAAACAACCCACTCCAGACAGAGATATACCTGACATATATATGATAACAGACACCTACACTCACACAGACTCGCTAGTCATTCCATGAACTTCCTAATTATTCAGAACCAAATCTTTTGCTGGTGTAACTCTACTCAAGCCAATGGAGTTGCACCAGCAGGCAGTTTGGCCCGGAGACTAACTTTTAATAATCCCGAATTAGGTACTGAAATCTCTTAAGAGTGGATATTGGACTAAATTTTGCTCTTAGTTTCATCCATACAAGTTCCCTGAAGCCAGCTGTTACTGAGAGCAGAATGTCCTATTAACTAGTGGTCATATGGTGATGCCTTTACTTGCACTGAGTGGTATCTTACTCCACTAATAGTTCCATTGACTTCAGAGGGACTATTTGTGGAGTAAAGTAAAGTAAGAGCATCACAAGCTATTCTTAGAAGCCATACAAGTTATCTTTGATTGCCTTAATCAGGAGAATGGTAGCACCAAGGCTATTATCAGATGCTGGAAACATTCTTTCCCCAAAAGGCTACCATTTTTCTAAGATTTGAGCAGTCTCTCATTTTATATAGCCCACAGGGTCATGATTAGGACCCTACTAAATTCACAGCCATGAAAAATGCATCATGAATCATGAAATCTGGTCTCCTTCCCCTCCCCCGCAATGAAATCTGATCTTTTGTGTGCTTTTACCCTGTAAGGATTTCACAGGGGAGACCAACGTTTCTCAAATTGGGAATCCTGACTGAAAAGGGAGTTGCAGGGGTTGCAAGGTTATTTTAGTGGGGGTGGCGGTATTGCCACCCTTACTTCTGTGCTGCCTTCAGAGCTGGGTTGCTGGAGAGTGGCAGCTGTTGGCCAGGCGCCCAGCTCTGAAGGTGGTGCCCCACCAGCAGCAGCACAGAAGTAAAAGGTAGCAATGCCATACCATGCCATCCTTACTTCTGAGCTGCTGCTGGCGATGGCTCTGCCTTCAGAGCTGGGCTCCCAGCCAGCAGCAGCCGCTCAGCTCTGAAGGCAGCGCCGCTAACAGCAGCAGCACAGAAGTAAGGGTAGCAGTCCTGCAACCCCCACCTCCGCAATAACCTTGCTACCTCCTCACATCTCCCTTGGAAGCCACTATGGGATGGCAGGACTGTGCCACATCTCTGCCAGACCAGGTACAGCAGTGGATCATTAGACTTTAAGGGACAATGGAAGCTGCGGGATGCGGCGTGGGCCGAGGGACTTACTGACCACAACTTCTCGCAGCTCCCATTGGCCTGGAGCGGTGAACTGCGGCCAGTGGGAGCTGCGATCGGCTGAACCTGCAGATGTGGCCAGTAAACAAACCAGCCTGGCCTGCCAGGGGGCTTACCCTGGTGGGCTGCATGCCAAACATTGCTGATCCCTGGACAATAGGGATGCAAAAGAACTTGCCTGTGCAGGGAAACCAGTTCTCTCCAACTTCCCTGTTTGAAGATTAGAAAGTTACCAGCAGCAGACCAAAGCTACTACAGTGATGATGCTAGCTTTTCTAGAGGAGTAAGAGGAGTAGACTCAGGAAGCCATATTTGAAGTTTTGGGCAGAAGAAGGAAAAGGACAGGCTAGCCAAGGTCAGAGGTAAACTGGGGAGGGAGAGCTCCATTTTTCAGAACATAAGCAACGCATACTGCAGAAGAACTCCGAATATCCCCAGATAATTCTGACCCCAGCCCAAAGGAAGCTCTGGAGTAGTGAGGAAACTGAGGCAGGAAAATACATGTAAAGGTTTATTATTTTTGTATAGATTTGTGCATTTCTTGTGTGATTAAGTAAAGAGCAATGATTTTAGAATCCTATGCAAAAAGTGTCTATGTGTTACACTATTCATTTGCCCCTTGAAAAAGTAAACTGTAGACCAGAACACTAAATGGCTGGAGCTCTGGGAGATGGTGTATTTAAGTTACATTGAGAGTCTGAGGGGTCAGTACCGATTCCAGGGGCTGGGCACCTGGATCACATGGTTGCAAGATGCAAGAGGTGGTGCTGACAGAGAATCTGCACCTTAAGAGCGTGTCTAGAACTCCAATACAGGGACAATGCCTCAGCCCTATTCAAACACATTTTTCCATTTCAAGCACTGCCAGTCAGAGCAGTTCATGATAGTCTCTCACTTCCATCTCATCTGTCTTTGTGCGTCTCATTATAAGCGATCCATTGACCAGGATCTTTTTTGATCATACAATGAAAGCCCTGAGGGCCTGATGTCTTTGTCCTTCTTTTGGCCTTTTGGTGATATTAAACTGAATCAATAAATCACCATAGCTTATGAGCATCACTAGGCTTTAATAGCCAATTTTCCAAAAGGTAATTCCACTTACTAAGATATGGCGCTTTTTATCTACAAGGTGAAGTGACCTTGCATGTTCACAAACATAATTTGTCACTGCATTTTGAACAGCTGGTCATTCCAAGAATACCAGCATTCTTGCAGTTAGATAGGCCTGACCTTCCCAGGTAGCACCACAGGTATTCTATTAAAATGAAGGGGAAAAAAACACTCTTTTTTTCTTTTGCTTTGATTCAGTTCTCTCCAGATTAGATCATGACTTTAAGGAACAGCCACGGTAATGAATAATGCAGAACAGCAGCACCACAGAGGAAACACTGGGAGAAGGTCTGAATTCTGCCTCTGAAAAGCAGAATGCTCTTAAAGTGCTTTCTCTTCAAGTCAAGGAACACATTAACAATCCAACTACCTTGATGGGGGCACAGCTTACTCCATCACTGTGCTACTCCCATTCTACAGTACAAAGAGGGCAGAGCCAGAGCCCTACATCCTCCCTATCCTCTTTGGGGCACCATGCATTCCCAGGGGAGTAGAGAAGGGGCAGTCCCTGTGCTACCTAGAGAGTAGGGATTACAATTATACCTGGATCATAAGTGAAATTGCAAGTGTCAGCAGGGGAGAAGACCCCTCCACTACACAGATCTCATCCTTACTGCAGATAACCCATAACAGCCCAACATGTTTCTGCTCACTCCTCTGCAACAACAGCACCTACAAATGGCTTCTGATGCACCTTCCTTCCCCAGCACCCATTTATTCCACATAGAGATTGTCTCAAGTCAAAATATTCAGATCCCAAAATTCAGGTTTTTCCTCAGCAGAGGATATAGTTGGTTTGACCCATTATAAATATTGACTGCTTGTCAATGTTCTTCCAAACTATGGAGATGACTCAAAGCAGCTTCAAGTAGAGGATACTCTGAGCCTGAATCAGGATATGGACTTTAAAATACATTACAGATTCTTTGAAACTCCTTCTGGCTCCACCCTCCCTAGCAATAGATCAATTTGGGGGTATATAGTGTGAGAAACAGAGCGCTAAGGGGGCTAGAAGAACCTCTAAATTTGCTTATTGCCTCATAGCAACTGAAGATGATGGAGGAGTTGAGAAACAGGATCTCAAACTTTAGAAATTCACTCTCAAATGTAGCTATGAAATGGAATGTTCTTGCCATGATGAAACCAGAGCAGGGCTTCACAATGAAAGTCTGTCAGTTTTTTCAGTTATTTTGGCAGGGGATCATTCCTACTCTTTAACTTGACCATTTAACCAATTTTCTAATGTGACCTCTTTTCTAGACATCGCATGCTAAATTCAAGTCAGGTTTAAGTGGATAAAGGATGTCATGATTTCCATGACATTTGCACGTGCTTCAGAGATAAGGTTGGCCCTACATTTTCGTGACGCTGAAATGATCTTTTCCTAATTTGGCACACATGAACTATTTTGGATCAGACTGTATAGAACGGTAAAGAACTAGAAAGCTGGGGACAGTGAAGCACCCCTGATGGCAGCCGTTTTACTGTGGATCAATAGCAGATTATACACAAGACATAAAAGCTAAACTTCCCTTCATTTCCAGTTCACAGAGAATGACATAAATATCCAGAGTGACTTTGGGGGGATTTTATGTGATTGTTCACTTGCCCTCATTCTAAAAGAAGATGAAAACAATGTCATCATTGTAGCAGACACACTGGATTTTGTCCATGAGGCATTAAACATTTTTTTTTTAAATTACTTTACAAGTCCGCCCTTAGAAAGAAAGAAAGTGAACACAGTAATCTCAGCTGGTGTCCTAGTAGATGGTAAGGCCAGGAATACATGTCATACAGAGTCAACTATTGCAAACTCTATTACACTTTCAACACAACAGTGTGTAAAATGATAGTTGGACTAAAATAGCTGAACTTGTGAAGGAAACACTTTAATGTAGAGCCCTGTTACAGACTTACAAGGTGTGAGCATTTTCCAACCAAATACATTGCAAACACTAATGCATTTTCAAAACAACAGTGTGTGAAATGATAGACCCTCTTAAAAGAGATGAACTAATGAAGCAAGCGCTTTAATGCACAAGCATACAGATTTATGGGCCTTGAGCTTCTTACTCCATGCAAAGGGAACTGCAAGTAGCCAGGAGTACTTCAGTTTTTAATGCTACTGAGGTATGGTCATTACTTCTCTGACTCAGCAGTTTAACTAAATTGGTCACAACTTTGTAACTGGGTAAGCAATGGCACTAGAAGGAAGCACCACTCAAAAATGCCAGTCACCTTATATTTTACACAGGGCACTGTAAGAGCGTTATGAGAAATTAAAAGCCACTTTTGTAAAGTGGCCGTCATGGTAATGGACAAAATGGAATGACTAAGGCTTAGTTATTCTTAGCAGAGCAAGAAACAGGACCATTCAATCTTAAAAAAAGTCAAATACATCTGTAACATTACTGCTTTACCTTCTGATGTACATAGATGTTCCATATTCCAGTTTATTTTTGTGACGTAAAAGTAACTTCTTCTAAATGAAGGGCTCAGATAATGATAGTCAGAATTTAGCCCATTTACCAAGAACGATGATCTTTTCTGAAGAAATATTAATGATTGCCCGCTGGCTGTTTCTTCAATTTTTCATCACTGGGGAGTGAAGGTTATTTTAATCTCTTAATTGCTTAAAGATTTGGCTACAGAGTTGTGAAACAATAAATTATGTCTCATCTTAATCAGTAGTGACTAGGGTATTCTAGCCATATGGGCAATGCCCAGGGATAAGTGAAGATAGAATTTGGGCCTTATCATATTTACAACACTTTGATTTCACAATTTTTCTTTGAAGATGTCATCACAACAGAATGAAGTAATGTTATATTCACAGTACTCACCTATATAAAAGATGAAGTTCCACCAGTAATCAATACAAATGTCCAAGAAATCTCTCCAGTTTGTGACAATAAATGTCACATGTTAAGAACCTGGCTGTAGGTAGTCAGATCAGAGCAGGAGCCAGAGTCTGGAGGTAAGCCAAGAGTCAGAGCCAGCAATTTAGCTAGAAGCCAAAAGATGAACAGGGGTTGGAGCCAGGACAGGTAGCCAATAGTCAGGGGTGGAGCATAGGATGGGAGCCAGAGATGAGGCAAAGATCAGGTATAGAGCTAGAGCAAGAGCAAGGTAGGGAGAGAGGCAAGACCAGAAACAGAAAAGGAGTGGAGCAGGAGTTCGGAACAGGAATTAGATGCAGATTGCAGGAGACAGGCAAGATGTGGCAGCAACAGAGTCTGTATACTTGCTTAGACATCCCAGTTGGGTCACTTTCTGGCTTAAGTAATGGCTGCAACCCAATCAAATGTCCACACACCTTGGACATTCTAAGACTGCCTGTTGGGCCTGATCACCCAGAATTGGTAAGGTGCTGTTTTGTCTGTCCCTCTTGTGGCAATAAGGGAGTGTCAGAGACCCAGGTTCCGCACAGCTGCAGATTCTAGACACACCAAACCCGAGGACCCACACCCTGAGATCTTTACACCATCACTCCCTTCAGGTGTGCTCCCCTCCAGGGAGATTCAGGGCGTGGTTTATCAGAATGATCCAGGTGACATTTTTTCACATGCTCAGGGGTGTGGACATGGGCCACAGGTTCCCAGGATTATTTCTTGGGACTGTAACCTTCCCAGTCTATGATGTATTAGAAGCCACCTTGCCACATACAGGAGTCACGGAATTTGTGCATGATATAATTATGCCCCTGAATCTCAGCTGGTGGAGGGGGTTGTTTAGATCGACCCAGAAAAAAAAAAGATTCCCTATGTAGGGCTTGCAAAGTGATGTGTGGAATTCAGGGTGGATGTGAAGGTTACTGGGGAAATTTTGCAACTTAAATTCAATGAGGCTGTCCAGTTTTCAGATTTGGAAGGGACGAAGGAACTGACAATCTAACTTTTGAGAAGCCCTACTCCTGCTGAGATGTTTTATGGAATGTCAGACCTTCTGTCCCACCAGAAACACCAGACATTCTTGGCATCGCTGGTCCTCAAACTGCATATAGGCTTTTTTAAGACTCTCCAGGTGACTTCAGAACTGCTCTTAGATATGGTCAATTCACTGGACCCAGTCAACAGCCACCAGGTTTGGGAAGTATGTGGGTAACACAGGGTGGAAATGGGGATGATATCCACAATTCGAAAAGAAAGGGCTCTGCCCAGTAGAGACATGATTGGCATTATTGAAGATAATCCGGCCTGTGGTAACAGGGAAACCAAGTTGTCCTGATGGAAGTTCATAAAGCACAGCAAATAATGTCCCAATACCTGATTAATCCTCTCCAACTGCCCATGGGTCTGGGGATGATATGCTGTGGAGATGGATGCATGGACATCCATTAGGTGGAGAGTTTCCTGCCAGAAGCAAGACAAACTAAGGCCTTCAGTCACAGATGATTTGGTCTGGGAGCATGGGGGCAGCCAATGTGCAGCACCAGCAGCTGGACCGTTCCATTTCAGCAAAAGGCGGACGGTCAGAAAGAATGAATTAGGCCATCTTAGTCCATCAGTCTGTGACAGTTAGAACTATGGTGTGTCCCTCAGCGTTTGGGAGCTCCACAATGAAGTCCAGAGTGATTGAGATCAAGGATCTGGTTAGAGTCTCCAGGGATATTAGGGTAGCAAACGGTCTTGTGCAAGCATCTTAGTACAAGCACATGTGGTACAGGAGAAATGAGCAAACGTGCAAAAAGTCTGGAGGCAACCAAAGTGGCCCATGATCATGGCCTTGTGGCATAAGTGTAGCACCTCTAATAGGGGAGGACCCCGATAGAATGTATATGCGCCCGTTGACATATGTCAGCCCATTCTATATGGAATTCCTTTGTCAGGTGGAGCTTTCCTGGCAGAGGGTTTTCCTGAGCAGCTGTCTGAAGGAGGGTCATCAAGGCAGACTGCAGTGTTAACTAAGTTACGGGGCTTCAGGGGATAAGGTGGTTCCAGGGTGGGGTCTTTGTTTCCTTAGTTCCCATTACATGACAGGATGTCTGCGTTCCCATTTCTGGTTCCTGGATGTTATGAAATGGTGAAGTTAAATCAGGAGAAGAAGAATGCCCACCGGAGTCATCTTTGGGCCTGAGCATTCAAATAACACTCAAGATTTTTATGGTTGTCGAAGACTTGCACTAGGTGTCAAACCCCAGCACAGAGCATCACCACTCCTTGAAAGCAGATTGAATAGCGAGCAGCGTTCTGTCCTGTATTTCATAGTTCCTTCTGGCAGGTGTAAGACTGAGTGAATAATATGTGCAAAGGCACAGTACTGGTGTGTGTGTGCGTGTGTCCCTGTGTTTTATGTCTGGCCATTTATGTGCGTGTGTCACTATCGTATCTGGAGAATTACCAAGACAATCAATGTGAAATGGATTGTAAACCAGTATTGCACACAGTACAGTCAGTCAAGTTGTTTTGTTCAATTTCATATGCATTTTTCCTTCTTTTTAGTGAATTTTGGTTTTCAATGGAAACCATTAAACCACCAAGCATAATAACCATATCAACTCTTGTTTTATCTTTTTTAAAATCGAAAGAAAAGATATGAATAGAAGTTTGGAGACATCAGTTTCCTGCATGTTGTAGTAGAAGAGACATCAAGTTTCTCATTCCACAAGCTGTGGGACTTCTGATGCACAATGGAAGTAATAGGAGGAGACCCAGGGACAGTGATGACTGTTGCTGCTGCCAATTAGTACACAGAGGGCTATCAGTCTAAAGTGTTGTTCTACAGTGCACAGGAAAAAGTGAAGAGAAGCTAAAATTATTATTTGCAGAATTACTAGGTAGGAATCCTTGAACCTTCATTTGATTCTGAACTAACCAGGATTGGGATGGAGACACTTCCTGATTTGAACGTATTTGTATTTGATGACAGCAAACAGACAGACATAAACCATCATTACAAGCAATCCATTAACTTTTATCTTCTTCCCAATGAAATCATTAACAGGGATCTACGTCTTGTCCTTATACATCCATTTCTCAAATGGACAGCCTTATTTTCTTAGGATCTGTTTGATTACTAATAATCTCCGACTCCTTTCTCTGTGAGAGATAACACACAGAGTAGGAAGAGCTCTTAAACCGTTCACCCTAGCAGGAACATTTGTATATTGGGAATGACAGATCCCCAGTCCTTGGTTACTTCTAGGAAACTGAATAGCTGGGTTCACTGAGGCTGTTGCTTCTAACAAGTTGTTACTCAATATTAGAAGAATGAGCTATTGTAACAGAAATTGGTTCAGAGGATTAGCCGGCTGTATTCACTGTCGGAGCATCCATAAAGCAATGGACTTTTAAAAACCATTAAGTCACATATGCAACCTCAGCTATCTGTACGTTCCTAATTTAGCACTAAGTCCAGTTCCTGGGTTAAGTATAGATGTGAGAGAATCAAATACAGGAGGTACAGTCTCTAGTTTGGGAGCACAGCCAGTGTATCTACTCTTACCAACTTCTCCAGGCAACAAAAAAGCTCTGGCATTTGTCTTTCCACTTCTACTTTCTCCTTGTTTTGTGGCTCACAGCACGTGGCAGCCATATGTTGGTTGAAGTTAAAGGTAATGGTTAAGTTAAAGGTAATGGTAATTAACTGTTATTTCTCACCAGTTATAGCTTCATACGTTAGAAATCATTTCTAACTTGCCCAGTTATTTGGTTGTGAGAATGGGGAAACAGCTTTATAAATAGGGAACCCTTATTTTACCAACTTCCCCAATTCTGAGTGTAAGAGCACACCTAAAAAATACCATTTCTTTCAAAAAATAAAAATACCACAGAGCAGCAGGCTGAATGTTGTACTCCCTCCTCAGGGATCACTGGTTCTTAGAATAATGGACACATGGTCTCATTACTGTGCCAGTCAGAAAATGAGTGAACAACCAGTAAGTATTCGCAGCAGTTTTAACTCTGTCTCAGTTTATTAACAAATTGATCTAGCACTGGATTGAGAAACAGTGTTTCCATTTCAGAGGGAGGGAATGCAGGTTTGAATTAATTCTATGTGGTTGTGACAGTAGGGTGGAACAAGTTTCTGGTCAAGGTTCTGCGGTCAAGGTGTGCCAATATTTTTAAGCAAAATTGGATAACTAGATGCAATTTAACAAATTAAAAGGTTAGTCATCATTTCTGTGCTTGGGAGTGGCTAACAGCAGGGAATTTATTAATTATTATTATTATTAGGTATAAAAAGGAGAAAGCTACTGTCTAAAATGTATCCCCATGAGTCACCAACAAACCCCAACCACAAATTGACTCCGTAGGTTTGGATAGTCAGGAGTTTCGTTAAACCCTCCGCAGAATTCCTGCATTTTAGGAGCTCAAATGCATTCACTCTCCTTTGATTTTCCTTAAAATTCTCACATCTAAGAGTGCTGTCTTCTGGCAGTCACTGATTGTGATGTCTTACACTCCTAATGTGTTCCTGAGTTGCTCATTCATATCCTTAGGGATTATTATCGTTATTAGGGTTGCCAGGTGTCTGGTTTTCAACCAGAATGCCTAGTCGAAAAAGGAACCTGGCAGCTCCAGTCAGCACTGGAGCTGTTAAAAGTCTGATCGGTGGTGCAGCCAGAGGGCTCCACACACTGCTCCTGCCCCAAGCACTGGTTGTGCAGCTTCCATTGGCCAGGAACCCTGGCCAATGGGAGCTGTGGGGGAGGCGCCTGCAGATGGGACAGCGCACAGAGCTGCCTAGTGGAGCCTCCATGTAGGAGCCAGAGGGGGACACACCACTGCTTTTGGGAGCTGCTTGAGGTAAGCGATGCTTGGAGCCTGCACTCCAGACCCCCTTCTGTGTGTGTGCAAATTGAGTCACTTCCTTGTAACTGTTTTTGATAGGAGCTGTTTTCAAAACAGAATCAAGAGCAGGTCCTCAAGGAATCCATTTTGAAGCACTTGGAGGAGAGGAAGGTGATCAGGAACAATCAACATGGATTCACCAAGGGCAAATCAAGACTGCTCAACCTGATTGCTTTCTATGATGAGATAACTGGCTCTGTGGATATGGGGAAAATGGTGGATGTGATATACCTTGACTTTAGCAAACCTTTTGATATAGTCTGCCACAGTATTCTTGCCAGCAGGTTAAAGTAGTATGGACTGGATGAATGGACTACAAGGTGGATAGAAAGCTGGTTAGATCATCAGGCTTAACGGGTAGTGATCAACGGCTCGATGTCTAGCTGGCAGCTGGTATCAAGCAGAGTGGCCCAGGGGTTGGTCCTGGGGCTGGTTTTGTTCAACATCTTCATTAATGATCTGGATGATGGGATGGATTGCACCCTCAGCAAGGTTGCAGATGACACTAAGCTAGGGGGAGAGGTAGATACTCTAGAGGGTATGGATAGGGTCCAGAGTCAAAAAAGTTTACGTGAGGGCCACTATTTTAGCTGACACATTGGGAATTGAACCAAGTTAACAGATCTTAGGCTAAAAAGTCCAGGGTGTCTGACTGGGGGCTGCAAGAAGCTTATATCTTTTGCCAGCACACATCAGTAGGTTACACTCCACAGGCCCTAAATAACAGCATGATCTGCTGAGCTCTTGTGAAAAATCTAGGTCATAATGACTTAGTTAGAACTGGGTGAGCTGTAAAAATAAAAGGCAAATTTTGCTCCACATGTAGGTTCTTTTAAATACTCCCAGAACTAAAACAGGCAGATTTTATTAAAAAACTACACAGAGCTCACTATAAATAACAGCTATGTAGTTTCATGGAAGAGTGTTTCCAAGGCGAATGGGCAGAGTAAGAAGGTTGAAGTTTTAAAAGTCACAGTGGAAGTGTTTGAACATGGATCTTTTAAGCTTCCAGATCTATATAGTCTATGTACACTTTTGATGTCTATAAAATATCTCTAGCTTTTGATTTGGAACTTGTAAACAATAAAGAAGAAGGAAGTACTGCACAGCCATTAACAAAGGGAAGTAGACAGAGCAACACTTGAGAACATGTGCTCGGGAAGAAATCTTTGGAGATGGGTACACTAAGGATACATAGCAGGAATTCACAAAGCATCAAAGGTACTCTGGAAACACAAAAATCAGGTCACTCCTGTCTTAAATCATATCTGTACATTTGTATTAAAAATTAAGGATATTGTTGAGAGCCAAGTAAAACATACAGTATTAACCTGCTGAAAAAAGTTACATAAGATATATCCACCTCTTATCAGGTATGTTATTTAGTGCATTGAGAATCAACCGTTTAACTGGAACATTGTTATATGATACTACAAAGGTATTGCTGGCAGGTGCTCCTGCTTGAGTTTTTGCAGCATACTGCAATGCAGCTGTTGTATAACTATCCTCTGTCCAGGTTTTTAAGAGTAAGAAACTCTCACAGCTGAAAAAAATACACAAACACATATATTATACATGCATATATACTGATATGTATGCATGAGAATATATACATTCTTCTGGATAGGCCTGACTGACAATATTGGCAACTGGATTTGCTCTGCCCTCACTTGCTAGGGATGAATACACCACACAAAATATTAATAAGGACAAATGCTATTATTTGCTAAGGTGTTAGTCTGATCTAACCAATGCAGTGTAACTTTGCCAGATAGCCAGCCCAAAACAGATATTGGCTGCTGACTTCTGACCCAGTCAACGTATAATATAGCTAAAAGTTCAAAAATCCACAGTAAACTGCTTTAGGACAAAAAACAGATTTAGACCCCTTATTCTGCAAGTGAATCTGCATGTGATATATAGATATATAGATATATAGTGCCCAAGAGTCAGTCACAGGCAATAGTCTAGGAATATTGTCAAATTAAAAATACACCAGAGAAATCTGACATGTTCTAAAACACAATGCACAAAAAGAGAAGCAAAATTTTGAAACAAATTAATTACACCTGATATAACATGAATTTGGATATAACGTGGTAAAGCAGTGCTCTTGGGGGGGTGGGGGTGCTGTGCACTCCAGTGGATCAAAGCAAGTTCAATGTAATACAGTTTCAGTATAATGCAGTAAGATTTTTTGGCTCCCAAGGACAGCGTTATATTGTGGTAGAGGTGTATTCTCTAAAAACCATTTGCCCCACCCAAATCTTCAGTCATTTCAATAGTCTAATAGCCCATTGTTTCCAGATCTTAGTTCCTCATGTCTACACTTACAGCACATGTAGAGTGCAGACACTGCATGCCCAGCTAGTGTGGATAGGAACAGCAGTGTAGATGGTGAGACACTGCTTAGGCGAGTAGAATACAGACACACCAGAACCTTAGGGTCTATACCTTACATGGCTCTCTACTTGCCCAGGCCAGGCTTCCATTGTTCACACTGCTATTTTTAGCAGTGTAATATCCCACTGCTTCCCCACTACCACAGCCTTTCCCCCCCACAGTAAAGGCTCTGACAGTGGGGAAATGCCCAGGCAGTGGGGAGGTGGCAGGGAAAGGTTCTTGCAGCCTCCCTTTGCTTGAGACTTTCCCTGTCGCCACCCCACTGCCAGAGCCTTTCACTGGCACTTGTAGGTAGATCTTACCATGGACGTAGCCTGCTTTTCACAGTGACGTGGAGCTACATGTACCCTGTATGACAGCACAAGTGTAGACAAGACCTAACAGTGACTGCAAGTTCCTATTACACTCAACAGCTCTACAGGAGGAATAGATGGAGGCTATAGCTTACAACTCATGTTTAGACTTTCCCCAGCGCTGACAAATCATGCTGGACTTTGCCTCAGTATACACCCGTGATGATAGTAATACCATCTACCACTTATGTAGTGCTTTTTCAGCAGATGATCTCAAAGCTCTTTGCAAAGGAGGTAAGCATCATTATCTCCAATGCACTTCAATGACAATCACGTGAAAATGGCAAATCTGCCATTTGTTGGTGTGGCTAATGGAAGAATGCCCAAGAACGTTTGGTATTCAGGGTCTCATCCTAAGCAAATTGCAGTCAATGGAAAAATTCCTTTTCACTTTAGGAACATAGTTTGAAAACAAATGTAAATAGCAACTATGTTACTAACTGGAGGACTACATAGTCTGTACATCATCTCTACAGGTAGAACCTCTCTAGTCCGGCACCCTCAGGACTGTCCAGTGCTAAACCAGAGAATTTGCCAAACCATGGGAGGTCAATGCAGAGTGCCAGTGGGTCTCCATAGGCATGGGAAGTAGGGGTTCAGGGGCTTTGCACCCAGAGTGACCTCCCACCCAAGGGCCCTGCTGCCATCTAGGGTCCCAGGAGCCAGCCTCCCGCCCAGGGGCTCCGATGCCGGTCCCAGGTCCAAGCTGTCTTTCCAAAGGTCCTCCCCCTCTCTTGAATGCCATGAATCGGCTGTTCGCAGTGCTCCAGAAGTGCTGGGAAGGAGGAGGAGTTGGTAAGCATGGGGCCACTGGTGTGTGAGAGGTGTGAGGGTAGGGAGGCAGAAGGGGGAGCTTGGTGACAGTGGATGCTCCGCACCCACTAATTTTTCCCCATGGGTGCTCCAGCCCCGGAGAACCCATGGAGTCGGTGCCTATGCTAGACCACTGATGTTGCCAGACCAGGGAGTGCCAGATTAGAGAGGTTCAACCAGTATAATAAGAAAAGTTAGGGTAGCATAGTAGTCTATGAAATGAGCAGAAGGAGACTTTTCACATTTCAAGTTTCATTTTCTGCTCAGTATAGGTAAAGAGCTGTAAAATTAATCTCCTGGATGGTTATTTATAATTGTAACCCTTCTGCCCCTCTGAGTTGGCAGCAACAAGGGCCAGGTTCAGTATACAGGGGTTCCGTTTAAATAACACCATGCATAACCGGCTCGAGCCCCCACCCAGTGACCTGGGACACTTACATACCACACCCTCCTGGGCACCTCTAGGAGGCAATATTTCCCCTCTCGCAAGCACGGAGCCTGAGTGTAACAAAATCTTTTTAATAAAGGAAGGAATCAATGCGGCATCCCATTGGAGAAACACCACAAACAGAGTTATAATACAAACCATAACCACCCCCAAGTACATTTGGCAATGTCTTGTTCCCCTTAGGGTCTTAAATCCAATCACTCCAAAGTCCAACAACCCAAAAGTCTCTGGTCAATGCCACCCCAGAATTCAAGAGTCTATCTGTAGAGGTCTCTCCCCCCAGCCTGGGTGAAAAGGGCACCTTACGTGGTCCAGGGCCAACTGCCCTGCCTCTCCGTGGGTTCTGCTTCCGCCTTCTCCACGAACTGCTCCGCCTTACCAGCCGCTCCACTCTGCTCCTCCGGCCGTCCTCACAAACTGCTCCGCTCCACCAGCTGCCTCGTGAGCTGCTCCAGTTGTCCCAGCAAACTGCTCGGCTCCGCTCGGTCTGTGGGCTGCTCCACACGCCCCACAGCTACTCCGTTCTGCCAGCCGCTCCACTCCACCAGCTGTCCTGTGGTCCGCTCCAGCCATCCCCATAAACTGCTCCACTCCGCCAGCTGCTCTGTTCCACAGTATAGCTTCAGGCTCCCCCACTAGTTAGCACAGTACTCAGTGCTCCCAGCTCAGTAATTTCAGCTCTTTTGTGATTTCAGCTCTTAGTGATCTCAGCACATAGTAGGGGAGCCCAGTGCTAGTGCACCATTAGCCCAAAGTGAGTTCAGCTCAGTAACCTGTATCTAGAGTCTTAAGGGAATAAAAAAAATCAACTCTGACATTCCACAGTGGAGAGAGGAGGAGGTGCAACTGATGCTTCTAGCTCCACAAGGAGCCTGCACCACCAGGCACAAATACCTGTCCCCAACCTCTCTCCCTTCACAGGGTTTTGGAACCCATGTCCCTTGTCTAGCAAGTACCACCCAACTGAGGTTGAGTCATTTCTGTCACAAAGCAGTCCCACAGCTCGGCAGTCTGGGATGGGGTAGGCGTGCCTATGCAAATATTTGAGATTTCACATTCTGGACATTCTTTCCACACTTCCCATAATTCACCACCAGATGTCAGGGTACAACTCATCCTGACTCTGCTTACATAATAATCCTTATGTTATCTCCATTTAAATATCTTTTGTGAATTTCATCAAAGGATAGTATTAACAACTGTAATTTAAAGAAAGATATAGTGTGCCTAGATGCTGTGAAAATCTCTGTACGTTGCATCATAATTCTGATCTATCTATGCACTACCCCTGAGATTTCAGTCCTGGGCAGACAAGCAAAATTGAGTCATGGTCTAATGATATGGATAAATGAGCAAGGAGTTGTATTAGTCTATCCAACTCATTTTCATGTTTTAAATCAAATCTCTACTTACGGAAATTTAGTATATCAGCTATGGTATCAACATGTATACCAGATCCCACGCAACACATTAAAGAGCAAGACATATTTTTTTCTCAATTTAATATGTTAAGATTATAAAAAGAGAAGAAAGACCACTCGGTAATATAAGATAAATACATTTAGAAAAATAAATAGAACAAGTTGCATAAAATATGTTATCATTATGAGGAAATGACTTCTGTGGGAAGTCACTGAATCTGTATATTGTGGCTGGATATTTGAAAGGGCTGAACAATGTTTTAAACAAATAATCTTTTGAAAAAAATGTATGACTTAACACCTATATATTTTTGGAGTTCACCTGTCTATTGGACTATTCTGCAATCCCCTCCTATACGGTGATCAATCTTCATTAAGATTTGTTAAATATTTTTCCAAAACAAAATAATAAAATATGGTAGTAAAAAGGTCACATAGAAAATTCAGTACTTGAGATGTTACACAGAATGTCATTTAAAATATTTCATTCTCTTTAGTTTTATTGATTGCCAATACAACATGCTATGCCAAGGAATAAAATTAATGGAATTCTGAGCTGTCACCACTACATAAAACTTTATGAACTGCATTAGTCATGGCAAGCTGTATGTTCTTACAGGGCCTGATTCAATGCCCATTCAAATCAACTGAAGTCTTTGGATGAAGTTCACAGAACACAAACTATTGAAGCAAAATAATTCATTATTTCAGTCTGATACCTAGAGCCTGATTCAGAAGAGTCTGTACTGGTGGTGATGACATATCATCAAGTTGGTAAGAGAAGGAACCTGCGTTCTCTTACATCGTTTTACACTTAATTGCTAGTAGTTGAGTGAAGGCATTTGGATAATATGGTGACAAGTGAGATACAAGAACCTGAATGGAATAGTATAGAGAATAGTTTTTCTTGATACACCCCCGCCCCTTTTCCCCCTTCAGATTGTGAGTTACTCCTGTTTACACCCATTCACACACATATAACGTACATCAACATTGTATCACATGTGACCTGAGTCTCTTCTCACTTAAACAAAAGTAAATAAGGAGTAACTCCATTAAATTACGTGGAGTTACACCAGCATACAAGTTGTAAATGAGATACAGATCAGGCCCCATGTTTCCAAAGGCACATTAGTTGGCACCGTTCTTAATGCAGAAATTACATATTTTAGTAACAGTTTCCAATGGTGTCTCATGTATTAGTATGGTTGCATGCGTGCCTGAGTTACATGGAAAGGACCACAAGAACAAATTGAGTAGCACGCTCAGATCGAGCAAGTGATGCTACTTTAAGATGTTATTCAGAAGTTCTCACAATGTCTGCAGGGTCACATCATTCAGGTAAATAGAGCTGAGTGGCTCCTTAACACCTCTACCACAAATCCTAATCCTACGAGTGCCATAGACATGAGACTGCTCAGGATCTTGCATAATCCAGCCCCTATTGTGCAATGGACACTACACTCTATTTTATAAAGCACCATTTTTTAATTAATGTACAATTTCATAATCAGGCCAGGAGAATATATTAATGGAATTTAGTAACCACATGAAAATGATTTGCATCCCTGTGTTATACTTTTGAAATAAGAATGGTTTGCAGGTACTATAAATTCTCAGGCTGTACTAGGATTAATTATTACACAGCTCTCTGGCTTCATTTTGATATTTAGCAATTTACTATATATGGGTGTGACGGTCTGGACCCCAGAAACTCCTGGGAGATGCCATCCGATGTGCCCAGACTACCTCTGCTCCTGCTTTCCCTGCCAGCGCGGGGGCTCCAGCACCCTGTCTTGCTGAACCAGACACTCCTGTCTGCTCCAACGAAGACCCAGGGTCTCAATTACTTGTTCCAAAGCTGCAGGTTTACCTGAAAGCAGCTAACAGAAGTGTTCCTGCCTTTAACACTCAGATGCCCAACTCCCAATGGGGTCTAAACCCAAATAAATCCATTTTACCCTGTATAAAACTTATGCAAGGTAAACTCATACATTGTTTGCCCTCTATAACACTGATAGAGAGATATGCACAGTTGTTTTCTCCCCCAAGTATTAATACATACTCTGAGTTAATTAATAAGTAAAAAGTGATTTTATTAAATACAGAAAGTAGGATTTAAGTGGTTCCAAGTATTAACAGACAGAACAAAGTAAGTCACCAAGCAAATAAAATAAAATGTGCAAATCTACATCTAATCAAACTGAATACAGATAATCTCACCCTCAGAGATGCTTCAGCAGGTCAGACTGGACACCTTCCAGGCCTGGGCACTGGTAGCTAGGGGATTCTTCATGATGGCTCCTCTCCCTTTGTTCTGTTCCACCCCATATATATCTTTTGCATAAGGCAGGAATCCTTTGTCCCTCTCTGGGTTCCCACTCCCTCTTTCTCAATGGAAGGACACTAGGTTAAAGATGGATTCCAATTCAGGTGACATGATCACATGTCACTGCAAGACTTCCTGTATGTGTGTGTGCTGGCAAGTGGGCAATGAAGACTTACAGGTAAAACACAGCCATCTGCAGACAATTGTCCTGGTTAATGGGAGTCATCAAAATTCCAAACCACCATTAATGGCCCACACTTTGCATAATTACAATAGGCCCTCAGAGTTATATTTCATATTTCTAGTTTCAGCTACAAGAGTGGTACATTCATACAAATAGGATGATCACTCAGCAGATAACAAGCTTTTTAATGATACCTTAAAAGAGACCTTTTGCATGAAGCATATTCTAGTTACATTATATCCATTCATAATCAAATGTTTATGAAATCATATAGACTGCAACATCACAATGGGATCTCTGGGGAATGATCAAAATATGTTCTGTAGTTTTTTTTCCTCCAAGTTCAGCATCGAGTTTTACAAATAAGCCTGTAGTTTCTGATTTTTCTTGCTGAGATTTAGGACCAACTATCACTCCTCTGATCCATATGGTAAATCACAGCTCAGTTTTCTGCCATCCCAACCAGAGTTCTAGTGTCAAAGGTAGCTCAAAATGACCCATCATACATCTCTGGAAGCAAAAGTTTGGTCATATGGACTGACCACATTAGAAGGAAAGATGGCTACTTGTAATAAGAGCTGGACAGGGCCTGTTTTTCTGTAAGTCACTCCTCTGAATTTAGGAGATTTATAAAACTCTACTAGCTATGCTAGGATCTTGCTGTTAGCAATATCATCTTGCTATATACCTAGAGAAGCAGCAGCTACATGAACGATGCAAACCAGGGAGAGAATTACAAAAAACACAATGAAAAGTTACCAAGAGAATGTAGCAAAGCTTTAAACAGTGCCAAATTACACGCCATTAAATTAAGCAGCAGTGAGTGGAGGGCATTCAGTGACTCACAAAGACAATTGGTAATCTGCCACCACTCTGGTTTAGTATGGCACAAACATATCATTAGTTAGCTGCATAAAATGGGCATGAAGCAGCTAGGAATAGTAGGCGGGGATTTCAAAGGAGTTAGGTGTCCTCCAGCTAAATAAGAATGGGCATCTTGGATGAAATCCTGGCTCCACTGAAGTCAGTGGGAGCTCTGCCACTGACTTCAGCAGAGCCAGAATTTCACCCTACCTCTCTTGGGCTTCTTTTAAAAAAAAAAAAAAGAAAAAGTGTACGTAGAAAAAGCACTGGCACACCTGCATGTAAATAGGCAGGAAGGATTCAAATGACCAATGGTTCTCTCAATGCAGATTGAACGCCACCCAGTATGAACTATTCAGATATCTGCAAATATTGCAGATAGCAAGTGTCATTAAGATGAAGCTTCAAGAAACCATTTTCTTGTAGTAGCTCTTAGAGATCATCTATATAGAATGAGCCTAATCGTGCTTGCCTTCCTCGTGTGGGTAGCCCCACTGAAGTCAGTAATGAAGAATTCAGCTAAAGTGGAAAACACACCATAAGGCTTAAATACACTGTTTGGTAATACAATGAATCAGAGAAAATGCAAGCACAATTTAGACAATCAATATGTAAATGAACAGAATGGCTAGTGTGAATACAGGATTTGGTGCAGTATGTCTTACTGTCTATTCCATTTTAGTTGAGTTAATACCCCATATAAATCCAACCCCCTAGCTGCATTATACATAAATTGATATAGAAATAGATAATAGATCTAGTTGTATAGTATAATAAATATGAAGTATATATGTAAAATCTGCTGCTATTCCCTCAGTTCTGCTTTTCACCCTTCTGCTTTCTCCTTTTCTACTTCAGATCATCTTGCTCTTCATGCATCACTTCTATTGTATTTCAGTTTTAATTTAAAGTGTCTGTAACTTAATTTTTAAGATTGAGATGTTCTTGGGAGCAGAGGGTGTACAAAACTTTCAGTACAAAATTAATTTTAATAATTAATAATGGGTGAAGTTTTCAAAGGGAGGGTTTTTTGTATGTTCTAAATTAAAATTTGCCTGATTAACGGTGTCACCTGGCAATAGATTTCAAGGTTCATTATTTTTGCTTTTCGTATTCCTATAAACCAGTGCCATACCTAATCTATTAAATAATCATCTACTTTTTCATTTTGGCATAGATGGCTGTGTGATAGTTCCAGCAGAATAATGTAAATGGAAATATATATGTGATATACTCCATAACACTGTATAAAACTTCCAAGTCCACCTTGCACTCAGGAAGTAGCAAATATAAATACCCTAGCTGCATTTGTTCTCTAGTTTACTTTAAAGTTTATTTTAAAGTTAGTGATGTACTTTGAGGTATGATTAATGGATTTACAAATACTTTCTTCAGCCTGCACATACCAACAAAGGATTTAAAATTAATTCACATCTTCTAACTTCTTCCTTAATGGATTTTTAAGGTCCACGGCAAAGAATCAATCGATATCAGGGTGAAAGCTCTGGCATGTAATGCATTCTGTACAGTCAGTAGGGGTCTGCATGAAAGTAGAGTGAATTATGATACTCTGAATTAACTGGAATTATTTGCAATTATTAACAAGACTATAACCATTTACATTAATTTAATTTTTAGGATGCAAAAATAGTGGCTCAGTTCTGGCTTTAAATAAATACAGCAACTTGGGATATTTGTGGATTTTGTAAAACCTCTTCAAGAACATGGATAAAAATAATTTACCATATTCAATATTTACTTCTTGGCAAACATTTTATTTGCATGAAAGTGACTTTTGTCTGACACTTCTGTGTTTATTGTGGCTACACCTAACATCTAAGGTGACTAGTAACTAAAATAAGTTCACCAAAAATCTATACTTTTAAACTTTGTGTGTGTAGTGCATTCAATAGTGCTTTACATTTAGTCAGTTTCACTAATTCCTCTATACAGTAAGTCAGGGTGAGACTTTCAAAAGTGCTCAGCATTGGCTTAACTCTGCTCACACTGAAGTCAATAGTTTTACTATTAATTTTAACTGGAGTTGAGTTAACGCTGAGAAATTTTAAAACCACACCCTCAGTTTGTCTCTTGATTAAAAAGACCCACTTGTAAACATCAACAGAAAAAACACTCATAGATGTTTTAATGATTTAAAAAAAATTAGGACACTGTTTACAGAGTATTCTATTATAAATGGAAAATATTTAAAAATTAATCCATTACTAAGATAAAAACAGGTTGGCAGTGTCCTTTTAAATCATGCTACACCTGGTACAACTAAGTACATCCCAACTATATCTACAAATACTAAATAATAATTACGGTATGTCATAGAAGAGGCAAGATCTGCAGAAATCTTAGGGAAAACAGGCAAGATCAGTTGTTCCATTCTGAGGGCTCAGTTTTCTCTAATGGAAATCCATGGAACAACTCTTATTGACTTCAGTGATAACCGCATCAAGTTGTAAAGCCATTGCATAAAATTTTCAAAAGTGCCCAAGTCCCATTTACAAAAGTGCATGAAAGTCTTATTGACTTCAACGAGATGTAGGTTCTCAAAGTGCCCACCTCACCTTTGAAAATAGGAGTTTGGTACAATTTTCAAAAATGCCTATTAATTAATATCTCAGCTCTAGCAGAAAATAGGTTTGAAATGGACAGTTTGAGCAACTCAAAGCAAGTTTTCTACTTCTTGTTACTGATCCCACATTTGATAACTGCCTGTAATTTTAGGATTACTGGCTGTGTCCTTCAATAGTTAGCTTACTTATGTAAAGTTATAGGTGTTTACATTTGTGGTAGGCATTTGAACAGTGGTTACTATTAAAAAATCTATATTTATCAGCAACTATCACACAATGGTATCCTACATTTTGATTGAACTATAGTATCTTGGTTACTGATGTTAAATATTTGACAAACGTTGACTTTGTAACGGTAATCACTATGTCAAGTCACTGGCATGTTCATATCAACATATAGAAGCAGCTCTCAAGGTAGCATCTCCTACATCGAGTTGAGCCAATCTATACATGCCATAAAGCCAATATACCAGTACTTTTTTGGATCAGGTAAGGCAAGGAGGTAGAATAATGTCAGTGAATGTCAGTAGCTTGGCAACATGTTTGGAAGGGAATACATCCCACAGAAATGTCTTTGTACTGACAGAAATATTAAGTTACTGCTCTTGAAAGCCCTGGAAAGGGAAAAGATCAAGTGCACCATTGCCAAAGTCATTTAAATTTTTTTTTTTTGGTAACGGAAGTACTCAGACTTTGACTTTCTATACAACAATAAAATAATTTGAAATGTTAGAGGGTAGGATCAAGCTAAAGTTCTGAAAAGAACTACTCAAAACCAGAAAGCTTCAGAAGGACTCCTAGAAGATGAAAAGTTTGGAAAAAAAATGTCTTCCTAAAGTGCATTCATGTTCTTAAATGTGGTTTTGTAATAATGGAAGCGAGGGGTGTGATGTTTATTATTATTTCCTGATGATTTCCAGGCCAAATGTACTCAGTTTAAAAGGATATATCCATTTTTTCCCTGTCAGCCTTGAAATATTACCCTAGGATCTGAAAATCATGCCAGGTTCTCTCTCACTTATGCATCAGTATAAGTAAAGATTCTGCAGGCCAAATTCTCAGTTTCTTCACTATGGTTGTTGAGGTATCAGTGAGGACAGGATTTGGCCCTGAAATTGGAATTTAAGGGCAGATTGTGATACCCCATTCATACTATGCCTTATTCTATGATCAGTCACGCTTATTTTAATGGGACTAATTTCGGAGTAAGGTACTATTTATGTTCAGGAAGAATTTATTTTCTCTTCTTGTTGGAACTTGACCACCTAATGTCAAAATAAAACTCAAGGGTGCAAACTTAATGGGATCAAACCCATGGAAAATATTTTTTCAAACCCAATGTCACAGGGTCACACACCACACTGGTGTCTCCTGCTAGATGTTTCGGGAATTAGCTCAGTCCCAGCAGGTGGTGGTGTCTCTCCTGTCCTTGCCTCTGCCTGCAGACCCTTTAGGACTCCTTTGTCTCGGTGTCTGCTTCGTGGCACAGCCCTCCAGCCGTGTCACCATCTGGTTTCCCCCCTTCCGGGGGACTCTTCCAACAAGAGTCCAGTCTCTCCTCGCAGCGGCTTGGCAGTCCACAGCCAGGCGGCTCCTTCAGCGGCTAGTGGGGGGGCTGACTCGCTCTCTACTCCAGGCCCCAGCCCAGGATCCCTGAAAACAGCAGCATCTTGCTGCTACTTCCTTCCAGATCACTGTCTTTATTCCCTGGGCCACTTCCCCGCGGCCTCAGTTCCTTCTGCTCCTGCCTCTGGCTCCAGCTCCTTTGCCCTCTTCCCAGGGCCTCGAGCCTGCAAGTCCTGGCATCCCATCAGGAGCTCATCCTAGCTCCTCCAGTCCCTCCTAGCACCTGCCCTTCCCCAGGTGCTGGTCTCTGTGTAGCCCTCAAGGAAGCCAGTCTTCTCCCTAGGACTCTCTGCAGCAAACTCACTAGCTCTGGTTTGTAGCTTCCTTTCATATGGGCCAGCTGGGCCCTGACTGGCTGGTCCAGAGGCCACTTAACTTTAAGCACTACTTTTCAATGGGACTTAAGGTACAGACATATTAGGCCAGTAGACCAAAGAATTACAAAGTGTGTTTATCAAGGGATGCTGCTACACATTGTCAATCACAGTCACCAAAAGCTTCAGTGGTATAAGAAAATAGCCAGTGATGGACACAGTCTGGCTGGATATTCAGTTTATCTTAAGGACCTAGCTAGAGACTGATCTAGGTGGCACTCAATCTGCTGCAAGGAAGGTGTGTCCCTTTGGGATCTGCCATGATGATTATAATAATTATAAGCAGGTTGAAGTACTTTGCAGAATGGAGACAACTTCCACTGATAGTCAACAATATTATCACAATGAGTGTTCCCTGCATTACTTGCTGGTAACCAAAGGACATGAGGCATTAAAAAGATCTTAGGCCTACATCATTTACTTGATTTTTTTTTTGCATGGGAGGTTGGTACATTATGTACAATCTGTTCACAATAGATGTAAAACTGACATGGAACTACAATGTAGGGTTTGGTCACTTTAAGAATTAAGACATTTAGGAATAAGAAAAAGGCCTTTCTGCTGCATTTTAAACTAGGCAAGCGCAAAAATGGGAGAGATTTACCTGAACTCCTACAAATTTTGCTGACTCAGTTAAAATAGGATCCAGACCCAAACAACTGCTAGCTTTGGTTTTCCAAAACAAAAAAATATCAGACCAACAAGGTTTGCAAACCCCAAACTAATACTACTCCAGCGATGGTCATCCTACTTTCTTGTTTTGTTTTAACTTTAAAACAAACCTCTGCTTTCTTCTTTAAACGCCATTTCTAGATGTTTGTTGGTTTTCTTTGCCTCAGTTGTTTTCCTCAGTAAGATATTGCATGTAATTCTTTTATTTGGAGTGAAGCAATTCCACCTGAGTTCCTTATTAACTGCTAATTACTGGACAGGGAGTAAGCCAGACAGCTGATTTTACTTGGTCAATCATGGGGAAAAGGGAAAGGGAGAGGGATCTGGTGATGTGGAAAGAGGCAAGAAAAGGAGGAACAAAGAGGGTGCAGAGAGAAGAAGAGGGAGGGAGAAAATCTGAAAACAATTAAGAAAAATCAGATCAGATCAGACCTGGAGGCCTTCTCTAGCTTGACTGGAAACCTTTTGAGATTTTTCCATCTCTATTTTCTAGCACTTTCAATAAGAGCAATAAAATTTGTATTTGACAGGAATCCAATGTAGTAAATTTAGAATTGGTAATTATAATCATGTCTTTTGTGGGGGGGATTTTTAGTTTAGTTTAACAGTTGAGTTCCGAACCACAGGAAACCTTACTGATGAATTTGCAAGTGGTACCTTTCAAATAAAGCATCAAGCTATATTACAACGGAGGTTGCAAACCAGCTGCTTTGACTGATGCATACAGTATGGCTACATTGCTGCTGTGAGCTTTCAGTGTACAGCGACAGTTCTGTTTGCTCTGTGCTGTTCCTATGTGTGAAATCCCTAAGGAAAATGAAGGTGGTGACACTGGTTAGGTGAGATTTTATTTCCATTGGAAATAAGAGCCTGTAATATGCAACATCCTCAATTTGAAATCTAATGTAAGAATGAAAGGAAATGCCATTACACTTTCTCTCTCTGTATGTTACTAACACACGTATATGAGGTATGTAAAAATGTAACTAATTAAAAGCATTCAGGATCATAGGAGCTAGGGCCTAGTGGATTTTCAAAACCACCTATGCACTTACCTTCATTTTTAGCTGCCTACATACCTTTAATAATCTGGCCCTTGGGCACTATGCATAGGATGGACGTGATGACATTTCTTTAAGGAAGAGACTTTTTCTTCTCTCACTTAGTAGCTGCACTGTGAATCTTTTTACATAATCTAAACTCATTCCAGGTAAGTGGAATACAAATGCTAATATCAATGGGAGTTCCATTTGTAGAATGTGCAGCAGGCCGTGTAGAAAGCAGAATTTTGTAATTGGAATTTACCGAAAAAGGTAATTAGCCAAATCAGGGAGGTAGTTTTGTTAAGTAACTAGAGCAAGAGAATAATGTCAAAACTATTGGATTCTATTCCTGGTTCTGCCACTATCATGCTATGCAACCTCAGACAAGTTACTTAACCCTTTGTTTCTCAGTTTGCCTATCTGTAAAATGAACACTTACTGCAGTACAGCAGAGGATGTTGTGAGACTTAATATTTATAAAGCACTCTGAGAATCAATAGGCATTATAGAATTCCACACTTCAATTTTAGTTGAAGAGATCACAAAGCATAAAATTAGGTAAAGAAGAATAATGTCTATTTACCTTCCGTTTATACTTGTATCTGTGTAATAGATCACTATTAAAAACACACTGTGATGGAAAAGCCCTATAGGCATTTTAGAATGTGCTTCAGAAGTAGTCAGTATTTTCCAAATACCGCTCTACTTACTTTACAGAAGATTAATGGACTATTATGTTTATGCAAATAGGAGAGCTAAGATTCCTGTGCATCCCCATTCATAAATTAAAAACAATGCTTTCCTACAGTTATCGCTATAAAAGGCAAATAGACCTTGACTAGACGTAATGAGCCATGTGTGTTCACCATAACTATAATTTACTATTACTGCTTGAAGAGCCATCGGTTCTTGTTTAGTCTGTTAAGTGTTAATAAGAGAGGCTAAAATAAATTCTAATGAACACTCCTGGGTCACCTTACTGAATTTATGGAGCATGATACAACAGTATATTAAACAATTATAATTTTGGATGCTATATGTGATAGTAATAACCATTTGTTTGATTTTTCAAGTCATATCTGCTGATACTTAAAGTGCACAACTTTCAGAAGGATGACCTCTGATTTAACTACGTTTCTCGGATTAGCAGTGTGCAAGGTTATTCAACTGTTCACAATGGATGTCAAACGAATCATGAAGCAGCAGTTACTTCCTGTCTCGGGGAACTATATTCAGTAATAATTGAGTTCTATTGGAACTGTACATAGTCCCAGAGCACATAGGCACAATTACTAGGAAAGATCAGAGGGAACCTGCCATCCCCCCAATTCCTTTTTTAAAGAACATTATGGCATCTACTAAGAAAAGTAATAGTGGCCAAATCTTGTGACTTTGTTTCACAGGTTTATCTCTGTAATCCAGATTGCTTTATCCACCTTTGTACCCTCACCACTTTTTTTTTTCTAATGTGATTCTTTTTCAGTCATCTGGACAAATGCAGAAGCAATAGACCACTGTAAAAAAAAAAAATGTATCAAGAGGACAAAAAGTAAAGACAGTTAAACCAATGAAATTGTTTATAAACAGAACATATCTTGAGCCAGCCACCAGTCATCAACTTGGTGATACAATAAAATAGAACAATATCAAACCATGTATATTCTAGAGGTTGTCAGAGTTTCATTCTATTTTTTGTTCACAAATGTTTTTTAACTGAAATCTTTTTGGTGGAGGGGGATTTTTCCAAAAAAAATTCATTATTTAAAAAACAAACCCTGAAAGCAAAAAGTTCTGATTTTTTTCTAATTTTGTTCTCTGCCCCCTCCTATTTTTGGAGGTATAAAGAGTTAATAAAATACAATTAAAATATAATAAATGAGAAGGCAGGGAAGAAAGAAAGGCAAAATGGAAAAATCCAAAAACATTCTGATAAACGTTTTTACAAAAGATGTCTGAACTAAAAAGAAATGCCCTTTTTGAAATCTCTAGAACAAAAGTTATTTCAGTACTTTCAAATATTTTCTCAGAAACTCTTTCCCATTTTCAGGCCAGCTCTAACGATCACACACACATACACACACACACACATCCAAACACACACCACATGAACTCTTTATTCTTCATCATGTATAATAATCACATGCAAGATCAGGTTGCAATCAGTAGCGACAGCATTCATTGTCAGAGATGCTGCATTTCAACAGATATATACAAAAACAATTATTTTTTTTTTAGTCTAATGGCTGCATCACCCAGGAGTATCCAGTGTCACTCAGACTCACAAGTCCCCTTTCTGATGTGTACCTCCCTTACTTGCTCCAAGAGAGAAATAAACTACCATGGGTAGATTACTGTCCCCACCCCTCACTGGCTGTTGTGGAGAATGGAGCCACTCCCCACCCACTTGCTTCAGGGAGGTAGGGAGTAGGTGGGTATGTAGCCCCAATTACTCCAATATGTCCAGACTCCAGGGATGAAATGCTGGCTCCACTGAAGTCAGTGGTAGAGGGAAAGGAGGCTTTTTACACCCTCTTAATCCCCTCACAGGAATGTAGTCCAGGTCACAATCAAGACATAAAAATGTAACTACATTTCAGTTTTCAATTAAAACAGCATGCTGGGAGTATTTAAACATTTACCTACTTTCACTCTTGTGACTAATCTTTGTTTCACAGGTTTATCTCTGTAATCCAGATTGCTTTATCCACCTTTGTATCTTATTCCAAGGGAGTCTGACAGAATTTCAATAAAGTGACAGAGCAGTTGTTTGGACATGCTTCCAGCCCCATCATATATCTGAGACAAAGGTATATGGTAAATATTATTGACATCTTGTCCTTCCTCATCTTCCTGAAAAATAAGGTTTAAAAATGGTTGTATAAGTTTTTAACCTAATTTTTCAGGGAGATAAACATGTGAACTATTGGCAGCACCCAAAGATTAATCTGGAAATGAAACCAAAGATCACTGAGTCTGTCTTTTGTTTAGAAGACTTGGGAAATAATCCACAACAAAACAAATTGCATTGGGTTGGCTT